>NC_133934.1:88865522-89168552 GCF_031877795.1 Strix aluco | reverse complement strand
GTATCATGCTTTACTGGACAACTGTTTTTATGAAGTGTTTGGATTTAGTCTTTAAAATTTAAAAATATTTTTGTTGTCATCTTCTGTTCACTTGAGTTTGCTGCAGTCAGAGAGTAGTGGCAAAAGCCCAGACAACAAGCTAGCTTTGGGTAAACTGTAATGCCAGGAGTTCCTCCTGGACTGCCATTGCTTGTATTACAGAATCTTCTCTGAGTTTTGCTCCAGGTTTTACTTTCCTTTAAGATGGTGTTAAAATGTAGCCCTTCACAACCAGGGAAATCAAAGCACTTGAGCAGTTGATAAAGTAAGCATTTGTATTTTGGAGAGTCTGTCCTGGATTTCGTCATTTATTTAAGACTGGAGAAGTATTGGAAGTGTCTTCATCATTTGCTGAAGTGTAGTTGGAGGAAGCAGTTACAGAAAACCTTTTGTGCGCTGTCAGTGGGATGGTTAGAAATCCTAGTCAGAGAACAGAGAAAGTCTTTGGAATTAAGGTGATGAACCACAATGTTAAAGTTCAGCAGCAATGATTATTAGAATAATTTTTGAGGCAGTCATTGCCTGAAATATGTTTTTATAGTCATACTTCATGTTACACACTTAAAGAATAGAAACCTTCAGATTTTTTTTAATGTAAGGGATACATATAAAGAATAAATAAATTATCTTGGTTTATGGACTGTAGTCTCCAGATGAGTAGAATATTCTTGTGTTACCTGTTCATCAGTCATGTAAATTTGCTGTACATGCTGATTTCATCAGAGAAAAGTTTGCTTATCCTTGGGGAATCGGAACAATGAGCTTGTGAATTATCCTGCAGTTGGGTAGCCCTCCTAATCTACCCGCTCCCAACAATGTGTCCTAGCAAAATCAAAAACTAACCTGCTTTGCACTTCAGGGTCCCCTCCTGCCCCTGTGCATCCTTGACTGAGTGAAGCCTATTGTCTCTGGGGTTTAATAAACCAGGTGAGGTGAGGAGGAGGACTCCACCAGATTTTCTTGCTCACCATGTTGAGGACCAGCTTGGCTTATGCTCACCCTTAGCTGTGATTTGATTTTTCTCTTCCCTTCCACAGTTGGGTAGCATAATTTTAAAAAACAACAACAAAATCCTCACAACAACTTTGAAAATCTGCAGTAAAGAACAGGATCCATATCTGTACTCAAAACTTGAGACAGAATAAAAAAAGCATGTTTACAGTTTTCTCTACTGACATTTTTCAGTCTATGCTAAAAAGAAATAAAGATACCGGCCTAGGGAAACAGCTTGGAGAAAACAGGAAAAAAAATAGTTTAGTTAACTAAATTTTTGATTCATTTCTTAGTCTCAGTATCTACCCTACAGCCTGAAGTCCCCCAGAGTATTATGTTTACTCAGAAGTGGTCATGGGTCATAGAACACCAGGTTTTTCAGTGTGTTTTTGTTAGGATTAAGTCTTTGTCTCAAGAACTCCCAGAAGTTCGATACCCTAACAGTTCAGTGTATGAAAGCCAAAGAGCACATACAGTAATGTGATGATCAGTGAAACCATCGTTGAGTGTAACACTTTGCTCCTATAGTCTCGTTCACTTTGTCCAAACGGCTCAACAGCACAAGAACAGGAATTCTGAAAACTGCAGCTCAGATATGAAACATCTGTTAACACCAAGCAATTAATTAACTTAGCAACAATTGTGGTTGATTTCCCATAGCAAACGTGCATTACATATACAGGCGTTGTATGCATTGTCTCTGCAGTGCAAGAATTTAATTCCTAAAGTTAGGCATGATTCCATTTAATTTCGACATGTACATTTTCATCCAAATCCAATTGCGCAGAGTAGCTCCTTAATTAAAAGGAATTTAATTTTGAAAGTGTTAGCCCTGCCTGAGAGACTCTGGACCCAGACCGACCCCAGGTCTTTTTCCCCAGGACCTCACCTCCAGTATACAAACTCCAGGGCACTGGCACAGCAGACAGGGCAGCACTGCAGCCTTTGCTTACTCTCCAAAAAAGTGCTTAGCCTGTTGCAGACGACACTGGCTATTACTGACACACTACGTGAGTATCCAGGCAATTCTCTTGTTTCTGAAACTTCAGGGAAGGAACTGATGCTTGTACCCTTGTCCCAGCTGCTCCTGAAGCTTCCAGTAATGACTGGATTCCACTTTACCATGTGACTTAAAAATGTTCCCAAACTGGCTTTCACAAAAGCCAGGTTGCATTCCCACGTGTCTAAAAACTGGGATACTCTCCTAAAGCTATAGAACATCTCTGGGCTGCAATGAATAGTGACAAAGCAGGAGAGTGCTTTATTGTTGTTGGGAGAAGAGGAGCACACAGTAATTGTTACTGAACAAGGCACCCGTCTTGCTATGACAGGCAAAAATGTTATTTAGCATAGGTATGCTTTCCATTGTATTATGGATGCAAGGAAAGATATGGATGTAGAGAGAACAGTCTAAATACATTATTGTTGTTCATATCTGCTTGAAATACTTAGAAATTGTTAGTAATGGCTCGTGTGCTTGGGGAATTGTATGGTTTAGCCAATATTCAAAGCAACAGGCGCATTCAGACTAAGTCAGTGCATCTCTCTAAATTTTAAATATGAGGACATTTTCCCCTGTAATTAATCTATTTCTAATGTGTATGGGGTATCTTCTTGGTTGAGTATTTCAAACACTCTTCTTTGCAGGTCAGTCTCTCCTAGAGCAAGACCATTTTCTGTCACTGGAAAAAGAGAGTAACAGATTTATATTGACTTGACTAATGGCTCATCCAGTGATTAAAGCTGCTGATTCTTCTGAAATTACTGGCTACTAGCAGGAGAAGCCAGAAGTTGAGAGGAAGTGAAGGACTGAGCTAGGAGTAATACCTCTATTAACAGTAAAAATATAGACATAATATTCTTACTTTACTAATGGATTTTTTAATCTTAATTTCTCTTTGTGAGAAAAGACAGGCAGTAGATATCCATGCCTAATGCTAATATGTTTTAATTTATATTAATTTATTGATTATTTTAATTTATAGTTATATAAGCAAGTAGAATGTGGATATTCTGCTTTACTGACTTGGAACTATATACTGCAATATTAATTTCATCCATCTGCTATGTTAGACAGCAGGCCAAGTGTGAGACACTCAAGAATATACCACGAAATATTTTTATTGGACAACTTTAATCACAGGTGCATGTTGGGATGTAGCATGTTGTACAATATTGTTACTCTCAAGATATTTTGATGCATGAGATGCTGCTTTAAGTCTGCAGATAATAGGGTGAGGGAAGGAGGGATGGATGTTTGTCTTTCCTCCAGGTTTCTCTGTCAAGACTTTTAGCTGTACTTCTATATCAAGAGATTCTGGAATTGTGCATAGGTGCGTCCACAGCACAGTCTTTCATACCTTAGTTTAATACTCTGGCTTTGTTGCAGCAGTGTTACTGCTAATTTTGTGACAAGACTCTGCCCTCACAAGATTTTGGCTCTGTCTCTACAAGCCTAGAGACCTGTGAAAGAGACTAGAAAAAAAATGGAGACTTTTGTGGGGTAGACCTCAAATACTTGAGTTTTTCATAGGTAGAAATCAAAGGATCAGTGTGAGAGTTCAGAGCTTGATTCTTTACTGCTGTGTTGTGAGTCAGAGCAACATGAGAAATGCTTATTCTTTCCAGCAGTAAAGGTAGGTGAGGTACTTAAGTGAAATAGCAAGGAATGCTTAATGGCAGGTGTTATGTTATTGTTGTATTCATCTCAGCCTGAAAGTATTGGGCTGAAAAAAGTAGATGAGATTAAACATTTCATGATATTGCTTCCATTGGAGCTCCGTGGAGGTGGATAGATAGCTGGTACCACTATAGGTGTCAGATGAACTGAAGAGCCGTAAACCAGGGTCTGCTGCTGACAGTGGTGAGAATAGTGATTACTGAACACATGAGCTGAGCTCTCTAGTAGCTCTGCGCATAAGGACTAAAGACTTCTCATGAAGACATGCTGTAGGAAGTGCCATGGTTTTAGCACTGAGTCTGAGGTGTTCTGGCTGTGCAACACACACTAGTTCATAAGCAGGACTTGATACACAGCCTAATCAATGCAGACAGCTTTGGAGCAGCGATGTCCCTTCCTTATTGGATGTGTCTCCAAAGGCTCCCAGTAGCCTGTGTAATTTGACAGAACGAAGCACTTCCACAAGTGACTGATTATCATTTGACACCCAGGGTGTCATACCTAGAATGTCTGTCACGCGTTGGAGAGAATATAGACAGGCAGATTGATCCATGTTCCCCCCTCCTCCCCCAGGGAACACGAGGGCAAGATTTTCTGAGGTAGAAAAAGGATAAATACTAACAAATTGCTCTTAGGTATTACCTTTGAATGTAAGGTAATAAGTTAGACTCACTGGTGAAATGAAAAAAATCCTGGCTGAACTTAACAGCCATCAAAACTGACCTTAGGAAGAACTGGGCAGAAAGAAGTTTGCTGAGACTCAGGGCATTGTAATAAGATTTGAGACAAGGCTCTCTTTCTGTTTTTTATGAATATAAATAGCATTCAAAATTACCACTAAATAGGCTTCAAAAACCACACTTCGTGTTAGGAATGTTAGTGACTGTTAGGAGAGGAACAGAGAATAAAACTGAAAACGTCACTATAGCACTGAATAAATTCATGGAGCATCCACATCTCCAATTTTTTATGTGGTTTGGGTTCCTTTGTCCTTCCTATCATCACTCCCTCCACCTTGGGGGAGTGGGGGGAAGATAGAAGGACTAGAAAAGATGCAGAGAAAGGTGGCAAATATAATTCAAGGTTTACAACAGTTTCCATATTGAGGAATGACTGTAGACTTGAGTCCTCACTGTGGAAAAGAAACCACATGGAGGAAAACTGGGATACAGGCTCATGAGTATCAAAACAGGGAATAGTTGTTCCCTGTTTCTCCTCATACAAGAACTGGAGATCATTAATGACATTATTAGCTGTTAGGCTCAAAACAAATGAAAGGCAGTATTTATTTTCATGTAAACTGGGATCTTAGTGCCATGGGTTGTTTCGATGCAAAAGTTTACATGGGTTTATAAAGTGAGGAAAAGAATTTGAGGAAGAAAAACCCATCAGGAGCTATTAAACACCAAGTGTAGGTGAGTTCAGATGCCTTAGCATTAAATAGCTAGAAACTAGGAGAGCATACAGAGGAAGTATAATTCATTATAAACTTGCCTTGTTCTTCCCTTCTTTTGTGCCCCAGGTGTTGTTATCAAGAGAGGCAGATACTGGGCAAGGTGGGGTTTTGGTCTGATCCAGTTTTAGGTCATTCTCACTTTTTAAAAAAAAAAATTAAACCCAAGGTTCTTGCTTTAGGGCATAATTGATGTTTCCTTTAGGCTAGTTAATTCCTGCATGTGCTTTTCAGAATCTGCCTGTAGAACATCTGATAACGATTGCTGTGGGAAGTAGTCATGCTGAATCATACCTGTTGTCTGTTTTAGCTAGTGTATTGCACCTCACTATGCCTATGCATTCCAGTATAAGTTTCTTTTTTTAATATGGAATACTTTCATAGCTATGACGTTCAGTGCAATTGTGGGAGATGATGGAATTATTAAACGAATACTGTGATCACTGAAATCATACAGGTGCTTAGAGACACTGGCGATATGGTAATTAGGAGTAATTTACCAATAGTGTTTAAATTCGTCTTCCTTTTCTTCACTGACACCATTAATGTAAAATTGAAATCTGGAGCTACAAATGTTATGTAGTGTTACTTAATGCTTTACGTTGACTACAGAAGTTCAGATCTCACCCCACGTTTGCTCTCTTTGTACTACTCAAGAGAAACAAGCGAAGTACCGAATATACCCAAGCATGGGAACACCTCCAGGGGCATGTACTGGCACATTTATATTGTGGTCATAAAAGCAGCAGCAGTGTATTGTACACACAGCAAGTAACAACATACCCAAGTCTAGTTTGAACTCTGGCTGCTCTGGACATCCTACACTCAAACTAGTCAGCTTCAAGATGGCCTAAGCAGATCTGTGCTACGTCCTGCAGACCTCTCTCTGCCTGGCATTTCCACCACCCCTGACTGGTAGGTGGCCTGTTGGAGAGCACTGCCAGCCTGCAGATTTACATCCCTAGGTTGCTTCAAGTTACTGTGGGACGTGCTTAGCTGTACAATGGAATAAGCAGCTTATTCATGAAGTCACACAAACATTTTATGATCTCTTTATTCCGTGTTAAAGCATTTTGCAGAATTGTAGGTAAGCAGATACTCAGCTAGAGGAGATTCTTCTGCCTTCCCCTGCTGCCTCCAGTTGGGGTAAGCAATCTCCTGCTGTAGTTCTCTACTCCCTAGTGTCTGGCTGTGTGGGATGGAGTGTCTAAGTGCCTGTCACGGACTGTTTTGCACACATGGGTGCAGAAAGGCAGGTTAGTGGGATGTATGCAGAGTTGGTGACATACTGAGTTACTGAACAAATGTTGGTTGCTTCAAGGCTGTAGAAAGCAACACATACAAATGTTAATTCATGATGCTGATACGAATGCTCTCCTCTTTAAAGAAGCCTTAGGATGCCCTTAGCCATGTGGTTGTCATGGAACAACACATGGCCCTTTTTATCTTCTTGGTTAGAACTACAGTTAAGTTGCAGAGTTGGAGAATATTTTGCTTGAGTTTCAGACATGTCCTCCTTTCCCCACTTTTTAATTTAAATAGTTTCTGTCTGTCTCACTAAGGCCATTCCCAATAATGTAGGTTCTCCTTGCTTTTGTGACTTTTCATCTCTTTGTAGAAGTTGCCACAATGAGACTTTTGTTCTGTCATTGGAGAATTTCTTATTGTCATAGTAACTAAATATGAATAATGCAGCTATTCGTATTTTCAGATACAGAAGGGTAACTGACACAATGGAAAGAAAACTGATGCTTTTCACCACAATTTGGGGGCCAAGATATTTGGTAAGATGGTATTCAACTTGTCGTCCGTCTGGAAAGGGAAAGGAGAGTTTGCTTTTTTCAAAACTGAAATGAGTTTGTTTGAGTCTTAGACTGATCCGTACTGGGTGCTTCGCTATGTGATGAAACCTAGAGTTTTTGCAGACAGAAGAGGAGATAGGAGATCAGTGGGATCTAGGTCACCACTGACGACCTGCTGCTACTGGAGAGCGGGTAGCGTTGAAAACAAGGACCAGTGGAGAGCAGCATGGATGGCCCAAGCCAGCCCAAGGATACTGAGGTGGTTGTTTGGCAAAAACAGAGGGGCGTTAGCATGCTGGGCTGTATTCACCCTGGGTCAGTCTTACTACCTTCTTAATTTGAGCTCAGATTTAGCTGTAAATTTGCCTAGATTTGAAACAAAACCTGGAACTGCTTGGCTGATTTTTCATTTGAATATGGCCGTCTTTGTTGCTGTTCTTTTGTGAAAGTGAACAAAACAGGTGTGGTTAAAATCGAGTTGCTAGCTCACTTGTTTGGGATTGTTCTTTTCATTGCAAGCTCAGAAAAAACAAAAGGTATGGTTGGAAACTGTTCTGAGCTGTCAGCTCAGATCGAGTATGGTCTGTGCAGCTCAGTGCAGCATGCAGTGTTTACCGCAGACAAAGAGTGGGAAGTATTGTTAATTCTCGCTGCACCATTTTCTGTGAAACCTGAAGAGAATGCTGGGAGGATTTTCATTTTGTTTCTTTTTTTGTAAAAGACGTTTCATGTTTCCCAGGGTGGTGTTCGCAGCAAGCCAGATGTCAGCAGAATCCAGACCAGAACTCGCCCCTACCTTCCCCAACACCTACCTCATGGTGCACTGGGAGCCTGGCAGGAAAGTCTGTCATCCATCCTTATCCCATCCTATTTTGCCACCATTTCCCCTAAACAGTAACCCAGCAAAGTCCTGCCCCACGCTGGTCTCAACTGCAGGCTTTTCAGTCAGCACCGATAATTAGACTTTGAGATAAGCCATCTGCTTGCTGGCCCCCGGTGGTCTGTGGGCTTGGCACCGAGCTGTGGAGGCCTGTGACAGGTCTGCTGCAGGAGAGGCCTGGCAGTGACACAGCAGCTGCTCACCGAGATACCGAGTGCTCTTGCAATTGAGCACCTACGTGCTGGGGGTTTTAAAATGTCACTGGCCAGGAGGAGCAAACAGCACTCCCATAAACAACATTTTCCATCTCTCCGAAGCACTGGAGAGTAAAGGGAAGGGAACGGTCTGCACTAATGAAGGAAAGTCAGGGTGGGAGGGCAGAGAGGGCTGAATTTGGTAATGAATTCATGATTTCATCATGCTTTTGAGCATCCAGGCAGAGAAGGGAAGGCATGTTTTGCCCAACTTAATTCTGGCTGATTATAAATGGAGGAGGGCAGGGAAAAACCTGCCTCTTAGATCTTGTTTGTTCTGTGTTTTTGGCAGTCTTCTCCCCGTTGTACAGATCAGCAATACATGAAGCTGCAGTTGCAGTGGGATAGCTAGCTCAAATTAGAGGTTTAAAAGTACTATGCGTCTGTATCAGGCTCTGTACTGTGATTGAGACACCTGCTTACCCCTAGAGTAACTTCCAATTCTTCCTTTTGTTTCTCCTCTTGCCCCTTCATTTGGCTAGAAATCTCCTCCTTATTGCAGGCTCCTTTCTGCTGTGACACTGGAGTGCAAAAGCTTCATCATCATCATCATTATTATTATTCATTATTATTAAAGCCCCTATCTAGTCCAGTCTTACTGGTGAACAAATAGGCTGTTTTTTTCCCCTTTTTCCTGTTGTGCAGCTAGCATCTTGTACAAACAGAGAGGGATAAATGTTTGGTTTCTTTTCCTTCCAAAAGTGAGTGGAAGCTTAGCTCAAATCAGTCTCTTTCCGCCTGGCTAGATTAACAGCAAGATAGCTGCAATTTTTGTTTTATTAGGCAGGAAACTTCTTACTTATAAGGGTAATCCCATGAATTTCAGCTCTGTGGGTCGGCTGGCTTCAAGGACATCCTGGAGGGTGTAAACGGCCTCATTCTGGACCTAGGAAGAAACGGAAGTCTTTCTAGTCACTTAAGGGACAGAAGCTTAAATCCTAATATTTAGAGGCTGATTCCATTTACTTTTCTAGTGATGATGTGAAATAGCCAACAATTGCAAAGAGAGGACTAGGTGCCCACTGCTCCCTTCAAAAAAAGGAAACAAAAGTGTTGGTGTTTTAATTACTTGGGAAGTACTTCCAATTCTGCAGTGATGGAAGCTGTGAAAACACCCGTGTTCAAAAGCAGATGCAACAGTGACTGCCGTGTGCAGTGTGGAGGCAGTGTGGCATGAGCAAGTGCCAGTCCATCGATTTAATTACAGCTGGGGTCTGATATCCCAAGCATCAGCTTGCCTTTCTGCCTTCCCTGCAGGATGAGATGACACGGGTAGGAAGAGAGGAGAGGGACTCGGGAATAAGCAAAGGATAACAGGGCAAAGAAAAAAAGTGAAGGACTATCAGTGGAAACCACATCAGATTAACAAACTCTAATTACGTTTAATTTTAATCCTTAACATTTATCTAAAAGGTGATTGAGGGAAGGTTTATTAGGATTCTGCGTCCCTATAGCCCTTCTTTGAAAGAACACTGAACAAGATGATTGCTTGCGTCTCTAATTAGAAGTTTTTCCCCTCTTGATCACCTAAAGTCAAATTCATTTACTCTGCTTGAAACAAGGATTTAATTTGGTGGTTTTTTTTTTTTTTTCATCAAAAGATGTCTCTCAAACTTGGTACAGAACCACAGCCTGCTAATCAAGACAGAACCTATTACCAGCCCAGTTTTATGAATATTCACATCAGAGGGCAGCACCAACCTCATTAGGAAGGGTGTTGCAATCATTATTAAACTGTTGGAGTCCATTATGATTCAGAGTGCTGTAATGATGACTGATACCCACTGAGGGCAGCTGAGAAGAATACCAGAGCATAATGACCTCACTTTTTTTTGTAAACCTATAGGGCTTTTAGAGGCTTTCAGCTTATATAGTTTGTATGCTTTTCATCAAGTGTGTGAAAGTGGTCTTAATATCCTTGATTCTCTTCACACCACTTGTGCAAGAGAAACACAAGAGCAATTAGGGAACCTGGAGGTTATGTTTGGGTGATATGGTAAGTCAGTCAGTAATACTACTAATTCTTTCAGAGTTTAGGTCTCCATTAATGAGTTGCTTCTTGTCAGTTAGACTAAAAGCTCAAAATTTATAAGCTGGATCAAGCCCCTTCTTGTTCCTTCCTTGTGAAGTGAGAAGACGGTACTGCTGTTAAACCTGAGTTTGATATTCGGGCAGCAGAACTGCTGTAGTTAATGGACCGTCAGCACTGTCAGCATAAGCTCTTTCTCCACTCTCCTTTTGCTTTCCTGCTCTGAGAATAAAATCCACTTGAGGTTAAATGTTACTACAAACAATTTGCTACCCCTGTCTAGCTTTCTTCAGATCCCTGCTTTATTCAGGCAGAGTGAAAGGAGGTTAGCCTGAATTCTCCAACCTGCAATCCCAGTCCTGCCTTGGTTATATTGACATAAATTAGTTTTGTGCAAATTAGCACAGTGTTGGTGGATTTTTTTTTTATGGCATTTAAAATAACCTGGAGGATGTGTGTGTAGCTGTGAGTATACTTTTTGTGCTCAGAAAGAGGTTTCTGATCTCAGCATTCATGTAATAATGAAGTAACTATACCTAACCCAAGAAATTTGTACAATTCTTACAGTCTCCAGTAGCTGAGATGTCTACTGCTTTTTTGTATCCTCAAGACAATTCACTATCTTCTTTTAATGATCTTCCCCTGTTCTCCTTGCATCCTAGAGATCATCTTTCAACCCAGAAAGCAGCTCTCTGGAGTCCTTTGGGATCTCTCTTTGCTCAGCCCTGAAGGGCGCTGAAAAGTGGTGGAGGCTGCATGTGCCACCTTTGTTTCTCCTGCAGGTTGGGAATGGAGCCTGGCTGTCTCCTGTAGCACTGCCCTCTCAGTGCATCTGTTTTAACGTGTTTTTAACTGATGTTTCTTGCTACAATGTTGTTCTTATAAACTTGCAAGAGACTGTTAATGCAACTGGTGAGGCTGACTGTAAAATATTTTGTGATAATGATGCTATAAAAAGGAGGCATTATGGGGAACTAATTGTAAATTTCAAGCAGGACAGCTATGTGCCACCAAAGAGCATCTCTTTCTTCATTCTTCTTCCACCTTGGCTTCTGCACTAACTCATGTGAGATATCTCTAACTTGAGAGCTCTCACTTCTTCAGCTACTGTCTTGTGAAATGGGAGCAAACGTGTCCTAGTTGGCCGAAGCATCATTGTTATAGCTGTTCACAGCAAAAGTAACATCAGTCTTTGTAGGACAGAAGAGCAAGGAGCTTCAACCAACTCCAGTGTTAATTAAATCTAGTGAGGGGAGTGGAAATGTAAGGGGTCTTGTAATAAGCAGGGCAGAATCCGCCTTTGATTAATGATATTGCCAAGTGGATTAATTAGAAGATTAACTCAAATACTACCTAGAGGGGCCTGTGCAGAAGAATGTCTAGCATTTCAACAAGAGAAGCTGCAGTAGGCATCTTAACAAAGATTGAGACACACTCCTTTACAGTGATTTGGCAGAAATACCAAGTTGTGAAGCAGCCTGCCTCTGGCAGCAAACAGTTCCTCATTAGACTGTTTGCACAACACTTGTTGGCAGGAGAACATATCTTATTTAGGATCTTTGGGGATGCCCCTCAAGTAAACCTTTCCAAGATGAGTATTTAGACTAAGCTATTATGTTTTTGTCGTGGCCTGATTCACCCCAGTTTCCAGATTTTATTCCTGGTAGCATCTACCACTTATCCAGTAGCACTTGTGTTCAGCAAAGACATCTCTGTTCTGAGGTAAACGTGGACCTTGTGGGAGGCAGATTTTGGGCAAGCCGTCGCTGGATGACAAAATGATTGTCACCACTTCCCATGTGAAACTTCATATTTTGCTGAATGGTGCAAGGTCACCTTCTTGGGTTGATTTACTCCTTCATTATATGTGACAATAAGCAACAAGTGGAAAAAATGCAGTTCAGGCCTTCTATTTCTTTTAGAATTATAGTTAAAATTTACTTCTAAAACAAGTATAGAAAGCTCATCAGAACTTGGTTTGAGAAACAACCATTTCTTTAAACAGGGAATTTCCCTTGCCCTGGATTACATTGCATGTGTCCTTTTAAACAGCTTTATTTCAAATAAGTCTGTCTTAATTGATCCCCTGAGAGCCTCTGAGAGGTTCTTGGCTGCACCAGCTCTTGCTCATTAATACATTTTACTATTAATGAAGATATGTAAATACCAAGTTGTTTAAAAAAGGGCTTCACCTCCATTATTGCACAATAGGCCTGCCATTCCTGCAGGTATTTGCTAATGTTAGTTAACAACAATGCCTGTTCCTAATGATCTTGCCCTGCAAAACTTGTGATGCATTGTGATGCATTGCATGGAACTGAATGAGAAGCTCTGGTAGTGATATCCAGTGCATCAAAGGAAAACAGAGTTTGCTGTTCCCTCAAGGCTTAAATTCCCAGGCGATACTAAAGACGGTAGCTTCCCACCTGCACTGACTTTTGATAGTATTTGAGTACTTTACTCTTATTTTCCTTTAAAAATCTCCACTTAGGTGATTTGTGCAATCTTGAAATTGTTAGAGAAATTTTGTCCTTATACACCTCTGAAACTTCTATTACTGACTCTTTTTGTCACTCTGAGTACAGCTGCCTTTTATAGCAACTCATTTTGTTTGGCCATTGAGAAATCCATGTAAACCCTTAGCCAGAAGAGTGAGGAAAGGTAGAGGAAATGCACCCACCTTCTGAGATTATAATTGTATGCAAGACAAATGATAGAAAAATCTTTCAAAGCAGGTAGAATTAAAGCACTGACACAGTAAGTATGAAGATTGAAACAGTTTTGTTAACATCCCTTCAGTATCCATCACAATGGGTCCTTCTTGCAGCTTGTCCAGTTTTCTTTGTTAGGCATCAGAGGATGACTAATATGCTGCTATTCAGAAAAATAGGGCTTTTATTGGCAGTAGTTATCTTATGCAGCAGTAATGCTATTTTTAAATTTTAACATGCATTTTGCACATAAAACTTTGCTGATTTCACTGTACCTTTTTGATTATTTTCCACTGAAAGCACGTAGCCTTATTCCTCCTGTCATAGTTGGTTTTAAGTTATTGTTGCTCCACTGATATCTAACCTGGTGTTTTCAGGAGCACGAGACATCTGTTTCTCATATTGGTTTTAGTGGGATCTGTTCTGTGCTTATGAGGAATGGGTCACTTTAGGTGTCCAAATGTATAGCCTGGAGTTCAGCTTTTGGCACCTAGCTTTGGCAGTTGTTAAGATCTCCTCAAACTTACAGCAAGAAATTTGTCCTGCTTAAGCAGATGAATATTTAGCCAGGAATTTTCAAGGAGCTTGGCTATTTCCGAAAACTGTGGAGGTGGTGGGATTGCAACTCTACCTGTCCCCGTCGACTGACTGCAAGGATTATGTGACAGTTGGAATTTGAGACCATGTGTCCCTGAAGCACTCAGAAAAACAATCCAGTGCATTGCCCATCTCCCATTTCCCCTGCCAAACTAGCGAATCTTCTTTGGGATTTCCCAGGCAAAAGGTGTTCAGAAAACGGTCTCTAGAATCAGGCCATGTTTTCCTTTGTTACTCCCTGTGAAGTGACCACGCTCTTTCAGCTCATCTGCAAACCCGGTTGAGTAGGAGGGGTCTGGTTTGTGGTATCCTCTCATGTTTATGGACTCTTCAAGTGATCTGTCAATGAACAATTACTTTTGGACAGATACTGGCTTTTCGATGTTGCTTTAGATTGAAACAGTGGTTTTTACATGTGCAGCTTCAGTGTAACTGTTGGAAAATCTGTTCCTGACATGTTCTTTTTGATAAACCCCTTAATACTCATTGTCTTCGGGGATAGGACACGTTCGCCACATATAATTAAACTGTCTCATTTCAAACTTCACAAGAAAACGAAATGAGTACTTTTCCATCATATTGAAGTCATCCTCTTGTTTCCAACCCACACTCCAATTTCCTATGTCAGGCTTGCTCTTTGAAGCTGAAGCTCTGTTCTCAAAAAATGGAAAGGAAGTGCGTAATGAATCAAGAACAGGTTCATTTTATAATGTCTTGTGTTTAAGTGCACAGCTGGGTATGTTGTTTTAGTACTTGTGCGTATATGTTTAATGTTTGCGTTATGTGTAAGGGCCTCCCCTCTGTTGAGCACTGTCTGAATCCTTTACAAGAGTGAAGATCTCTAAGGCATGGCACAGAGGAAACTTCAGCCCGCTGGAACTGAAGTAGACTCCTACCTGTGAAAAGGGGGAATGGCACACATTTTTGCCTACCTGTTATATGGATCTTTACATGTGTGTATTTGACATACATATGTGGTGTCAGTTGCTTTAGGATCTACAGTTATCTAAGTGTTCTCAGTTTAATAACCTGCTTTCAGTCATTTAATTTTGCTTACGTTGTTAGCCTCGGCATTAAGTTCTTGAGCTTCCTCTCCACCAAAGGTAAATATTTCTAAGAAATCTCAAGGGGGGATGTCTCTGAGTACAAGAGGGGTGAATAAAGTGTCTGAAGACTGTGTGTAGGGTTTTTCAGAGCTATGTGGTATCAGTAGGATTGCACAAGTAAGAAGCTGACATTTATCATGGAAGTACTTCCATAACAAGAAGTGATTTTTGCATCGTCTGATGAAGACTGGCTTGGTGCTTACAGTATGACTCCTTGAAGACCTTTTACCTGATTTATTGTCTGACCTCTGAAAGAAAAGGTGTCCAGCTCTGAAAAAACATGCAAGACAAATACTTTTGATTTGTAGTCTTTATAGTTCAGTAGAAAAAGGGCCCTCTGGACCTTGGTGTTATATATGGAGTTTTCTTTCTAACACTTCTTTCTACGGTCTGAGCATGCAATGTGAATAAAAGCCTGAGAATGCTGTTCTCCACATATTTTTATGCTTAAAATTCAGGCAATAACAGTGTTAGTGCTGCATACACAGTCTTGTTTCTTTTTCTTTCTGTGTGTGTGTTTGTGCATACTATAATCAAAATGCCTTGTTGCACAGTGCCTCTCAGACGCATGTGCATTTTTGTACAAGCCTTAGATCCCTTGGATAGTACCTTTTACACTCCTTTAATCTTGTCTATTTTCTGCTCCTCTCTCTACTGTTATGGTTTAGAATCTTTATAGATTTTTTTTTTTCCCGTGACTCTGATCTTCGCATCAAATTCATTATATGCACAAAGGGTGACATGTAGAGAGTAGTAATGAAGGGAATGTGATTCTTCAGAGGCACAAGTATTTGCCCAAGTGGTACAACTGTGTGGGGATGGTGCTACAGAGCATAAACACGAGTTGCACACTTCTTTTTCAATTAATAACCTTGCCTGCATTAGGTAATTTCCAGAATTACAAGGGCTACAAAAAGGCACTTCTATTGGAAAAATAATGTTGCCAGAATACACGCATTTGCTTCTAATCCTGGCAAGTGCCAACATATCTGGAATTTTAATAAAACACCATTTTTATATGTTTAAGAACTATTTTAGAGATGTTACAGATTTTAAAATATAGCAGTTACAGTTTCCCTTTGCTTCCAGGGCATGCACAGTTGGACTTAAGAGTATTAAGGTGACCTGGTTTTATAGGCCATATGGAAAATAGTACCAATAAAATACCTCAGAACTCTTTAAAATAGCCTAAAATAGAGCAGCATGTGGATGGTATAAAAATTTTATTTCTGTTCTGAGATGACCAGTATAATTTGTTTGCCACCTATTTAAGTCTTTTCATCACACCACGCTACCTTGTATTTGTTTGGTTCAAAACCTTTAGAAATTCCTGGCTTGAATGCAAGCACTGGATAGTAAAGAGAGATTATGGGTGATGAATGGATTGAGAGCAGCCCTGCAGAGAACTTGGGGATATTGGTAGATGAAAAATTAAATATGAGCTGGCAACGTGTGCTTGCAGCCCAGAAAGCAAATCATACCCTGGTCTGCATAAGAAGTGTGGCTAGTGGGTTGAGGGAGGTGATTCTCCACCTCTGCTCTCATGAGACCCCCACCTGGAGTACTGCATCCAGCTTTGGGGTCCCCAGCACAAGAAAGACATGGACCTGTTGGGTCCAGAGGAGGCCACAAAGATGATTGGGGGCCTGGAGCACCTCCTCTGTGAGGACAGGCTGAGAGAGTTGGGGGTGTTCAGCTGGAGGAGAGAAGGCTCCAGGGAGACCTTGTTGCAGCCTTTCAGTATATTAACGGGGGTTTATAAGAAAGATGGAAAGAGAGACTTTTTACCAAGGCCTGAAATAACAGGACATGGGCTAATGGTTTTTAAACTAAAAGACAGTAGATTAGAGGAATAAATTCTTTACTATGAGGGTGATGAGACACTGGCACAGGTTGCCCAGAGAAGCTGTGGCTGCCCCCTCTCTGGAAGGTGTCAAGGCCAGGTTGGATGGGGCTTTGAGCAACCTGGTCTAGTAAAGATATCCCTGCCCATGGCAGGAGGGGTAGACTAGGTGATCTTTAAAGCCTCTTCCAACCCAAACCATTCTGTGATTACACCCAGGGCTCCACAGTGTGATTAGTAAATGTTTTCTGCATTCACCAAAGGCAGAGGAGAGGCAGCTGGGCAGTTAGGACTCCTGTTCTTGGGAGCCGTGCACTTTTAGAGGAAAATCTTTCAGAGACATTGCATCCTGTTGAGATATCTACCTTTAGGGATTGTCTCATAGATTTTTCAATTTAATTACACAGAAATAGTGCTTGTGTTGGGATAATGCAAGCAATGGTGACACAGTGCCTTTTTGGAGTAGTGTGACGTGACAGGAGAACAGCCAGCTCTTTGATAGGCATTTAATTGACGTGTACTGTAATAGCTAAAACTTCTCAGTCCCTTCAGAGAAGGGTAAGCCGTGATGACCAGCTCATGTATTTTTTTTCTGTGAAGTTCAAATCATGTTTAATATTGATGATGAATGAAAACCATGCCAGTGCCACACATGACCTAAAATTCAACAAATTTTAAAAGAAAGACATCATTTCCTTGTGTGATTTTTCATTCCTGTCTTTAGCAGAGAATGTAGGAGAGGTGGAGGGTGGCAGGTTTTAGCTGACACATTGGTATCATCTAATAGGCTTGGTTGCAGCTCAAGAAAAGGCGAGCTGACCAGGAACCTTTGTATTACTCCTTTGCATCAGTAGATGTATGCAGATGTATAGGTGGGAGGTTGTGGCTCTTCTGTTAGCAAAGCTCCAACAGTTAGGTTTGCCTCTCACAATTCAGGCACTAAACTAATTTCCGGTAGTAGTGGGATTTCAGATTAGAATATGATCATGTGAAAGGGACAAGTCACTAGGCTTTTACGTAAGACTGCTAAGGACACATCTGGTTTTGTTCTCTTCAACTCAAGTGGTGTGCGGCTGGTTTAGTCAGCTGGAGAAGATGAATCTAAAGGGGCCACTTACCTCAGTAAGACCAGTTATCTCAGGAACAGAGGGTTCATGTGAAAAACTGACATTTACTATACATATTATCCTGAAAAGAAAGAGATACAAAGGCAACTTTTCCTGCAAATCTTGAAGTCCCAGCATCAGATTAGCAAACATGGCTGCTCATATGTTAACTAAAATAAGCAGGTGTGAAGGGTGACAAATTGGATTAAAATGCAGAAATTTTTGAGTGTAACTGATAACCTTATTGGTACACATGCCCTTGCACTTCATGCAGATAACAGAGGAAGCCTAATTGTTATTCAGAGTGGGACTTTGCATGGGGAGAGAAAGGCTGGCGGCCGGTTTGAGATTTTTTTTTTTAAAGGAATACACCAGAAGGATGCTTGTCTACCAAGTGTCTATCTGTTTCTAGTGGATTTCATAGAAAGCCAGTGTGCTACATCAAAGATGACTGGAGGGGTGGCTGGGAAAGATTGTCTTCCTGGTAATGCTGTCTTTTTATGACATTTAGCTACAGCAGAAAACAGATCACAGACCTGAGAGGAAACAGCCTAATGAGAGTATTCAGAGGTGTTGAAATAAAGATAATATTGTCTAGGTGGTGACATAAAAGACAATTCTGTGTCTAGAATGGTAATGAGGATGCTCCCACCTTTTAGGCTCCTGACACACTTTGAAGTAAAGAGGGGAGGAAATACAGAGGAAAGGGGAGTGTCAGTGGTGGCCAGAAGACAGGGCTGGAGAGGTATTAAAATACTGAGAGCGCTACCAGCAAATGCTGGAAATGCACCCATCCTGTGCCTTGCTGTATACTGTAAAAAATAAATAAACGTTAAAGCCATGGTTTTACCATCTGCAAACTGGCTGATAGTTAGCCCCAAATGAGTGTAGTCTAAATAAAAATCTTAAAGAAACAGGCTGCCTTTTATCAACACCCCAGGCAGACCTTTCCCGGTACTGTTGAAGTGGATCTGTGAGCACCATCACCCGCACTGTGATGTTTGTAGCTGTCTGCAGGCACTTCCACACTGGGGCCCGATGGCTGCTGAGATATCTGGCTTGCAGCAGGGCAGGTTTTGTCCCACCATGAGATCCTGCCCATCTGACCTCTGCTGCCTTGAAGCTCATGGATGACTTAGCTTACCATCTTGCAGTGCTTCACTTGCAGCCTTTCACGTCTCCCCCTTGCAGCCATCTTTTGAACATGTCTTTCTGGATGTCTATATATATGTCTATAATATGTCTATATATCTATAAGTTTTGTAAAAGTTGATTCATTGCACACAATTGTGTGGAAGCTGTGGTAAATCCCCTCTTTTGGTTAGCAGAATGAAACCTCGTAGCTTGACCTAGAAATTCAAAGAAAAGAGGCAGAAGGAAAAGGAGAGTTAATGGATTAACTCCACAAGAGTAGCTGACATAAAGGCTCGGTGTTACATTCTGATGCTGTTTCAACAAAGAGAGGGTTTTCTTTAAGTGTCTGCTTTAACCCATGTGAATGGATCTCTGCTAGTTGGTGACCCAGGAGAGCAAAGAACTTTCATCTCTACCAAAGAAGTGCACAGGTCCTTTTTCTTTCCTTACAAACACAGTGAAAAAATAAAATTCTGTTTTATTTAGTCAGAATAACAAAATGTAGAAGGTAAGAGGTTAAGATGACAGAGGTAAACAACAGAGGGAAAACGTTTTCTGTTAGCCTAATGGAGACCATACTTAGAAAAAGATGTTGCACATGGCAGGGGCCACAAGGGGAGATGCCTCTGCACAGTAGAGAAAACTGATGTTAGACAAGCAGAAGGAGCAATTCAATGACCAAATCTTTCTGATATCTTTTTAAAATAAAATGTACAATTATTACTTGGATTCTGAAAGTACTCGAGGCTTCTGTGTATTTTGTGGGAGGCTTGTGGTTGGGTCAGTAGAGGCCTAATCTCCATGTTATTCTGAAGGATTCTAAAAAAAACCACCAAAACTATTTATTTACTGTACTACAGGTGGCAAAGGTCTGCAAATTTCCTCCAGACAAGCCTGTTTCCTATTAAGAAGATGCTGATCATTGACATTTAACATCTGTGCCCAATAGAGAGCACATAGTTCTCTGAGGGAACTTAGATTTGGGAAGGAGGCAGGGACCTAAAACTGTTTGTGCTTCACTGAGACATTCATATTTACTGATGTCTGAGAGATGCTTAAAGGGATTGCCTGATAAATTATTCTGCTGTCTTGCTTGACTCTGCAGCTGAGCATTGGAAAGATAGCATTTTGCCATTAAATGAAAAACACAGGGACAAGATGATGTCTGTCTCCCTGGTCTGTCTATGTTATAGCTTTGCTGGCACCATCCATCTTGCAAAGCAGTACACTTGCTTGTGACCTAAGAGATAAACCCTGTGTCACAGAGTGTACCCTGCTCCTGTCCAGCTGTAAAATGATCATTAAAAGAGCTCTGACCTTTCAGTTTCTTTCTTTATGTAGTTTCTGGTGTGGTCTAACAACAGTAAAGTAACAGCTGTGGAGTCCATAGTTCCCCAAATAATTTTCTTCCCTTCATTGGGAAACACCACTCCCCCACCAAGAAACTCACAACACAGTTTGTAATAGACTTTACATACGATTTTGTATTTCTTAAAAATTCAACAGTTTCTCTTTATTTGTGTTTTGACGCATTCAGATCCATGGGATACAGTTATCTTTAATCTTTTTTTTTTTTTCCTTTTACTTCCAGAATTTTAAGACTGTAATTTGTTTCTTTTGTAATTTATAAACTTGGGATTTTTTTTTTTTTTTATTTTGAGAACCTTTTTATTCTACCTGTATAATTTTAATCTTTTCAAGTCAAAGGACAGTTCAGGTACCTGCTCTTTCTTTACATTTAGACACTGTTTGAGGTGCAGATCTGCCATTTATCAGAGAACTGAGATGTGACACCCCAGCTGCTTGGCCCTGCAGGTAATACTGATTATCTAGATACTCAAATGTTTTAACTGCCTCGCCTCCCTTAGCAAGTGTTTCAGTGAGGGTGTCCAGGATCATCATCTGCTTCTGAATCAGGGAGGGAGTCTGTCTGTCATCCTGGAGTGGGTGTCTTTACATTTGTCAGTGACCAATTAACAGAAGGTTTTTAAATTTCAATAATCTTCTATTTGCAGAAATGAGGTAAAGAAGTACATTATCATCCAGAACTGGTCTACACAGCTAAACAGATCACCTAGTAAGGGATGATGATAAGAGGAATCTGAACAGGAGAAGTGCCGCCTGAAACAGAGCACAAACAAGTCATACATTCAAAAATTGAGATGTTAGCCTGACACACATACGGAGATTATCTTCAGTACTGTGAATGATTCTTTATCTGTACGTTGGCAGATTTTCTAAATCATGACATAACTTATACTGGGACTTTTCGTTTTTCTTGTGCCATGACACGTTGCCCTACACTTGTCAAACAGAATATAAAACCTCAGAATATTAGAGGACAGACATGGAAAAATTAAATAATACATTGATAATCTTATCCCATGTCATAATACCCAGTGTCTGTATTGCACTCTTTGAGATAGACTTATGACTGAAGAATAAATTTTGCACCTCAGTTGGCTGATGATGCATGGTTCTTGCTCCTGAACTAAGAGTGAAGGCTTGAGGCAAAAGATGTTGGTTTTGTAATAGCAATTAAAATATATGTACACTTAAAAGAATTGCAGTCACACTTGAGACTTTCATTTGTGGTCTGTGGACAGGACAGAGTCTTACCATGAAAAGAAATGAAATTCAGGAATGTCGGACCCCAGACATGGGTGGGAATGAAATCTATTCATCGCCTTTGCACCCAAATTCTGAGGTTGCCATAATAGTGAGATGATACAATTGTAAATCTTATATATATTAAAAAATAAGAACACATATCATTTATGGTTTTGTTCTTAATGATCACACACTCAAGCTGTTTTTTTATTTACACTCCAGATGAGATTCTCCTCTCATCACATTAACTCCGGGAGCTTAAGCTTTATACATAATGCTAATATTGCAAGCTTTATGACAAAATCCAAAATATTGTCAATGTTATGGATAGAAGATTAAGTTGCTTCAGAATATAAATGTAATGAATTTGTGAGACCTACGGTGGCTTTCAAGTAATCTATTGTTGTTCTAGTTTTTTGAAGGAGGTGTGTAAAAATGAACCGAGAGCAAACAGCATGTGGAATGGCACAGGAGGGAGTTTTTCATTACTGTTGTATTTATCATTTAGCACAACCCTGAGCTCTGTCAGACTTAAATGGCAAGCTCATTGTTAATTTCAAAGTTCAAAGTGTTCTTTAATCTTTCCCTTATTTTGCTCACTCATAAATAGCATTATGGTTTTCAGTGTCTGATTCCAGGGTTCTCGCCAGTATTATCAGGTTGTCCTTGATAGGTGGGAAAATCCATCTTGCTAAAGGAGCCATGATTCAAGAGGTCAGAGTATTGTCTGTCTCTGGAAACAAGACCCATAAAATACTGCTTAACAAAGGAGTCTATTTGCAATGCGGAGCCTCAACATATATTTGGTAAGTGCCTGGACGTCAGAGCTGAAGAAAGAAGTGAAAATAGAGAAAATAAATACCCAGCACCACTGAACACTTGCCAGTACGCTGAGGAGAAGAAAGAAATCCATAAAGGAGCCACTTTTTCTTTTATTAAGGGGTTTTCTTAACAAGGATTATTTCTTACTTTTTGAAATGTGCTCATGGTGTTTTCACTTTCTAGCTAAATGGAAAGAGGAACATTTTGTGAGAGGCTCTTGCATTCATCCCTCTTTTCCCTACAGCTTTCATGCTAATAAGCTGCACAGATCCCAGAAACAGTTTTCTGTGTGGCTGTGGCAGGTCTCTTAGTAGATTAAATGACCAAGGTGGATTTATAAAGGGATTTAGTATGTTTGGAACTTGTGAGAGATTTTGAGTTTAAAACCCACTAAGGTTGATTATTCCCAGAAGAGGTAAAGATTTGGCAAAAATGAGAGAAATTTCCCTTTCTAAACTATCTGTCTTGATCCCTCAAAATCTTATATAGGTGAAAGAGAAAGGTAATAATGACCTTCTCAATCCTGAAAATGCAATCCAGTTGGCCAGCTTTGGTGATAATTCAGCAATTCTGTCTAGGGAGTGGGTCTAGAGCCCCGACTCCATGTAGACCTATGAATGTTTGGCTGGATTCCAGACTAAATTGTATTCAGATTGGTAAACTAGAAATGAAAATTTCCATTGCTAATATGCTGAGCTGGCCAGCTCCCTTTACTATATTATTTAATGGTGTGCTGCCCTATTGACCAAGTCTATGTCAAACTTGAACGAACTCTCACAAAAGATGTTATGTCACCCCTTTCTTAGAAGCCACTGGAGTTTCGTGATGCCTGTCTGTCTTTCAGCTGATATTCTTACTCTTCCACACAGAGGTTCACAAGTGTATAATCTCTTTGTCATTGTTCTAAAAAATTCTTGACATAGTTTTGATGATTTTCTGCTTCATGTTGTCTGTATTAGACATGCATTTTCTATATGGAGACCATAGGACTGAAACTCTGATGTCTTTTTCATGGAGTCAGTATAGGTTATTGTTGGAGGATCAGTATTATTGTTGGAGCTATTTCACAAATGCATTTTTTGTGAACTTTGGTTTATTTTTTGTTAAAACACAATACCAAAAAGCAAAGATGGCTTCTCAGCAATAGATAGTTCTAACTTTTAAGGGCACAGGGAAGATAATACTGAGTACAGTCATTGTGGCTGTCTGGCTGATGCCATACCTTCAGCAGTGGTGGTTCAGTTCCCTCCTGAAGGCAGGGGAACCAAATCAACACATGTATTCTGGACTTGCCACCATTGGGACAGAATGTCAGCCTCAGTGACCAGTGACCAAATTTAATTCAATACTAGGAATGCTTATTGATTCCCATCAAAGGTTGTCTATTCTGCCTTCATATGAGCAGCCACAATCAGCAGCATAATAGCTTGTTTGAAAAAGGCAGTGATGGAAGAGAGAGATTCCTCTGACAGTGCATCTGTAGCAGGGTCCCATGTACTGGAAGGCACAGCAGGGCTGAAGAGATCTTCTCAACCTTCTGAAAGATGCAATGGCATTAATTTACTCTGTTGTTATGTATGATGTACTGTGTGCAAGCAGATGCAGGTGAAGTCACTGCTGAAAATAAGTGCTGATAAAACACTCATCATTTTTTCATTTGTCAAAATTATATTTGCAAATGGCCTTAATTTCTCTTGTCTGCATGACCTGGCCTATATTCCAAGGTCTCAGCTCATAGGGCCATTTAAGGCCACTTTCCTCAGAGTGTTTGTGTTTTAAGGGTCCCAGAAAATGCAGGAGCTCTTTTAGCCATTTACCTTTCTGCTGTATCAGCAGCTGTTCAGCTCACTTGCATCCCGGCTCCCTCACCCTTTTTGTGCTGCCCACCTGTATGGGGCAGTGCGGGGGAAATGCAGTGGGAACCAAGGGGAGAGGGGATGAGCAAACAGGTGCCAGCCGGGAACTGCAGAAGAAGGTGTGATACTTTTGATGCAGCAAAACAACACTTGCTACAAAATAATTGCTAAATTAGGTGGTCTTTTTATTAAGTGGTTGCCAATTAAAGAGCCTGTGGGGCCATGCAGAGTTCTCAGGAATACTGTTTGGGCTCTGCAGAACGTTGGACATGGGGCAGTTAGACTGGTTTGCTGCTTTTAGGCTGTCTTTATATTGATAAGGCCTATGTATTTTTTTCCTAATCCTGAGATTGTACAGAAGATCATCCATCTCATTTATGTATATAGCTGGCTTCTACTTTGAATAATTGTACTTTGAGGAGGGGTCTGAACCGTTCCCCTCCAGAGGTCCCTTCCGCCCAGAGCAATTCTCTGGTTCTGTGGTTCCATGTCACAGGCTGCCAGTTCAGCTCCAGCCTTGTCTCCCTTTGCAGTGAGCAACTCTGCCCACAGGAGTAACTTGCTTGTGCTATCTGGGGGCATCAGCTGGAGTCATCTGGAAATGCTGTCTTTACAAAATAAGTCACAAGGTGTTTTGTTTCTTAGAGTGAATTTAGTTTTCAGAGCTGTGGCTATTTCCAAAATGATGTCAATTTTTCTTTCATGCAAAAGTTCTCCTTCGCCTGAGACTTCATAAGCTTTATGATGATTATCTCTGGGTTTGGAAGTTACAGTCTTAATAGTTCTTCAGGCCAACACTGGCTTTACTCTTGCATAAATTCTGTAGTGCTTTTTTCTTGTTTGAAAGAAAAATTCTGAAATTCTCAGGCTTCCGTGTTGTGATGAAATACAATTTTTCTCAAAAGCACAGATTATAATGTGGAAAAGAAGCCAATTCCTGAGAATGTTTTTGGTTGAAAGTAAATTCATACTACTGCCTGTAATCTTGCCTTGATTTACATAAGGTCGCTGTTCTATCAGTAGATGCTGCAGTACCTTGTCACAAACTCAGGAGATGATCCAGTTTATATGAAATGGAGCACATTTTATTTGTTGTTGTTGCTGGGTTTGGGGCTTTTGCATTTTTATTTGTAGCTTTGTTTTAAGTAAGCACATCATACAGACAGCAAACTGGGTTTACAGTGTTTTCTTATTAAAGGGGAGCTATACTGCCGTCTGTTCTCAGCTTTTATGTTAAATACACTGACAATGTGAAACAAATTCACCATTTTCAGGAGATGAAGCTCAGCTGTGGGCTGTACTAGAACCATCCTGATTAGGTCTACCATGTAGGTATGTAATTAATTATATGTATACAGTTGTGTATGCATGTAGCTGTTTGTAACCAGAACAGTTCTCATACGAGGAGAGATTTGCTGATGGAACTGCTTTTAGAAGGAGCCCAAAGAATTTCTGCTTCTTGTGATAAAGCAACTTCTAAACTTCACTCAGTATTTTAGCTCTGATTTGACTCCAGTAAGATAATATCTCCAGTCAGCTTTGTCTCTGACAGAAGTAATTTCTGCCCCCAACCATTCATTTCCTTGCTCATCTCTTGTCGGTGTAAATACGTGCAGCTTTGGTAAATCAGACTGGGGAGCTGACATGAGTTTTTGGCTGGGGCAGCCCAAGGGTGATAAGAGGCTGCCATAGGGAGGGCAGGACTGCTTTCAGCAGCAGTGTCAGCTTATGGCAGCCTTACCCATTAGTGATACTGCAGCTGCAGGCTCTGGGAATTTTGAAAGGAAGCATCAGTCACTTCCTGAAACCAAGTTTTGCAAACCAGTATAGACTCGATGTGGCACGTGTTGGATAAGAAAACTTACCCAAATCCAAGGAACCAGTTTCCACTTGATAGTACCCTGGATGGATTAAGTGCACGTCTGACCTTTTAAATTGTCCTGTGCGCGTTTGCCTTCAGTGTCTGTGTGTGCCTGCTTCAACACCAAGAGATTATAGACTTAGCTTGTTTCAGGCTCCTTAGTTCTGCTCTGAATCATGTCATCCATGGGCATGACACAGCTGTAATTCAGCTGGGGGGTGAAGAATATGGAGTGTTTGCTCAGGGACAGTTTCCAGATCCACTAGTCAGATGTCAGGTAGCCAGTCTGGGAGGAACTGAGGAACCGTGTCCTGGCAATTGCTTGTTATGAGGATATTGATTATGTTCAAGAGGATAAAATATACATAAGATGACAGAGAGAGAACTCTTTCCCCTTTACTTGTAAAGATGTTGGATTGCAGCTGGAAGTAAGTGATAAGGAACATAGCAGAGCTGGAAATGAGCAGTGACCATCTTGCCTTCTTTCAAGTGTGTTGTGCCCTCTTGGGACATCAGGGAGCCTTCTGATTTGTAAAGACCAATAAATGGCTGATTAGTGAAGAGAAAGGAGATGTAAATCATTCCAAAAACATACTTTGCATTTTTATTAAGTAAAAAGTCCCCTTGAATGATGTATGATCAAATGTTTTTGTATTTCCTATCAACTAAGCTAATTGATACGACGACTCACTGTACAGAAGAGCTTCTTTCCTGCATTTCATTGCTTCATCTTAGTCTGTATTAGCTAGAAAACAGATCCTTCTTATAGACTGGCAGTGACCTTCAGGGCCAGTAAATGAGATAAGTTTTTAAGCGGAAATAAGTGTGTCATTTCATTGTCCTCTACCCTTTTTCTGCAGCAAATCTAGATGCCCTCTAATGCTGCCCACCAATATAGCATGGAGGATTTGCTTGTTCAGTGCTTTTGAACTGGGGAAAGACTTAGAAAGCCGGATTAACTTCATTCAATGTGAGCTGTCAATACAGTCATGAACATAGTCACCAAAAATAGTGAGTATAGCAGAAATAGGTAGCAGCCATAGATGACCATCAGTGCCTTCATAACAGCTTTTCATGCTATCAACTTAGTTTGAGGTGAGGAAATAAACTGGACTGGTATTTCAGTGCTACCAGGGAAGCCTGAAGCAAAATCCATGGAGAAGTGGCACTGACTAACTGCGGGACTGTGCTGACCTGCCCTTACTCTTCTTCACTGTGAATGGTTTTGAAAGCCTTCTCCATTTTCAAGGGAAATAACGTAACCAGCAGTCAGTCTGGGTCCAGGCTTTTCTTACATGGTTGCTTTAACGAAATATGTATCTTCATTAATCAAGTTACAAATGTAGTTCATTTTATTGAATGTCTTTAATTGGAATGAAGACAGTCCTGTGGAGAAAATACATGGAACTAATGAACCTGACTTTTTTCCTAGCATCTGGAGTTGAGGTAATCTTTAGTTTCAGTGCACAGAACAAAAATTGAGTTCATTTTTTTTCTCTGTTTTCTAGACTGTACCTCTAAAATTCTTAGCAGCTGGTAAAAGAGAAAAATACTTCCTTGCCTTATCTTTCCTTTTGCTTTTTCTGCTTTAGCTGAGTTTGGGAGGGTGAGGGTTGCTCCAGTGTCAAGTGATTAGCTTGTCCCTGTGCTTTTTTTTATCATTACTTCACTGTCATTTTCAATCCTCTTCCCTAATTCTTTTTTATATACCATTGCATATGCATTTCTTCTATCATCTGGGCATCCTCTGCCTCTCCTTTGCTTACCAATTCTTTTGGTTTTCTTTCAACTGTGCTTATTATTAGCCTGTGCTGACTGAAGTCATAAATATGTGTGTTGCTCAGTTTTCCGTGCTTAGAGAGACTTGGCTAACACCTTATTAAATAGTCTATGACTATTCCTTGCAAACAGACTGTGTGCTAACTTTTAGAAAGGGTCTCTACACTCAACTGGTACAATCATCATCATCAGACTGAAGGAATCTGCTTTGTAACATGTCAGCATAGCTCCTTACTTTGCTTTGTATTAACTGAGTAGTTTTATCTCCTTTCTGTGGTTTTGCTGACTGTCATGCTACAAAATGTCTCTCCTGTCACTGATTTTTTTTTCTTCTCCTCTCTGGGTGTGTTGGGATACAGAAGAGATTCAGTGTGCGATAGGGTTATGTTAGTGCTTGGATGCTATAATTACCTGCATAAAACTGAGCTGCTCTTCAAACTGAGTCGCTGCACTCAAATGGGGTTTTTTGCTGTGCCAAAAAGCTTGCCTTTTTTTTTTTTTCCCCTTTTCTTTTTCAATCCATGGTACAACAGGTAGATTAGCCCATTTGCTTTACTTTCTCAGGACATAAGCATGTGCAACCAACTCCCTTAGACAAGATGTTTAGGTGCTACATAGCTTTGAAGCAATCATGATTTTCAGTTTCAGTTCAGTATACACAGCATTAACTTAAATTTTAGTGTAC
Source organism: Strix aluco (assembly GCF_031877795.1). Lineage (NCBI taxonomy): Eukaryota > Metazoa > Chordata > Aves > Strigiformes > Strigidae > Strix > Strix aluco. The sequence goes on along the minus strand of NC_133934.1, from coordinate 89,140,312 downwards.
TGAAAAGCAGCAGGGCTGTAAATCTGTTCTGTTCTGTTCTCCCACCAGCTGTGCTTTTCCCCAGAAGAAATGAGAAGAGAATGGAGGCAAGGGAAGGGAAGCTGTAGACCTTTCCAGCAATAAAATGATACTGTTCATCTTGGTTTTAATACTCTGATAAGGAAAGGATCTCATGATAGTGCTGGTTTTGAAGATCTTAATCTGGTAGTCCCTAGGACAGATGAAGCTTCACTTGCATTTTTTGGCAGCATGCTTCGGATGTGACCCAGTGAGAAAAGAAGTAGCTGGGACTTTGGATTGCCTGTTGAGACAGTGGGGAAAAGCATGGTTGCAAATTCATGCTGGTTTGTTTGTGGGATTTTTGTTCTCTGCATGAAAACAAACATTACTTCCAATTGGTTTTCAACAATACAAAACCAGAGGAACTAACCTAAAACTTTGTTTTGTCCTTCCCTCCTTTTTTTTTTTGTACTTTGCTTTCATGTGCCGCAGCCTTTTATTTCTTGCTCTTACGGTAGCTAGCTGTGCCTCTAAAATGCCACTTTCAGTGCACAGTGCCTACAACTAGGACTGAAAGAAGGAAAACTGAGGATTTGCAAAATAAAGCTCAACACTGACAATGTCAGCAGATTGATGGTCTGCTCTGCTCTGCTCCTCCCCTTCCTGCTTCTTCTAACCCAACATTGTATATTCCTTCAAAACCTGTCTTTGATTAAGTCCTCATCTGTATTGTTAATAAAATCGTCTGTGGACACTTGGTGCTACCTGGAAGGAGCGGTAGGTCTGTCAAGAAGAGTGTTGGCTGTTGGCCTGTTTCCTCTGTGTTTGGAAGTAGCCTATGCAGAATATCCTCTGGTGAAAGCCAGCATGGTCTGTGGCCCATCCATGGATATAAGTGTCAGTACATCTGCTCGTTACCCACATACAATTGCAATAGGAAATGTGACTTGAAGATAGAGGAGAAAGCTTTGTGTGAGACCAGACTGTGTTGCCTGGCATGGTAGCTGGTTCTCCTTGCCAGCTAATCTTCACCTTGCTGTGAGGTGCATCCAGTTTCAGTAGTATTGTGTATTCAGTAGTATTGTGTCAGTGATGACATTCATCTGCTTCTTTGATGAGCAGACTAGAATAATCATTAGAAAGAGAATAAGAAAAAATAGAAAATGTTATTTGGAAGGGAGAGATAAAAGGTAAAGGAGAAGACCACAACTTAACTTTGTGATTCAGTAGAAATGCAACAATCAGCAGTGTATCTGTGTAGTCAGATAGGATCTTCACCGGGTACTGGAGATTATTTAACACTTTTACTTTGCTATGTTAAGGTTGACTAGGACTTAAGAAAACTCCTTTACTGAAGATAATTGATCTAGCATTTCAGTGTGGTTGGTACCATGCAATACTTTCATTTCAGTCCCAGGAAATCCGCAGAAGGTTATAAGACACAAAAAGATACTTTTATTTCACTGAACTTTCACTAGCCTAAGATTATAGGAACTCCCACAGTAGACTGCTGAGGCAGTGGAGAGTCTCATTTTCCTTAATACAGGTAAGATCTCTCCCTCTTCTCTTTCCTTCTGCTAAGGTTTAGAAGAAAGGGATGAGCTACAGTGAGGAGTGTTGCATTCAGAAAGTTTATTCTTAAAATATCTGTTTAAGAGTTTACAGAAAGTTGGTTAAAGCTTCTGTGTGTTTTACATGCCTTCACTGCAGGGCGAGAGCACCCTGATACTACAACCATAGATAATGGGCCTTGAATGTGGATATTAGCCCTGAAAATCTGTCCTGTCAAAGTGGTGTGGTTGGAGTTGTTGGGTTTGGGGAAACTTAATACATGTGAGACTGAGAGTGAGAATGAGTCTGGCACTGGGCACAACCAGAAAGTCTGAGACTCAGACCGCAGGTTCTTGATAAGATCTATGAACTGTGTTTCTCTAGTAATAATTTTTATAGACTGTCTGTGCAGCTGAGTGGAAAATGGGAGTACGAGTGCCAGGCATGATTTCTGGAGGATTTTGTTACATGAGAGAAGCAGAGTGGTTCAGGTGGCATCTCATCTGTTTCTTCTGCTGTCTGAGAAGGCAGTAGTTTCAGAGATGGATCCACTCAGTTGTTCTCTAAACATTTTAAAGTTTCTCTCAGGCTCTCACTGTCAGCAAAATCCATCAGGAAGAACTACTTGTAACGCAGAATCAGAATGACAGTGTATTGCAAGGGTTTGGTTAATGATAAAAAATAAATGTAATATATCAGAATTCCTTAAATACTGTAGTGTTATCTTTATGCTAGATGTTCATAGATGTCCATCTGTAAGAAATAAACCAAGGAGGTAATTTTTGGCATCCATATTTGCTTCTCCATATTTGCTTCAGGTACCTTTGACCTGGGAAGAGGGAGTGAAACAGTTTGATCCCATGTCTGTTCCAATTTTGGTCTTTCTGCCGAAAGAGCTAAGAGGAGGGTAGTTGTAAATTGTTGCTGAAGCTTCATAATTTGAAAGTCAAAGACACGCTGTGAAGAGATGTGTTACAATGTCCTGATACGTATTCAAGAGGTGACCCCACTGTACACTACTTTCTCTTTTAGTGTGCTGCCTGCACTGCATGTAAGAACTGTCATCATCTCCAGTCAATTCTTTGTCTTAAAGATTGTGGGGCACAGTGCAACCAGAAAGCATGGCTAATGAACGGTGCACAGGACTTCTAGTCAAGTGAACTAATCCCATTTCCAGCTCTGCTACTGATTCTTTGTAAAGTTTGGCACATCACTTAATTTTTGTGCCTCAGTTTCAGTATTTTTAAATGCCACCAGTCCCTAGAAGCAACTTTGGAATAAAAATGTTTCCTGCCTTCTCATGAGGGAACCTTCAGGTCACAGCTGTATGAGACCCAGTTTTTATGTGACTGCTACACATCTGTATGAGAGCCCCTGCATTAGCAGAAACTAAATTTAATAACTGTTGAGTGCTCCTTTGAAGGTCATCCTGTCCTAAATATTCACTGGATTCTGTTACATTTTATGTCTGTCAAGAAATCTCCTGACTCCCATTACTCTGTAACCAGCATTTTGAAAACTGGAGGGTTTTTTTTTTAAAAGTGCTGTGCTCCCTGTGCTACCTGGTCTCCCTCTCTGTCCACCTCAGCCTCCTGTCTCTTTTGCTCTCGGTCTCTGTGCTTCTGGTATTGCTGGCTGAATCTTGCACAGCGTTCTCTCCATCCCTTCTAACTATTATTAAATGCAGTTTATCTCTCTGCTGTTAAGTAGTCTATTGATTCACTTTAGAGTTTATTAGATTATCGCTGTCTGGGTTTTGAATTTTTTTTAAGTGGTTTTTCAGACGCTTATGTGTGCACGTATGAAAATAAATCAATGAGCAGGGACAATGCACAATTATTTACATGGCTACAGCCGCCACTCTAATGTAATATTATCATTTAAATGCTTGCTGAGTATTCAGACAGTGAAGGTCTGTACTGCATGCTCTGCAGTGCTGGAGCCCTAGGGTAATGTTTTTCATAGCTGTTTATTTCTAAATACTCTTGATGGAAATACAAATGCCACCAAAGCTCCATATGTGGTTTCAAGCAGTGGGAAAAGGGGGAATGGAGGGGCCCGTATTGTTTCAAAAATGGCACTAAAACTTTAAAATGTGTTTGAAAAAGAAACTGAGATGCAATGGGTCTGTTTGAGAGAAAAGAGTGATAAAACCAAGTAGAAAATTGATCTGTGAAGCCTGCAAGTTTATTTCTAAAATTCCCCTCCAGCAGAAGCTTAGACACTTGAATGAAAATATGCTGCCAGTGCTGAGGTTAACCCTTAGCAGCCCAGAGTAGTTCTCATCACCTAGGTCTTCCTAGGGAGACCTTTACTGTTATCTTTGCAGGATTTCTCTGGCCAGGGAAGGCAAGCAGTTTATCCCAGCAGTGCCTTACAGTTGTGTCTCTGAAATGGTTCGTATTTGTTTAAATTTACAAGTGCACTGCACTGTTTTATATTGTGGTGGAGCTGTGTCATGCCCAACGGTGTTATATTTCTCATTGTGCTGGCAGGGATCAGACTTCCTCTGCTGGACTGATTTCAGTTGCACCAGCTGGTGGGAATAGGGACAGGAATTTGGGGATTACAGATGTTCATGCAACCAAAAGGGAAACAAGCCAAGTTTAAAGGGACATTGTTAAATTCTATCCTAGGGGCCTGGCTTTTATTTTCCTGAAGATATGAAGACCTCAAAAGACTTTTCAGTGTCATAGTTCCTCACTCCTCCCGTTCTTGGTAATCTATCCTCCATTAGGAAAGTGTTCCTCTAAAAATCTTTAGCTCACCAAAATGACATAGTTGCACCAGAAAAGACTCCATCTTTTCATGTAAAACCCCCAGGTTGCTGTGGATGTGTTTGTACAGGCAGGAGCCTCAATTTAGCAGAACACTTAAACACATACCAAAACCCTGCTATTGCAGATTGAACATTTGTCAAAGTGCTCTACGCTTGGGGCCACACTTTGTATGGAGAAAAATACCTAAGTATACACACATGCATGTATGCTCAAAGGAAGAGATTTCATACCTAGTATTAAAACTGACCCAGAGCCGTAGATGTGGGCTCACAGTTTATTCATAGGGTAAAGTCTCTTTCAGAGAGCTTTTTGTTTGTCACCTTATTTTTTAACTGATTTTTCTTTCTTCACTCAACTATTCCTTTTTCAGTCCCCATTTTCAGTCGGGTTTTTTCTTTCTGTGGCACAGCCATTGCTGTGGTACAATCAGAGCTCCTCTGTTCCATTCTTCTGCTAAAGGCTTCCTCCAGCCTGGCTTTATTTTACCCTCAAAGGCTGCTGAAAAGAAACTCTGTTGCTTCCCTTCTTATTTTAGACAAGCTTCACTGTAAAGTTAACATGAGTTCAGTTGGAGGAAAAAACACCCAGTCCCATTCTATACTGGATTTTCTCTACTGCCATATATACTGGTGTATATTGTTTTATTTTACTATGGTTCTGCAGCTAGCACTCTCCCATGCAGCCTCAGGTTTTCATTTCATCGTCTCTTACCTGTGGTTTTGTTGAAATAAAACCGAGGGCAAATTGTTGATGTTATCCAAAATAGATTGCATTGCTGGAGGTGCGCAGGTTTAATTTCAGGTGTTAGGAATTCCTATTCTGTGCACCATGCATCTCTCCACTGCTCCCCTTTTCCGCACCTGCTTTGCTGGAGCAGTTTCCATAGCAATAACCTCTTCAAGTTTTCCAGAAGTGCTACAGGAATGATTTTCTATCTCCTCCTCCTCAACAATTCAGGAAAATGGAGCTTATTAGAGGTACTTTTTTGTCCTCTGTGCCTTGATAGGAGCCTAGCAGGGGCACTCTGCAATCCCAGGTAAAGCTCTTCCATGATGAGGACCCCAGCCGGGCTGCCCACTGCTGCAATTTGCTTGACCTAGTATAGGTTGTCTTCCCTTCTCTCTGGACTCGGGCGACAGTATTTTTATGCTGCTCCAACTTCTAAGGAGAACGAGCAGGATAAATGTAAAAAAAAAAAAAAAAAAAAAGTAAGTAAAAGTAAGTATTCTGAAAATTAGGAAAAACTATTACATATCCTAAAGACTGAGAGCCAGTAATTCAGGTTTCCATCACATTTCTTTCTTCTGCCAGGCATGTGAGGTACAGCACAACAGTTCAACTTGCAGCTCAGTAGCATATGGGAAAATATAAATCCCTGGAGAAGGAAAGCATTAAGCAGCTGCCTGGAAACCCTCAGGAGCCTGACAAAAGGGGAAGGTGGATGTTAACATGGGACAAACAGGGATTGTCTTAAGAAGTAATGCATTCAGGGGCAGATAGGAGGTTGTGGTTTGAAAGTGAGATGTAGGTGATGTAGTAGTGTGTCAAATCCTTACTTTGTGACTTACTAGGCTAGAGCAGAATGACCTGATGAACACAGGTATCCATGCTAATAACATCCCAGGAGCAGTCCTGAGATACAGCCTAGACCTACAGCACCAGGACAAGCATTAGGATGCTACCATTTCTAAATCGATGAGCAAGCTGTTATGCCAAAAAAGTTATTATCAGGTAGAAATATGGTGAAAGCAGTTTATAGACAAAGCTGTGAAGTCTTCTAGGGTGACACATGCAAAAATAGCTCCCAGGCACAATGGGACTAAGTTCATTTAAAACGAGGTTTGCCTAACAGGGACCTTGGAAACAGCTGACTTTGTCTGAAGCACTGTCTGAGACACGAGTCTGTATGGCTCATGCTTAATGTTCACACTTGGAATTGAAATAGTAGGACATAAATTAGCCTTATTTTAGCATTCTTCTTCCAGATTTGTGGCCAGACAGCAGCAAAGTTGTGAAGTTCGTGGGAAAAGCCTCTTTCTCTAGACACAGGAATGAGCCCCATCCCAATGCTAAGATCCTTTATGATCTCCATGTGCCCTGGGGGTTTAACACCATATCTGAAGACTGCCAGGCCTCTCACTTGTGTAGGCTTTCTATTTCACCATTTGTTTCAACCTTGAAAAGACCTTTTTGAATGTTTTAAAATAACCATGTTGTCACTCCTTAGTTAAAAAAGAGCTTTTCTTCCCTCTGTTTTTTTCCCCCTTCAACCTCAATTGTTCAGACTTTTTAATAATTCATATCCCTTTTGACTTCACACGCTTGTGCTACCTGTGGTGCTCAGTGAGAAATGTGCTCTTTGCAGAGCTCGAAAGATCAACTGAGAAATTAGTTAAAACGAAGTAGGTGGAGGGTTATGTTTCAGCTACTAATTGAAGTACTAAACCTACAGGTGTGTTCAAGCTCCAACAGCAGCCTGGCCAAAATGCCAGTGCTAAGTTAATCACTGGCTGATTTCTCCAGTAAGCATGGATGTTGGCTGTGTAAAAAGTGAGTTGTTGCTGAAGAAACTGTGACTTGGAAATTCCGTATCTCTGTGCTGCAACATCTCGGCTGCAACATTGTGCTGTTGTGTTTTGCACACAGTTACATGCACAGACTAGTAAAGGAGAGGTAGAAGAACTTCACTAGTCTTTCATCCCTTTTGCAGTTTCTTTAAGCTTCCTTTACTTGGAAATCCCAGGTGTTGTGCTCTTACTGACTTAAAAAAATTTTGACAACCTAATCTTGCAAAAAGACAAAGTCAGAGTATTTCTTCAGGCAAGTGTCATAGCCGCATACATACAAGATTTGGTTTTTAATTATTGCTACACCCTCTAGCTATAATAAAAGACCTGTCAGCGTATTCATGCTGTCCCTATTCATATTCAGAGGGTTGGAAAGTAGAGGTTTAGATTCATTCTGGATTGAGGTTAGGCAAGCAAGGTCTTTTCTTCGGCATAATGACTTTCAACTCAGTTTGGTGACTGATCAGTTCAGTTGTCTGAATTGTGTATGCACAAAGAGAAGCAGGGTTGTGCTTTTGCATACATTCAATTTTCATATTTATAAATCAGAATCTGCCTCCATTTAAAAAATGAAGTGTCGTTGCCTTTAGCTTATAAAGAGCAGCTGCCACTGCCATTAAAACTTTGAAATGTTCCCTTGAGAACTCGGAGAGTGCATCTGTCTGAGCCTGGTAGTGGTCTGAGCTTACAAGTGGGAGCGAAGTGTCCCTTATTACTCGAGAGTTTAGACAATAGATCAAAGCCTTGAGGTTTAAGCAGCTATCTTTCTCGGATGAGCCTGTCTGCATGGGTAGTTGCAAAGTTCCAGCTGAAAAGGATAGTCTTGCTGCTGCCAAACTGAGGCAGAGTACTGCTGTTGACTTCTTTAGAAGCAGCACTAGGTCATAAGCTAGCAAAAAACTTCACTAGCATAAGACAGACCTCTGGTAGCTTTTGGCAGAAAGCTTTTTCTCATCACCCCAATGGCCTAACTACAGAAGTAGAAGTGGTGGTCTGGAGCTCTGCAGGTCTGGGCTTTTACTTTGCCTCAGAGGTAGTCTGCAGAGGAAGGCTTTCCTGAGTATTTCAAAGAGCACGTCCACACCTTATGATAGGAAAACTTGTGAGGTAGCTGTGGGTGGGTCTGCTCCAAAACTGGAAGTGGTCGGGCTGCAGTGGCATAGTGTGGGTGAGCCACAAGGCTGATGAGTGCAGGCACGCTCCCTCAGTGACATGGCTGTGCTCCTGTCAGGACTTACACTGGTATTTCCGTACGGGAGTGCACTGCACAGGCTGGGATTTATGAGGGGAAGGAAGAAATGTAAGAGGTCATTGCCGTGTTCGTTGGGCTTAGCCTCCTTGACTCACTCCTACAGGACTTTAGCACCACGGGCGGTACTGCGCTGTGGCTGTGGTGGTGCCAGCAGCATGAGTAGCACACAGGACAGGGCAAGGGCTGAGGTCTCTTCCCAGGGTCTGTGGTCTGTTGGGACTGTGCTGTCTCTAAAGCTGTCTGCCCATGCCAGAACGTGGTTCCCTCCCCATGTCTGTCAAAGCTCTGCAGTGGCCACGATGTAGTGCAGAGGCTGCTTTCTGAGCATCTTTTCCCACCAGATCTCAGCTTGTGGCAGCCAACTGGGCCCCTGCTTTGCACATCACATAAGGAGGATGCCTTAGCGCTTTCATACGGACATTGTTTGCCATGGCTGCACTGTAAGGACACAACTGAACACTTGGAACTAGCTTGGACATATTACACTTACCCTTAAATATTGAGCACAGCAATAAGAGATATAGTTGTGTACTGTAATATCACTGTGCTGCAGCTGAAGCCATGCCTCAGTTTCTGCAGCTGTGAAATGGTGTCTACATATCAGGTACCTTTAAAAAGTAATTTGTAACTATGTCTTCCTCAGCTTTACTGCATCTTGTTGTTAACTAAACCTCTTGTCTTGCAGGTCCCAGTCACAAACACCCTCTTGTGCTCCAGATTTGAGCTAATAATCAAATTAGTTCAAAAGACTTTTTCCTCTGTACTTTGTACACAGAAGCTAAGAAGGGATAGAAGAGCTAACATTGTCTACTCATGTAATTTCATGGTGTCTTTTGGCTTTCTGGATTTCACATCTAATTAATGAACTCCCTTGGCATCTCTGTAGGTTGTAGAGCTCTGAGCTCATTATTGGCGCTTTCCGAATGATGACTGTAAAATGCTCTGAAGAAAGTGGTAGTAGTTGGGTGTTCTTGGGTTTTTTGGGGTTTTTTACAAGCCAGGTCGTCTAGATTGTCTTCCTTGTTATGTCTTTTCCTCATTCTTATGTTTCTTTATTTCTGAAGGTCTTCTCAAAGAGTAGCATGGCAGAGAAACATGTTGAGCGTGGGTGCTTCCTCTGCACAGGGCATTTGGGCAAGCAGAATTGCATTCTTTCCTCATGGAGTGTTACAGCTATTGTGTTGAGCCATTTTAGCTTAGGAATAAGGTTATCGTTGTGCAGTTGGAGTCCCAGTGCTGGAGAATTGATCAATGACACTTACTTGAGCCCACACTCTTATTTCATCTCTGAATCATGCCAGCTAAAGCAGGATGGTGGTGTAAGTGGGTGGGTTTGGCCTTTCATATCACAGTTAGTCTTGTGAGGCTGGTGGCTTCATATACAGGAAACAGCTTGAATTAATACTATGTGTTAGGCTGGATAAGTAGGATGTAAAATAAGCGTAAGCTCAGACTGAGAGTTTTTGGCTGTGACATTGTCCCGATCCAATATCGGGGTGGGTTCTTAAACGATCCCAAGAGCGAGATTAAGACGCAAACGAGGTCAGATGCTGTATAACCTTGTAAACTTTATTTGCTATAACAATTAGTACTAGCGATAGGACAGAGAGGAAAAGAAGGGGAAAGTCAGAAACCCTAAGCAAGAAAGACGGTAGGTATGCAGCTAATTACCACCACCACCAGGGATCCAGCGATGTTCCGGTGGCTCGGACTCGGTGCGGGTGGTGGTGCTCCAAGCTCCGCTGAGGTCCTGGCCCCACGTAGCAGGTGTTGAAGAGGGGAGCACCCTGGGAGGAGTACACAGTCCTTTTATTGTCCCAGTCCCCTCGATCTTTTCCAAGGAGTCCGCCCATTTCGTGCCAGCCTGCATGTCTCACCCCGATCATGGGGCTCCTGGTCTCATGGTCCCCCATGCGCAGATGCCCAGGCGCTGGTCATGCTGGCTGGCGCATCTCCCACATCCAGATTTAGCTTCGGGCGGATGCTGTGGTTTTGTCTGGGACCCTTCGTCTCCTTCAGGGCGTACTCCTCCATGGCAACGGGGTGCTGGGGCCAGGAAATGGTGGTGGTGCTACAGCAATGTTGAGACAAAAGTCCAACACAGTTCCTTACACCACCCCGTGGCTCAACATTGCTGTCTTCGTGGTGGCAATAAAGATAACAGTACAGAGAGAGAGAGAGAAAGACCAGAAAAGTGCAAAATACAATAGCAAACACGATGTCCAGCAGATTTTCCTTCCATAAACATGTCTTTAACAATATTTTTAACAGGTATAAGCATTTTTACTAACAAACATATCATTAATGACAAATATAAACATTTTTAACTGACAAACATATAACCAATAACATCTTTTAACAGATATATCATGCTTACAACTAACCACTTTTATAGAGCCAAAGCATCTTATGAACTAATTTTAAGGCTCCGAAGAATTGACAGAAGAACGTAATGGCAGTTTACATGACTGACATTTACAGGGACAAAAAAGGAGAATAAGCATAACAATTAGGATAGTGATCAAGAAAGCAAAGATTACAACGTGAATCAAAATCAAATCTGATACATCTTCCATCTTTGCCCGCGGTTTTAACCAAAATACCACAAAATGTTTGAGACTCTGGCCGTCCACACCGTCCGCTGCAGTTGGGATCAGCATGCGCAGCAGGAAAAAATTCCTTTCCCTGCCCCCTTTCTCCCACTGCGCATGCGCCATTAGGGCCTAGAAACTTCTTTCCCAAACTTAAAGGTAAATAAACAACACTATCCATAACAACATTAACAACATTCTAAATAAACTTATAAAAAGATAACAGTAACAGTATTGATTAACAGGTTTTTAACTAAACGAAGTTAAAGCGCTGTCTCAGCCAGGGCCGGGAAATGCGTCCTTGGTTCTATCCCAACCCGGACCGAGGAATGCGATCTTGGTTCCATTTCAAACTGGACCGAGGAATGAGCTCTCGGCTCCGTCTCAGACCGGACCGAGGAATGTGCCCTTGGTCCCGTCTTAGGGCGGACCGAGGGATGTGCTCTCGGTCCTTGGCGGCGGGGAGGGGAAGGAGATGATTGTTTACATGAGACAGCACAACTACAAGACGGTTTACATGGACACTTACCGGACGAAAACATACAAAACGCAAGAGTAAATACAGCAATAGCCAACAAAGTAAGAGCCAAAAAATCAAGTATTAAAAGGGCATACATTCTGATTGTTATCACAAGCTGCAACGCCAAAAAAACGAATGGTGGTCGGACTTGCCTGAGCCGGGGACCTGCCAAAATGGATGCCCTCAATCCAGAGCGCATGTGCTGTTTAGGCCTAAAAACATCTATCCTAAGATTAAGGTTTAAATGATTGATACAGCTACAGGTTTCGGTTGGCGAACGATACGAATTTGCTTTACACCATCAGGTGAGACAGTAGATACAAATTGCATATTAGAAACAACATGTTGAATTAGCTGAATAAAGCAAGGAATAATACACGGCAAAAACATCAAGGCGGCAAATGCGCATATGAGATAAAATAGAAGCTGCTTTACCCATGGTGCTCCGGGTAGCCAAGACCATAAATCGCCGCTCCAGCCATTCCATGTTTGAACGGGGACATGAGCTAGTTTCCTAATGTCTGTGGTTAGTTGAAGGACTACTTCACCTACATCGGCTATTTCCAAACAACAATTAGAAACATTTAGTTTTCCACATACTCCACCTTCTTCAGCTAATAGGTAGTCTAAAACCATGCGATGTTGAAGGATTGCAGTGCGCATCTGTTGAGATTGTTGAGTTAAAAGATCTATAGCATTAGCAGTTTTATTAGTAATGATTTCTAAAACTGCTTGTAGTCGAATTATACGGTTCAAATTATAAATTGGTTCTCTTGCCCCTGATATCGGTTCATTGGGATTCCAAGTGGCAGGTCCATAGTGTTTAATAATTCTTTCAGGGGGCCACTCATTTTTCCCCCACTTTTGAGTTCCGCCTATTTTAAACTCAACAGATCGCTTATTGCGGTCAATCCTTTTGTTCCCTAGCTTATCATATAGTCTTATTCCTAACTGAGGACCATCTGCCTCTGGAAGGAGGAAAAACAGGGGTCGGATGATCCCTACATAGCAAATCCCTGACCAGTTTGCTGGTAGTTGTTTGTAGGCAGTATGTCCGCATACCCAGTAATGGCCCTTTTTGGCTTTGGTACCTTTGGCAAATGGTCCCTCAGCAGTTCTTGGGGTTTGAAAATAAGTTGTGTTTTTATCTCCCAGAGGGCTAAAAACTTCATTTAGGTGATTGTTTATCCGAATGGTACAATACCATGACCCAGTGTCATTTTTCCATTCGCAAGTTCGATTAAAAAGGCGGTTTCCTTGTAATTTAGCATATTCGGTTTCATTTTTGTTTGACCAGAACCCTTTAAATCCTTTGCTGCGTCCTTGTTCATTGAGCCACAACCATATATAGATACCTCTATCGTTGTTAATCAATTTATGTGTGAGTGTCCATTGACACGTACTTTTCCCCACGTCAACTCCCCCCTCCTGAGTGCGATTTAAACAAAATTCACCCTTATTAGGGAACTGAATTGGCCATGTTCCACTATCATCCCATGTGGTATTTGCAAAGTCGCTATAGTTGCTTACAATTTGTGATGGGGAGAGTGGTATAGAAGCCCACGGCCAGCTTGATAATCCTAGAGGTCCTCCACAAACCCAACAGTGGCTCAGATTAAAGGTTTGACTTACAGTCTTCGCTAATAAAACAAATTCGTTATCCTCAAGGGGATCATGTGGGTTGGGTAAAGGTGGGGGGATTGGTTTCCCTTCAGCTTCATAGGTAATTCCCCAAAATAATGTAACAAAAATTAACATACACATCATAATCAAATTACATTAAAGTCTGCATCTGCTTCACTCCTTCTGTGGCTGCGTCCGTGCCGCTTGCTTCCTCCTAGAAGTGAAACAAAAACCAAATTCGCCTCTCGGGTTAGAAGGAGGGGACAATCCATCTCGTGTGAATCTTGTGGGTTTTCCCACAGGCATCTTTTGCCTTCCAGGTGTATTTGTTAAGGGGTGTGTCCAACACCAGTGGCACTTTGCCCACTGTGGGAAGTTCAACCAAAACAGGTTGTCCAGGAAAGTGAGATGGGTTGCTAGGGTGATCAGGGCCATGTGGGGCTGGCATAATTGTGGGAGGTTTTGGACAGAATGCCGTGATCTTTGGGCATCCGTTTACTCCCCAGCGACTGTTGACGCTGGTCACTGCATCCCACACTCGCTCAGCCCATCCTGGCTTATGCGGTTTGAGGAAGCGTTTTAGTAGACCATTTGTTCTTTCCACAATTCCATTTGCTTGTGGGTAATATGGAGTATGGAACACCCACGAAATTCCCTCCTGGGCTGCCCACTCTTGGACCACCTTGGCTGTGAAATGTGAGCCGTTGTCTGATTGGATTGAGTGTGGCTTGGGGAAGATTCCAAACCATTCCTTCAGAGCTTTTATTGTGTTTTCTCCTGTTGCCTTGGCACATGCTCTAGCTTGCACTAGTCCGGATACTATCTCTACACCTACCAGTATATAATGTTTCCCTTCTGATTTCCGAAAGGGACCAATGTAATCAATCTGCCAGGCCTCCCATAGGCCTTTTCCCTCTCTTAAGTGCAGAGGGTCCTTCTCCAGGGGGTGTCTGTCCAGACGGACACGGCATTGCTCACAGGAAGATATACAAGTTTTACATTCCTCCCTGGTAACTGGCCACCCTCGGGCTAGTGCCTCGCAATAGAGGTCTTTAATTCCTGAATGTTTCCGCTTTACATGTAGCCATTCCAACAGGCTTTCCCAATCTTCTGCTATCTGGGAGCTTTGTAGGGGAGCCAGCCGGGCTAGTTCATCCACCTCAGCATTCCAGCGGCTTACTGGGGTGTCGTCCTGTTGATGAGATGCTACCCACGCTACTGCAAATTTCCCTTGCCTGGCAATGGTAAGGATATCCTGCCATTTTTCCCTTTGCCATACAGGTATCCTGTTGACCTCCCATCCATTTTGTTCCCAGAAAGGAAGCCATTCAGTGCAACCTTTGAATACAGCATAAGAGTCAGTATAGATATAGACAGAAGAAGCAGATTGAGCCTCGTGTTGGAAAACACTCCACACAGCAATTAGTTCTCCTACTTGTGCGCTACCTTCTCCTTCGGTAATGATCTGTTCCTTGGTGTCTACCTGAAGTGCCACAGCTCGATATTTCCAAATTTTTCCCTCTCTCTTTGACGAGGCATCCGTAAACCAGACATTTTGCAATTGTCCAGAGAACGGAGGAGCTACTTGTATTACTGGTAAAAGCTCGGGTGTTTCCTTATCTGGGTTTACCTCATCCTGTATATTTAGCATTTTTGTGGCTCCTTCAGTTACAGAAAAGATTTCACAGTAGTGCTCTATTTGTGCATACCATTTTCGCACGGAGGCTCTCTGGGCCACCCCGTCAGGGGGCGGTGTTCCTGCCAAAACTGCTTTGATCACTTTAAATGGGCCTCTGAGAACTAAAGGTTGTTGCCGGATGGTACGTTCGGCTTCTCTCAGAGCTAGGCTAACCACAAATAGGCCCTTTTCCCAAGTTGTGTACCTTTTTTCAGCATCTTTAAAGCTGCGAGAATAAAAACCAATGGGCCTAACTGGACCCTCTGGGCCCCTCTGCCACAAATGGATGGACAGTCCAGTCTTGGCGAAACCCCATTCAATTTGAACCGGATCTGTTGGATGAATTGGACCCAGGGCTTGGTAGGCAGCCGCTTCAAACACCAACAATTGTAAAGCCTCCTCGTGGACCTGAGTCCACTCCCACTGAGCCCTCTTTCTCAATAAGTCATACAAGGGCCTAGCAATAATTGAAAAATCAGGTATGTGTTTCCTCCAAAACACCAGTAATCCTAATGCATGCTGTAAGTCTTTCTTTGATTCTGGCATCTTGATCTGATCGAGGGAGGAAAGAGTATCCGGTGGGATACACGTCATACCCCCCTTCCACCAGATCCCTAAAAATTTTACCTCACTCGAAGGGGTCTGTATTTTCTCAGGTGGAATTGTCAACCCTATATTTTCTAGATGGGTAATGATATTCTTTTGAGTTTCTTCAACTTCTTCTACCTGGCTCCCTCCTATGAGAACATCATCTATGTATTGATAAATCTTTACCTCTGCTTTTCTGGGAATTGTTTCTAATTCTTGCGCTAGGGCATGGTGAGCTATTGTGGGGGAATGCTTGTATCCTTGAGGGAGTCGTGTAAAAGTATACTGTTGTCCCTCCCAGGTGAAGGCAAAACGATCCTGGTCCTCAGGTTGTAAAGGGACCATAAAAAACATATCTTTAACATCAATTGTTGCCATGACAGGGTGGGATTGTTCCTGAATGGTTGCTATCAATTCAGCAATGTTTGGTACGGCAGATGTGAGTGGACCAGTATTGGCATTGAGCCTCCTATAATCTATTGTCAATCTCCATTTGCCGTTTGGTTTTTGGACCGGCCATGCTGGAGAGTTGAAGGGAGAGTGAGTGGGGACCACAACCCCTTGTCTTTTCAAATCTTCCAGAACTGGTATAATTCCTTCCCTTGCTCCTAGAGGCAATGGGTAGGGTTTCACATTTGTCAGTTTGGAGGGGGGCAGGGTAGGTGCTGCTTGCAATAAACGCACTTCTATGTCCGATGTTTTGGCCAACTGCCTGATCTGGGAGACACCAAAAGACCATGAGTTTCCCTGGGTGTCTCGCCACTGCCTACCTTTCAAAACATCTATACCTAAAAGATTCATCTGGAATGATCCTATGGCCACCATGGTGTTGACAGGGCTTTCTTCTCCTGGTAACCAGAGTGTCACTGGTGTCATAGGCACTGACTGTGTTTTTCCCAGGGCATTTAAGACAATTAGATTTCTAGATGGGATTGGGATTCCACACTGTTCTGCTTCGGCCCGCGTTAGCGCGGTGATTTGTGCCCCAGTATCAATTAGGAATGTTACCGATCTTTTTCTTGGTCCTACAGCAACAGTAATTAGTAAGTCTCCTTTTGTGTTGCAGGTGAGTTGTCTGACAAACATCCATCCTCCGCCTCCCCCCTCACCTTCGGGGGGGCGGAGGGTCTAGTTTCCCGCCACCTTCTTCTCTCCGGTCAGTTCCTCCCCAAGGTCTATCAAAGGTGGGGCACTAGGGGCTGGTTTGGGAGTGACCCTTTGTCCTGACCAATTCTGCACAAGTTGTTCTAATTTTTTGGTCGGGAGTCCGTCCATCAAGTCACGGGGGACACTTTTCTGAAGCCCTAGTTGCCACAGTCCCTGTCGAGTTAGGGGCCTCTCTCTCCCAAAATTCTGAAGTCGGGGTGACCCCAAGCCTTGGCCCTTCCTCATGGGTGACTGTCGCTCACTCATTTGCTCTGCAGCCCGTACGACCCTGGTTTCAGTTCTTTGGGACGATCCACCAACAGGACCATATTTTCTCCCAAAGTTGATCAATTCCTGGGCTACCTCTCCCCATGTCCATACTTTCCTCCCTGGCCGTTGATGGTCAGGGGTTACTATCCCCTCCAAAGCAGCTGTCATTCTTTCTGCATTGGGGGTGTTTTGAATCTTCCCTTGCAACTGGATGCCCATGGGTTTCAGGGAGTCAGGGAGTCCTCGTATCAGGGGAGTCATCCTCTCTGGGTCCACAGGCATCATCATCGGGGAGCCTTGGTTAGGCTTGAGTTCCCGATCATACATCATCTGCAGACAGGCTGCCTTCTGCACACTTTCCACTAACTGATCCACTGTTCCTGTTATGGCAAGGGGATCCCCCCTCTCCAAGGGGTTCAGTCCTCCGGCCCAGTACGCAGCTCTCTGAGTCAATGACCATGGGGCTCGGCGGTCGCCAGTAGTTAAAAACACACCCGGACCCCAATATCCTTCTGCTTCTTTCTCTGACAATAAAATTCCATCCCCTCCTGACAACGACACTCTCCACACATACTCTGTCTCTGATTCTTTTGCAGTCCTTGCAAAATCCTTTTTCAGCTTTGCCAATTCAGTTGATGTAAATGGGACTTCTTTGGTGATAACCTGAGGACGGTTATCTCTATCGTCCTCGTACACATACTCTGTTTTAACCAGCGGATACATATGGGGGGGGCTTTCTACGGCTTCTTTTGCCTTTTGCAGATCCTCTTGCGGATAAATTTGCCGTATCCCCTTCTCCAGAAGCTTCACCTCCGCCTCCGCCAGTGTATCCGCCTCCGCCAAGAGTTGTTCCCTCAACTCATTCTTTAATATTATATTTTGCTCCCTTTCCTCCTCTAGTAATTCTTTGGTTTCTCTCAATTGGTTCTGCAGGGTCTGTACGGCCATCTGCAGGGAGTCTATTACAATATCAGTTTGATACAACTTCTGCTTTTTCTCTTCCCCCGCAGCTGCCAGACTCGCTCCTAACACTGCACAAATAAAACCTTTGCCCTTGCCAGACCTGACTTTTGCATCTTTCTGCAAAGCAACAATCCTATCAGTGACAGCCTGTAAGTTGTACCAATTCCCTCGGGCCCAATCCATTCCAGGTACCGAAGGTTTTGATTTATATTTCTCTAACAATTTAAACAAAGTTTCCTTCCCTATGTTGGGTACTTCCTCTTTTGAGGGGTTTTCTAAAACAATGTTCATTTTTCTCCAAAGCAAAACAACAACTCCTCAGTTACAGAATATTACACAATATCAAATTTCCCCTATTCACTCTCAGGAGGCCAAATCTGAATTTAACACAAAAGCAATACAAAGGGGATTATCGTCCTGAGAGGGCCACACCTGGATATGCAAGTACCCCCTGTTCAGTCTCAGGAGGTCACACCTTACTGTAACACAAAGGGGGTTATTTCATCCTGAGAGGTTTACATTTAACACAGCAAGATAGTACAGCACTCTCGTCTCAAGGCATCCTGTCCGTGACGCCAATTAAAATGTCCCGATCCAATATCGGGGTGGGTTCTTAAACGATCCCAAGAGCGAGATTAAGACGCAAACGAGGTCAGATGCTGTATAACCTTGTAAACTTTATTTGCTATAACAATTAGTACTAGCGATAGGACAGAGAGGAAAAGAAGGGGAAAGTCAGAAACCCTAAGCAAGAAAGACGGTAGGTATGCAGCTAATTACCACCACCACCAGGGATCCAGCGATGTTCCGGTGGCTCGGACTCGGTGCGGGTGGTGGTGCTCCAAGCTCCGCTGAGGTCCTGGCCCCACGTAGCAGGTGTTGAAGAGGGGAGCACCCTGGGAGGAGTACACAGTCCTTTTATTGTCCCAGTCCCCTCGATCTTTTCCAAGGAGTCCGCCCATTTCGTGCCAGCCTGCATGTCTCACCCCGATCATGGGGCTCCTGGTCTCATGGTCCCCCATGCGCAGATGCCCAGGCGCTGGTCATGCTGGCTGGCGCATCTCCCACATCCAGATTTAGCTTCGGGCGGATGCTGTGGTTTTGTCTGGGACCCTTCGTCTCCTTCAGGGCGTACTCCTCCATGGCAACGGGGTGCTGGGGCCAGGAAATGGTGGTGGTGCTACAGCAATGTTGAGACAAAAGTCCAACACAGTTCCTTACAGACATCATCTGATTTCACCTTGTGGATTGATGAGTGTTGTCTGGAGCCTGGCAGCCAAGGTGAGGTGATGGCAGCGCTGTCTCAAGCTCCAAGCTCAGTGTGAGCTCCAAGCTCCTTGTGCAGCAGTCTCCTGGAGGCTGAGGGAGGACAGAGCAGCTCACAGGGCAGGCACGAAGGTGTCTTGACTCAGGGGATCAGTGGAGTCAGGACTGGTAAGTGTCAAGCCTGCAGACCTTCCAAGTTCAAGTATGTGACTGCACTTGAATTCTCTTCCCCCGGGGGAGAAGAAAAAGCTTTAATTTATGAAGTGTCACAACACATTACAGCACATCACATCCCAACACGCCGCTGCATGGAGCTGACATTTGTTTGCTTTAATTTCTCAAAATAGCTTTTATTTAGAGCAAATGTTCCCTATTAATTCAAACAGTTCTCATTTTCCTGTGCTCTGTACTTGCCAGTTCCCATGGGGACAGTTGTTCCTGCAGTGCTTTGCCCTGTGTTGGTGAGCTGTCAGGCCTTGTCAAGGGTTTTAATTATTTTTCTTATTAGTAATGGAGAACTTCTTTGTTGCCTCTCAACCCAAATACTCACTAGACGGGGCACAGTGATGCTTTATATGTTTTAATTTTAGTGCTCTTAACATACCAAGTACTTTGCAATCCTGCAAGGAATGGGGGTGGTTTTTGGCAGAGGAGCAGGCTCTGGGTGTTTGGTGGTCACCTTACTGGCTGAGGCAATGGAAGCCCACGTGGGCCCCAAGCGCTGTTCTAGATAAGCTTGCTATAGGGACCAGCTTTGGCAGAAGCCACCGTCAGAAGGTCTGTCTGCGGACTCGTGGTGCTGTGGAAGCTGCTTTGCTTGCCAGGCAGCAGCTGCCTCCCTGAGGGAGAATACAGCCTCCCTGAGGCCAGCCAGCGCGTTGGGCTGAGCCTCACGCCTGTCATGCAGGGCAGCGTCCTGCTGAGCTCCTCGGGATGAATGAACGGGCAGTTCACTCTCCTGAAGCTGTTCTCTGACGGTGCTCTGACAAGCTGAAGTTTGCCAGCAAATAGCCGAGGCTCAGGCCTAATTCAGATCGATATCTTGGTGTGGTGGGGGATACACAGGCACAGAAGAGGCACCTTTACCTGTAGTGAAAAACTAGAGAAGATTGCAACTTGCATATTCCACAAGTTTATGTACGTGTTTTGTGGGAGGAAAAGGAGTTGTTCTCTCCTGAGAATAGCAAGTATTGCATCTCATGTGAAAGGCTAAAAAGAAATGAAAAGGGAAGTTCAGCCACCCATCTCCTAGTGTGCAGTACATCTTTTGCCTCCTGTGTGAGCAACATCTGTACAGGTACAATATTCCAAATCTCTGGGATTTGTGTCATCTAATGAATTCTAGAATGGCAAATTTAACACCACATCTAACTTTACCTAGAGATTCAGCATGACTTTTGCTTTCCAAGCAATGACCGAAAGATGGACAACACCTATTTTGGATGTGTATATTTTCTTCAGGAAGATACACCTTGTCTGTTTGGCAATTAGTTGCTGGACTGTTTTCTCAGGTGTATGTGGACTCTTGCTCTTTTTTTAACAACTCTACGATGCTTGGAAAAGTTCTTGGAGCAGGAATGTTCTTCCATCTTTCTTCAATTGGAATAAGCAGACAGGTAAGGTGATTGTCAATGGTATTGCAGTTTGTTTCCTTGACATCTTTTTCATTTTCACTCGGTCTCCTTCACTGTCCTTCATTTTGCTGTATCTCCTGTGAGGAGAGAGCCAGAGCTGCCTGTGCTCAAAAAGGATTTCTGCTGCTCACTTCTCCGAGTGGTTCAGTGCATTAGCAAATCCCAGGTCTATGTTGCATCAAGGCCTATGTCACACTACTTCTACTGGAAACTGTGGCTGTCAGAAAGTGTAACTACAAGCAAGGTGAGAAGGACACTGAACAAGCAGTGGAAAGCACTGAAATTCTTTATCCTTCCTGCTCTGTGTTCATTCCTGGAAACGTTTCTGCTGTTTCCTTTCTTGATCCTCTGCTTGGAACCATACTCATCTCTAGCTAGGTGCTGCAAAAAAAAAAAGGAAAAATTTCAGTATGACCAGCAGGCTTGCAATGGGTAAGCATAATATGTGAAAGAGTCTTCATGAAGAGCTTGTGTCTCTGGTGCCTCCTTAGATTACTGTCTCCTGGGCTTTGGGAATCACAAATAAATTAGCCCTTCTGCACACCACACATTATGCAAACAAATCTGCCTAGGCTTCTGAGCATATCTGAATACTCTCCCTCAGATGGAGCAGTGGCTGGGGCTGTTGGGGAAAGCAAGAACTTAAGATCTCAGAATAATATCAGAACTGTTTTATTTTCAGAAACATTTTCCCCTATGGTTGAAAAATCTAAATGAGTAAGGGAGGCTGTTTTGAAAGAGAGAGTGAGTGGGGGAACGGTGTGAAGCAGGGAGGGGATAAGTGAGCAAGCACGTTGGTCTGTTGATAGGGGAGTCTCAGCACAATCGAAAGCAGTGTTTATGTAATTTAATAGCAGAGTATGCCTTTTGCTTTCCTTTTCCTTGCGTCAAAACTATTTTATTCTATTATGTTGTAAAGTAACCTGCATACATTTAATCGTAGGTGGTTGTGACTTTTGTTTCCCATAGTGTGTCCAGATGTCTATGTAGGACTTGGCTCCTCTTCTGAAGTGAAAAACAAGGCTCTGAAATGTGGTGGCCTGAGCTTTGAGCATTTGGAGCAGCCCTTTCTGTAGTGGGGGAATCAGCTAGAGCTACTGCCACTCTAAAGTTGTCAAAACAGGAATGAATACTCACTGTGGATAGAAGTCCTAGTTGCATCAGGTGCCTTCCTCCCAGGCATCACCACCACAATGGTAGACTGCCTTTAAGCAGAGGCTAAGGCATTGTTCATATACAAATACCTATAAAACTTATGTATGGTATTTTTCCCCCCTTCATAACGTCACATTATTTCCCCACCATCTGTCAGCATTTTGGTTGAGCTGATCTTGTTCAACCAAATAGCATCCTCCTTCTCTGGGCAGAAACCCAACTCTCTTTCCTCCTTCCCCGTTCTTTCATTTCTATTCCTCACTATTCTCCATATTCAGTGGAAGATAAATAATAACTTTAATAGAAACCACAATAGTCCAACTTATTCCATGTTGCTTTGTGCTTTCTTTTCTGCTCATCATGGTGGGTTTTTTCTTCAAGATTATTATTTATGAGTTAAAACTCAGAAAGCAGAAAGCTTTTCCAAGTGCAAAGAATGCCAGGGTTTTCCCTGCTTTGGTCATGGCAGCTTTAAAAACATTTTGACAATTTTCATTTAGTACACAAAAAAACCCCTCTCGGTTTATGAAAACAGTTACTATTTTGTATTTGGGAGACCACTGTGTTACCCATTGATTCTCCCAAACCCAAGAGCCATGGGACAAACCTCAAACAGTGTTGATTTTCTGTCTGCAAGGATTATGTGTGAAACTGCTTTTGACTGTGTTGTTCCTTGTCTGAGATACATTTCTCTCAAGGGAGTATGTGACACTTCTGTCCCATGCCTGCCTTGCATTGCTCTTGTAATTAAAGATGTTGGCTTTAACCTTTAAAGCTTGAAATGGGATGAATGGTGTGTGGTATAGTTCAGGTGCATCTGTTCATTTTCCATCCTGCTAACAGCCAGTTGGTTTAAGGAGGAACAGTTTAACTTGAGGCCTTTGGTTCTGTGATACCTTTCATGTGTTGTCTTGCCAGTGTCTGAACATGTCATCCTTTAAGATGAACGATAGATTCTCCTGTGCATTGGGTGCAGAAGACAAAGGAGCATTGTCAGGGGTGGGGCATAGCAAGGAAAAGTCCCTTGCTCCACAGAACTCTGTGGGAATGCGTGCAGCATGGGGATAGACATGTGTACACCTGATCTTACACAAGCATAAAATAGGCAAAATTGTAAAAGCTGTGAAAGAAATTACTAAAATTGAGGATGAAGGGAAACAAGTACGGAATCTTTTCCTCTGGCAGGTCAAGTGAACAAGTCAGGGTCATGTTGAAGTACCTGGTGCTTTGTACAGCTGCCTCTCCCTTTCCTATTTTCCCTGTTGCGGGAAAGGATTGGAGCCAGACAGCAGGTTTCCTCGGCTGCTGTGTTCAAGCTCAGTTAGGCAGAGACTGTGGATTCACTTCATTTTGTGTCCTCTGACCTATTCTTCATTCTCACCTACTCCTTAATGCCTATCGTAAGGGATAATGTGAACTTTCTGGGAAGCTTTCTCTTTAAATGACATTTATTTGTATTGTCTAGTGCCTTAATACATTGCTTTGCCTTCAGCGAAAGAAAAAGGTACTTGAATGAAAAGAAAGGGGTAATAGCAGTGAAAGGAGAGGGTTGTTATGTATCATAGTGTTAGCATTCTTTGGAGAGATGCTACTGTAGTTGGAGGAACTAATCTTTGCTTGCATAAGTAGACAGAAATGCTGGCAATTTACAGCATCCGCTCATACCCAGATGTCAACTCACATTTCCAAAGAGAATCATCAAGTCAGGAGATAAACAGCTGGTACCGGTGAAAGGAAAATAAGCTTGTAAGTGTTTAAAGAAAAAAAAAAGTGTTAATTTTTATGAAGTGTAGTGTGCTGGCACCTAAACAAATGAAAGTTAACAGCCAAGAGCAGGGAATTGAAAGGGCATCTTTTTGTTTTTAACATCTGAGAATTAAAGTCTTGGTTATTTTGATAGCAGCTTCAGAGCACCCCTGTATTTTTGTATGAAGTTCCATCTGGTACAACCTCACGTATGCTAGCCACGAAATGAGAGCTAGTATTGATGGGTTTTGGACATTCCTACAGCCCTGTCTTGAAGTGTTTTAAACGGGCCCAATCATCGTAGTATGGCTGCACACGCCTCTAATTTTAGATTTTAACCTGACACGCATGTCTGGCGATCAGAGAGAGTCTCAATAGCGGCTTCAATGGCTTCAGGGGCACTGGTGGCCAAGAGACAAGGTAGGCCTTGGAGACAAGGTCTGGCTGCCACATATAGGGTGCTCAAAATTAGAGTCCCTTTCTTCCTGAGAAGTGAGGTGTTTGCCTAAACTTGTAAGTATTGATCACTAGGTAATTATTAAACAGTTATATGTAAAAACAAAGTGTTTCTGTGGTCAAAAAGCGTAGAATTGTAGCTGCAGGGGAAAGTCAGTACTGGGATTATTGCTGAAAGAGCATCTACTACAGAATGCTGACTTGCCGCATCCTTTGCAGGGAATGAGAAACAGCAGGTCTGCTGCTTGCCTGCGGACATCTTTCTGTGCAGGCAGGAGATAGGTTTGCATCCTAGTTGGGATGATAACAAAGCAAAGCAAACAAGTCTTAAAAAAAAACCACTAAAAAATGAACTATAAATTCTCTACTCCTTGAAGGAAAATAAAGTGTGGAGTATTTACTGTCTTCCTTCCTCCCTCCCATTCATTCTCACTCCAGTCTTCTAATGCTCACAGGGCCTAGCAGGGTTTTATGTGGAAATCGTTGGAATTATCTCCCAATTTTTTCTCAGATAATTCAGTTGAGAGGTTGTACAAAACTGAACAGTTTGAAGACTGGGAATCACTAAGCTAAAGGCTTTAAGGTGCTCACAGGCTCCTATCCACAGAACAATTCGATATTTATTGGATGTGCTACTAATTGGCTGAAAAAAATCCATCTTTCCTACTTTTTTTTTTTTTTTTTCCCTCAAGGTCATTTTCTGAGGTTTGGCAAGGGCAGGAGGGTAAGTAAGTGTCCCAGCTTTCTGAGATCTCAACCTGGCAGAGCGTACTGAAAATTGCTGTAGTGACTTGTGATTTATACTGTGTGTTTCCATGTGGTGCTTCCCAAGTGAACAGGAGCTTGCTGGCGATCTGCATTCCGTCCTGGGATGGGGAATCCTACAGTCTAGCCCAGCCCACACAGCACCTCCCAAGTCGGTTGTCTACCAGCATACGTGACAGTGCATGCAGAAAGCCAGGCAGCACAGCTTGGAGAGTATACCTGGAGGCATATTTATGTGTGTGTGTTATTCAGAGAAGGTCTCCTGGTTAGCGGAAACAAAAGCTGCAAGTACAGATTCCCTGCTGTAGCTCACCCCCAACAGCCATGCCTACAGCAGCAGACCCCTGCGGCAGGTCTGTCCCCCATCTTTTCCAGTAACAGAACCTGCAGCTGCCAGCCCTTCCCTACACTAGTGTTTGAAACAAGTAAATTGTAATGAGATGAGCTGTCTTAGCTGTTACAGTATTTACAGGATAAATAGTTTCCACTTCACAGCCATCAATACCTCCGCCCTTTAAATCCATTAACTTCCTGACTGCTATATGCTGCCATAGTAATGGGCTGACACTGATTTAAGGCTAGAAAAACCCTGTTTAGAGCTCTGCATTAGGGAGAGTGAATGTAAATTGTGACCACACTATTTGGCCTGGGACTAAAAATGTCTGCAAAAGTGACACATTTCAAACTGTGCATTGGGTTGCAGCAGCGACAGTGCAGAATGTTCTTCTAGTCTTAGTTGGCGGATTAGCAGGAAATCTGGAAATTAGCAGTGCCGGCTTTCCTGAGAGTCTGTAGTCTTAAAACTAGAGAAACATGGCTGGCATGGACTGTTCTGTAGCCTCATCTAAAACCTAGCTCTGCCCTGGACCATCATGCTTGCAAATGTTGGTGACGCTGGCTCCCTGCATCAGTGAAAGTCTTCCAGAAAGATAAATACTTTATTTGAGCAGTGTTCAGTTCCTCTCTTGGACTTGTCACAGTAGCATCAAATGGTTACTATTTTTAATCTTTTGTGGCTGATTGTTTTAGAGGAATTGAAGCAGACTTCACTTATTTATTGATGGCTGGAAACGAATACCCTGCAGCCTCCCTCTTGCATTCCTAGTGTGACCGAGAGAGGAGAGGTGTAGAATTGGAATAGAAGATCTATCACATTCAGCCTGCAAGGCTATTATTTGAGCTGCCTCAGAAATGTTTAAGTTTTTTGCTGTTGTGTTAAAGCATTGGCAGTTGAATTTTGTTAAAGATGACACAAGCGAAGAGGTTTTATTTGAATCCCACCCACACGATCTTCAGGGATTTATATACAACAGAATATGAATCTCCTTCTCATTTTTACATATCACAGATTGGCCTTCTTATCTTGTGATGCAGGGAGTGTATATATTTCAGAGCCTGGGAGGGAGGAGGGGAGAGGAAAAAAAAGAGGAGAGGTGCATCCTTTTTATCTTCCCCTGGTATATTTTGTGCCTGTTGGTTAAAGCCTCTACAGCCAGATACAGCTGGACACTGAGCGGTGTAGGCTGTGCAAGAGCAGTTCAGCCACATGCAGACTAGTGTTGGGATGCCATTTGAAACTCTCGCTGGCCTCTCCGCGGTGAGAGATTCTGTGTTGTGCTGTATCCGTGGGCAGCGATTTTGCAGGTGGAAGCACATGACCCCGAGCAGCTAATACAAGAGCAGCTATACAGGCTTCATCCTGCATGAGCAATCAGCACTGAACCCATCTTCTCCAAAGGCACAAACCTCATGTAATTTTGCTGCTGTTGTCTTTCTCATGAACCTTTCCTCTCCTGCTTACATTGTTTCAGTCAAGGACATAGGACAGGCAGTGAGAATACAATTTTTGCAGCAATATGTAGAATATGATCCTGCAGTACACAGTCCAGATGTCTTTTTTTCTACTTGTTTCCTTCCCATTACTATAGTACTGATAGGTGATTGCTAGTCTCCATCAAGAAACACGCCTTCTAATTCCATTTGAGGGAGGACCATGTAGAGAAAATGTATGACGAGAACTTGTGAGATGCAGCCTGTCACTTCCAGGAGGTGGGAAATAAAAGGGCAGGTTGCACTGCAATCTGCCACCAAGTTCACTTGTGCGTGCTTTTGGAGTAAACGAGGGTGGGAGGTTTCCTACGGGGCTATTCGTGCATAAAGCAGCCAAGTGACGTTGAGCATCTGTTTCATTATTAAACCATTATCATTAGCTAATTTCTCAAAGCCCAGTCAGTGGAAGAAGGGAAGCATTCTACCTTTTGCTGTGTGTATACCTGCAGGTTACTTCATTTTCTTTTTTGGATACGATTAGTCTATTTGATGGTCATTAGCTGAAGAACAGTGAAGTCGTTAAAGGGCCATAGGTGCCCTCTGGAGCCACTTGCTGTATGTTGATAAAGGAAAATTGCAGTGATATATAAAATATAATCTGATCACCGCATCTAATTACAGACAAGAGTAAGCTGCTAAAGAATGGTTCTGCAAGAATATTATAATTGTGTTCATACAGCATTTCTAGCTTGAAAGCTGTGAGCAAATATCAACTAATCCTCCCAACAGCCCCTGAGGGTGGGAAGGTAAATCTATTACTGTTTATTAAGAACTTGTTTCAATTAACTTTAACCACTATTAAAATAACTATGAATTGCTGAAAAAATTAACAGCAACTTGCGTTGCAACAATTTTGAACATCTTGGATGTCCCAGTACTGAGCAGCATTTCTGGTATCTCAGAAGGGCATCGTTTGACTGGAATTAATGTTTGGAAGCATCAGAAAAATGCCTATTACTTTTTATTTCCATTAATCTTTAGTGTCTTATTAAATACTAAATATTCTTGTTTGGTAAATATTTAACAAGCTCTCTGGGGCTTTGTGGAATGTATTGTTTCCAATAAACTTACACAGCACCGTATGATTATTATTATTATTACTATTATTATCATTTGAGGAAATATTTTTCTGTGCAGCATAAAACTGCAGATGTTAGTGGTAATGTCTCTTTTTACAGCATAGAACCACTGCGATTTTGCTCCTTTAATTGGTAACATTCTCTCCCTGCCCCAGGCTAGGGGACAGGAGTGGAAATTGTATGTAAAATCATTAAGCATAGCCTAGGCACCTGCAAGGCACAAAATGGACAAAATCTTGTTTTGCCTGCTCTGCTTTTGGGGTTCTAGATGATAGTGCTTGACCTTGATCATCTGGCTGATGGCCCCTACAAATTTCCACTGATGTCAGGTTGTGCTATAGATGCTCAAACCTTCTAGTAGAGGGCTGGCATTTCCCATGAAAGCCTGCTCTTGGAAATACAGTAGTTCTTCTTCCTTATCTTAGAGACTGAAGAATTCTTGTTTCCTTTTGTAATGTGTTTCTCAATGGCAGCTGAAAGATGGGGAGTCATTCCATAATCTTTGCTTTGTTGTTTGGGGTTTTTTTTAATTTTTGGCAGTGGTTGAATCTTTACTCCAATTTTTTTACCTAATGTACAGGCCAAAAAATTTAATATTCTGTTTGGAGGAGAAAGTGGAACATTTTTATTAGTTGCATGAGAACTTGGCTTAGCTTAAGTCTGTTAAAGCTTCTGAGGATTTATGCCCTGGGCAATCTCTCTCTCAAAAAAAGCCACAGTTTGGGTTTTTTATTATTTATGTATATTATCATGCATATTTATCATCTTTTTGGAACTATCCTCTCCATGCAGAACCATGCTGCAAAGCTGTAGAGTATGTACCATATTCCATAGCTTTCTCAGTGGATGTTTTCTATGTCATTTTGTTATATAAAACTCCTGGATTTGACTCAATGCTTAAATAGTTGTCAGGTGCTTGCAATAGAGGGTTGAGTGTCTTGTGCCCCTTTTTTGCTCATGTATGCTGAATGAAAAGCTGCTGTTTGTCACTTGTTTGGCAAACTCTCAGTGCCCGTACGCAGCTTGCATTAATGCTAATGCGAGCTGCATACACACCAAAGAGCCAAGAGAGCCAGGTTCCTCCTTAATCTACGCTATCAGCTAGTGAATATCTTGTCATAGTACCCAAGGTGGCCTTTCGCTGCCCAGAAAGTCAGTCAACCATGCCCTTATTGCTTAAACTGCATCTAGAAGCTAATCGGATTCCTCCCCCTTTCTGGCAGGTGAAATATGGGGTAGTGTATGAAAGACAGCTTGATCGAGCAGTAACAATCGAGTAGGCAAATGGGGCATGCAGAAGATCACTAGATCTTTCTTCTGTTGGCACTGAAAATCACTGGGTTCAGGTAGGCTCTGGGAAACAGCAGCCTGGTGTGGCTGAAGGTTTTGGACAGCCTTCCTTGCTGTTTGTTCCTCTTCATGTAGCTCCTCACCCTTCTGCTTTTGTCTGTAGCTGATGTGCTGGGTACCTGGTACCTGCATCGAACAGTCTGTCCAGGAAGGCTTGATGAGAGAAGATCAAAGGTGAAGAGTGAGCAAGCAGCAGTAGCACTGGGCTCTGTTGAACTCCTCTCACTTTCTCTCCTCTTGATCTTTTCTTCTTTTAAAATAAGCTCTTACTGTATGTTTGATAGTTAAGAATTGCCTTTTCTTCTTCAGTGTCTCACAATAAAATGCCAAAGGAGTTTGGACTGGGTAGACATTCTGCCAGAAGCTGCTTGGAAGCAGAGTCAGCACTTCTCGCCTGAGCAGTTCTCTTCCAATTGTGTTTCCCCTACCAGCTTCCCTCTGAAATGTCCCCCCACCTTGATACAATACAGTGTTTTGAAATTTGGTCATTTCTGTACTTCACCTGGATCTCCTTTTTATGACAATTGCAGCCTTTAAGAGCAAATTAAAATGATTGGGCTTTTTGGTGGCTTTTATTTTTTATTACTTTGGAGGCATTGATTGAGACTCCCAGCTGAGACTCACGGCACACTGTGTGTGCTGCCTGCTCCTACTCTTTTCTTGTCTTGATGTGTTCTTGTTGCTCTTGAATGCCTGAGCAGCCCTGGAGTTGCTCTTTCCTTAGAGTTGATTACAGCGATTTTGAGACAGGAGAGTCTATTTTATTCCCCCTCAGCCGGCCCAAGCGTTGTCCTCCCAGTGCAGCTGCTGACCTGCTTTGTATGGACTGGCTGAGAGACAGCAACTGTGGGTCTTCATCAGTTGTCGTGCACCTTCTACAGATTAACCTCTGCTCTCTTCCTATGATATTGTTTTGTAGGCATGTTTACAAGCTGCTTTGATAATAAGGAGTGGGTGTGTATTAACAGAAAATGCTTTGGCTCACCTTCACTTATTGTATGAGCCAATTAGGCAGCTGCCTTCCTCTTCTAACTGGGATCGGGGTGAATAACGCCCATGGTTAACTATAGGTGGCAGCAGCTTTCTAATGCTGTTATTATGTGTACATGTTGTGCAGTTTTTCCAAAGCGGAGGTGATGCTTCATTCAGAACTCAGATCCTATTCTTTCTTTAGCTGAAGCATTTTTAGCTTAAGCTTTCATAGGAAAAAACCTAGCTAGCTCGATAAGTCATTACTACTCTGAGAATTTTCCATCTGCAGAACAGGATGTGCTCTAATTGTCACACTCCTTGATATTTATTAATTTGTAACCTAAACCTATTTCCAGAACTACAATTCCAGAACTACAGTGTTTAAGATGATTTCTGGCTTGGCCTGATTTCTGGCCGCCTTCTCTGCTGTGCTCTCACAGCTTTTCTTGAACTCAGTTGAGATGTATAGCTTCCTACACCAGGATCATGCTAGTATTGCATTTTCTGTAATCATCCCTTGAGCTGCCTTGCTGTGGCAGAGCAGCAGCCTCCAGGCTGCAGTCGGCAGGCCCTTGGGGACCCATGTGCTACTTCAGGGGATGGGGGGTGGTCTATTAAAAGCAACTAAGAAAAATCAATTGTCTGTGGACTTGGGCTTGCTTCTGAGGTTCTGCACCCACCCCACCCCCCCCAGAAAATGCCTTCAGGGGTCTGTAAATTGCAAAAGGCTGAAAAACACCGAGTAATATACTGTAAAGAGAAACAAATCTGTGCAGTAGGAATCACTTTTAAATCTGTCAGTATTAATGCTATAAATAGGAACATTTTGAACAGCAAAGCACAAGCACTTCTCTTAACTGTGCTTTAACACATGGGTTTGTGAGAGTTGAGGCAGATGTGGCAATAGATGTTCTGCTGAAACAGAAGAAACGCGTCTCTTAAATCCCTTGAATTGAACACCAAATTAACTTCCAGTTTTATTTGCTAGATCAAAACTTTGCACTTGTCCTCACACCTGAACTTTCTTATGCTTGGTGTAGGCTGCTTCTGAGTCTGGTGGGCAGGATTCCCCAAGCAGCGTGGCACTGATAGTGAAACAGGGACTGCAGCAGGACATTTCAAAAGTTTCGTACCTGAAGCTACCTGAAGGCATTTTGAGAAAACTAAAGACTTAGAAAATGAGAGTTTGTCAAAAGAGAATGGTTTGCTTTATGGAAACTTCCATGGGACGAGTACCCTGACACCAAGTTGGGTGGGAGTGTTGATCTGCTCGAGGGTAGGGAGGCTTTACCGAAAGATCTGGACAGGCTGGAGCGATGGGCTGAGGCCAGCTGGAGGAGTTTCAATAAGGCCAGATGCCGGGTTCTGCACTTGGGCCACAACAACCCCCAGCAGCGCTACAGGCTTGGGGAGGAGTGGCTGGAGAGCTGCCAGTCAGAGAGGGACCTGGGGGTGTTTATTGACAGCCAGCTGAACATGAGCCAGCAGTGTGCCCAGGTGGCCAAGAAGGCCAATGGCATCCTGGCTTGTATCAGCAATAGCGTGACCAGCAGGGACAGGGAAGTGATCTTACCCCTGTACTCGGCACTGGTGAGGCCACACCTCGATTACTGTGTTCAGTTTTGGGCCCCTCACTACAAAAAGGACATTGAATTACTTGAGGGTGTCCAGAGAAGGACAACAAAGCTGGTGCAGGGTCTGGAGCACAGGTCTGATGCGGAGCGGCTGAGGGAACTGGGGAGGGTTTAGTCTGGAGAAGAGGAGGCTGAGGGGAGACCTCATCGCCCTCTACAACTACCTGCAAGGAGGGTGCAGAGAGCTGGGGATGAGTCTCTTTAACCAACTAACAAGCAATAGGAAAAGAGGGAATGGCCTCAAGTTGCGCCAGGGAAGGTTTAGACTGGATATTAGGAAGCATTTCTTTACAGAACGGGTTGTTAGGCGTTGGAATGGGCTGCCCATCCCTGGAGGTGTTTAAGAGTCGGGTTGACATAGCACTTAGGGATATGGTAGAGTTGAGAATAGTCAGGCTAATGGTTGGACTAGGTGATCTTCAAGGTCTTTTCCAACTGAAATGATTCTGTGATTCTGTTTCCAGGATGGAATTTCGAGTAAAATTTGAGAAGCTCCCTTCTATGTTCAGTACTGTCACTTAACATGTAAGAGATGAGGTTTCAGCTTCTTCCTCTTCCTCAATTAAGACCAGAGCTTGAAATTCAGTTTTCTCATACTAGGTGAGAGTCCTGGCAGAGGACTTGGCACCTCTTAGATGGGAGCTTTCTTGCTTAGTCTCTCTTGGAGCAAAGTCTGAAAATCCTCTTGGTTTCATTCAGAGAAGAAACAGAAGAATGTATGAAATTCTGGAGTGGCGTGGGATGAATAAACCATCGCCACTCACCTGTAGACATGACACGTGTTGCCGTCTGGACATCTGTTGACTTCTGTAGGCTTTCCTTCAGTATGTACTGGCAGGTGAGCATATGCTTGTTCTGCACACTGCATAAGCGAATTTCCCCATAAGGACCTTGGTGTTAAATGCAGCTGCACAGCTTTTAATATGCAGGATAGCTAGTTAAAGCTAGTTTAGCTGTCATCTCTGCATAGTACCAGTTAGGGTACTGAGAAATTGAATCAAACCATTCTTGTACAGCTAAGAGGGTAATGCTTCCCATTCCAAGAAGCTGGGTCTTTCCTTGAGTCCCCAGTGATACTTTACTATACCTTTATATCTCATAATGCTCCTTTCATCCCCAGTGTTACACATCCTAACTTCATCCTGCAGTCAATTAAAAAGAAAAGTACTTGGTTTCCCAAGAGTTTCATGTGTTCATGCAAAAGCCCTTTAGCATTAGTCCGTGAGTCAAACTATGAGGTAGATGTGACTTTCTTGCCCTTACGCATGTACACACTCAGCAATTTTCCACCGACCAGGAAAAAGCAGCAACATGTCTGACCCATGATGCTTCCAGTTGCTTCTGTTGCCTAATGAAATGCTTCAAATCTAGAGGGGTAGTGTTTTGATTTGTAGTCCAGGCTCAGAAGGTGGTGGTTAGGAGCAAGACTGAGTCCATAAGCTAATAATACTAGTAGAAATTACAGAGCCCTGACACTCCTCATGTTTTTTTGCAGTTGTCATTCCCTCTCTTCGTTTGTTTTCTATATACTTTTGAGTGGAGACTGTAGCAGGGCAGCGGATGAATGTAACCATTAAATTTTGCTGGAAATGATGAAATGAAAATGCATATTATATTCATACCTGATGCATCATTCTCCCGCCTCTACCTTCCGGCCCATCACATTCCAGTCTATTTCAGAGATTTAGATGCATTTATGTCAGATCTCCCATCCCAGAATACAATCTACATCCAATTATCAACCCTTAGGGATACATTAGATGTAACTATTATATCTTCTTCTGTCAATAAAATTATAATCACGGAATGCACAAATGTCCTACTTTGGTTTCTAAAAGCATCACAGAAAAGAATGAGATTAAATGAAAGGGCTGTTACGCTGCATCTTACACATGCTTATATGCAGAAGATTGCTAAAATCTTGAGCTGAGGTATGTATCTCCTCTTTCTATCTGCTGCTGACAAATACTCAGCCCTGAACAAGCGCATACCTGCGTAAGATCTGACAAAGTTAGATGCAAAGATGAATTAGGCTTTTCCACCATTTGTTCACATGCCATGTCCAGGAGAATCATGAGGGCCTGAGTGACTTGCAGAGGTTCAGTCAGGACTGTCACATACAGATTTTACAGGCCTGTGTACACAGAAATACTCAGTTAAGTAAAACCCAGTTAATTAATAAACCCAGAGTTGAATTTCACATATATATTAGAGCTCACTAAACCCCTTCAACACTTTCATCAAAAAATAAATTGCTCTGAGTTCTCATTAGCTTCCTCAGACCCCTTTTACTTCAAACTGAAAACATCAGTACAGGAATTCCCTAGTTAATGCACCTTAAACTTACACCTGTACTTAATTTGGCTTAACTTGCCTAAGTTTCCCTTAATTGCAGGTATACCCTAAGTGAAACAAGCCGTGTTAGCTCAGCAGAGTCTGGAGTGCAGTAGTCACTCTTTATCAGATAAAAGTCCTGTTCTCCCTTTCAGGCAGGCTTGGTTAGTCACCTGTGCTCATGAAACAATCATTGCCGATGGTAAAGAAAGAATTTCATCTCCTTAAGAAAACTGCACAGCACTTGAAATTAAAGGAGTAAGGGGAAAGGGAGAATTTATTCTGTGGGCAGATTATTCTCTAACAGTCTGATCTAGTGTGTTTTTGCACCTTCGTTCAAACTTTTTGGTATTGACTACTGTCAGAGATAGAAGAGAAGGCTAGATGATCTCTCCCTGATTGAGGAACACAGGAATTTCCATACTCGGAGCTAAGCCTCTTTGGCAGGGCTGCAGGCAGGGCTTACAGCATCTCTTTCAGCCAGTGCACAAAACAGAATTTAATTTTCTAATACTTCTAACCCAAACGTTTCAACAGCCAAAAAATACTCATTCAAAATACTGGTATCTGGCAATTTCTATTTTAATTCTCAGTTTTTAAATGGGAGTGCAAAGGAAATGGGAAGAGGAGGATGTCCTAAACTGCAGAAATACCTGAAGGTACAATGACTTGGTTAAGGATTTGGTGATCACTACCAGTAAAGGGAAAACATGTGGGCTGAGTTTTAAAAACAACAACAAAAAAAACCCCAACAAACAAAAAAGCAACCAAACACAAAGTTCTGTTTCCCTGGAAAGCAATTAAGGTTTGGACACCCCCCCACTCATACCTTGCCACAACTGAAAGCAGGTGGTAACAGTTGCTCTACCGTGTAATATCCAGGAGAAATGTTTACCTAGATTCAGAAACATTCTGGGATATCAGCGGGATTTGTGCAGTCGCTTGTACATAGGCTGAATGGAATGGGATTTTAGGGGGGATCAGGAGCATAAATCTGGTGGTTAATGTTTTCAGAGCATAGAGTTTAATAGGTAGTCAGATTTTCAATTCAGTTCTCCCACGGGGTTATATTCACCAGAAATTTTGTTGAGAGATACCATGGTGAGCATCTGTAAAACTCAGACATATATGTGATACAATCAACGAACTTGCAAGGATTGAACAGTATTAAAATTCATCCCTGTTTGTTACACCTTAAAGAATTTGTTATCTGTAAACCAGGTGCAGGTTAAGACTGGACAAAGGAAGTTTTAAAATGAGGAGACTTCAGTTATTTTTTTTTTCAGATTGCCCTGTTGCTGTCCACCATTGCCATATTGAGGTGGAGGACCTGTTGTTATCAAAAACTATGTGTATCCTTCCAATTATCACCATTACACTCTTTCAGCATACTGCTATTTCTGAAATCACGTGCATTTCTGTAAGATGAAGATTAGTTGTGTGTTTACTTGAAACTTCCTTGTAGAAATTGCTTTCCCTGGTCTGTGTATGCGTGCACGTGTATGCATGTCTGGACACTGCTATACTGTATAAAATAATTGGCTACTCTTTTTTTACCATTTTTCCTTTCTGTGGCTCTCATTTACAGTGTTGTATGGGCTGTTTGTGCTTGAGTAGATGACTGCAATATAATTTCAGGAAGAAAACAAATGACACTTGGAAGCAGCAAAGCAGATCCGGTTGCAGGAGTATGGGTAACAAAGGAAATGTGCTGAAAAAATGCCCTCCTCCTTTCTGCCGTTGGAGGGCTATATAATTTATAACTGTTCTCTGCAAAGTGTCTGAGGCAGTGCCAGGTGGTGGGGAGTTAAATTAACCCCTGTGGCGTGTAGTTATCGGCAGAGGCCAGACCTGTGGATCGATATCTCGGTGCAGTGAGTCACCGCATCAACTGGGGAAAGTGAATCTGTAAGCTCCT
Source organism: Strix aluco (assembly GCF_031877795.1). NCBI lineage: Eukaryota > Metazoa > Chordata > Aves > Strigiformes > Strigidae > Strix > Strix aluco. Next base: position 89,104,644 of record NC_133934.1, on the reverse strand, counting down.
TATTTCTCCATTCTTTTAATCGCAGGGCTGTGTCTGGCTGTGATGAAGATGGAGCAGACGCAAATGTCTGATGCTTGAAGCTCTTTGATTTCTGAGTTGATGGGGTGAAGCCAATGAAAAGCTGTGAGAGACTCAGAGAGCTGATAGTGTATTGCCTTTTTCCAAGTCTCCTCAGTCCCCATTCTCCTTTTTCTTCCCTCGTTGCCCACACATCTGGTTACATTCAGTAGCTGCATGGTCTGCTTTGCTTGACCGACAGAGATAATTTCTAGCATCACTAGTTAAGCCTATTTTTTATTATTAATAATAATAAAGGCTGTTTTAGTCTTGCTTAAATGGATTAGCCTTGCTCCTGCTTGCTTTTTGATTGTTTTTGCTCCTGGGGGCTCACTCTTCCGATGAGAGTTCTTGCAGATAGAGTTATTGCCAAGCTGGTCTGTCACTGAGGCATACCTAATATGGATCAGACCAGGGGCCAGTGTAATTGGGTTTTCAGGGAGCTACCGCACCAGGAGAACACATCTCACTCCACGAATGAGAATTTTCCTTGTAGCTATGGAAGATACTTGCACAGCTGCTGAGTCAGCCGCCTCCGTTCACGTGCCCTCAAACCTTGTGGGTGCACCCATTTTCTTCATGCAACCCCCTGAATTCGTGCCTGTTGACAGCTGAGTCTTCATGCTTCCCTGAAGACCATGTGTGTCTTCCAAATCTATTACCACCCCCTCCACCTCCCTGTTAAAAAAAAAAAAAATAAAAAATCAGTTATATTCTTCCCTGTTAAATTTTTTTAAACCCAGAGTTACCCATTAATTGCCCGTGTAGAATGCACTGGTAAGTCAAGTAACATGTTGTTCTTTCCTAGCTGTACCCACTCTCTAGAGGATTGGAAGATTGGCATCTGTAGCCAATAAACAAGATGAAACAACTGCAACGAGTTTCTTATGAAGCCAAGTGTAACATGCCCATCAAAACCACTCCCCTTCCTTCCCCTCACAATAAGTGAATTATTTTTGCCTTTTGAACAATGACAGGGGTCACTGGCCTTAAAACTAGTTGTCCCTCAGCTGAGACTTGAAGCAGTTACAAGATAAGCTAGCCTTTTCGTGTGGATGGGCACGCGGGGTGATTGGTTTCCATGATTAATGATGACTGAATTTACAGTGGCTCCTCAGTTTAACAGCTGAGCTTCTGGCTATTGTTCTAAATCTTCTCCTGTCCCTCAGCTTATGTTCTGACTTCTAACCTTGCTTTCTAGTTCAGTTCTTGTCCTTGTTCTGCATCCAGTTGCAGACATTGATCCTAACCACTGGGCGTGACTGTTCATGCCCTGGTTTCTTTCTCTTAAAAAAATCATCTGAGCCAGGACTGAGCTTTCCAGGTTTCCTGTTGCTTTATTCTCAACCCGTTGTCATCCTCTCCCAGCCGTGGAGAGCAAATACATATGTGCAGTTTTCTGCATCACTGTTCCTAGCACAGCTGGGGACATTCCTGCATAGCAGTGGGAGGTATTATTTATCTCTGTGTGCTGTGTTGCCCAAATTGGTTGTCCCCATCCGTCTTCTTCCCAGCTTCTTCCATATGGTCAATTCTTTATCCCTCAGCTCTCTTCCTTTTTATTCATATATGTAGGCACATTTTAATACTTATTTAATTCAGGTAAAATAAAAAGTGACTCTTATACTGAAATAAGAACATCTAGAGAAGGATTTTCACTGCTTGGTTTTATTGGGAAAAACATTAGGTAAGGCCTCACTAGACAAGTACATGTTGGTTTTAGGCATTTTGATTGGAAAATGTCTGTATGAGCTTGAACAGACATAACCAGTTTTAATTCTTACAACTTTTACTTCAGTACAAGTTTGTTTATGGTCCCAAGACACTGGGTGAGGCTCATGTGAAAGACTCTCAGGGTGGGTTTTTGAGTCTCTGAGCTCTGATGACAACACCGTGCTTCATCTCAGCTGTAACAGAAGAGTAACTGTGATCATAAGAATTGTGTCAGCCACAGGCGAAGGGCTACTGTTGCAGCAGAACTGCATTAAAGACGTTTTCTTTGGCACACAGGCACTTGAGGAGGAATTGTAAACAAGCCACTGCAAGGAAGCCAGTGCACAAACAGGTAGACAGTGGCTGATACTGTCTGGATCCTGTATATGGGAAGTTAGTGGCTTTACTGCTGTACTTCTGACTTGGCAGTCGTTATGCCTTGTGCATCAGCACAAACATTCTTGGAGAGGAGCGAGTGAGTTTGAAAAGGTATGATGTGAGATAATGGGGAGCAAAATCAGGTGCAGAAAAGGGGGAGGAAGGATCAGTGTTCCCTTTCTTCATCCCACCATGATTTGTGTTTGCAGGACTGTCAGAGTTGTGAATGAGTTTTCCTCAGACTGACTCCAACTGGCTAGCTGAGGTCACTGGGCTTTTGAAATATTTGAGGTAGTGGTTTTCAACAAGTGACTACCTCAACACAAACAGGAATAAAGCAATCTTGTATAGTCTTGGTCATACAGTGACCACTTTGTTCTGCCTTCACTGCTCACATGAAATGACTTGGCTTGTTAAATTGGAGTCTTTGCATCTCTTTGTGGTCATCTACCCCCATCTGAAGTTTGCCTGAGTCTGCATTGCAGATGCTCTGTGCCTCTGCTCTTTCAGAACTGAATTTATATTTTCAGTTCTTAGAGTGAAAGTATTGAAGCTGTGGTGAAAACAAATAGCTGGAATCAGAAAAAGTGTTTGATTTAACCCTGACCCTGCCAGTATGTGATCCCATACAAGTGACTGAGGGGAAACTCCCTGCATCCCAGTTAATGTAGAATGAGCCAGCAGCTGGGGACCTTGTTGAATCCAGACGCCTTGTGGTAGCAGTGCCGTGGTCACAGTTGCATGCTGAAAGGAGTTTTAATTGGGATGTATTTTTTCCCTTCTGAAAGAAGGTGACTAGCCAGGGACAGATTAAACATAGATTTAGTTCTTGTGTTCTCAGATGTTTCTCTGTAATTGTTGTTTGCCTTTTTACTTTATAAAAGTTTAATATGAAGTCACTGAGTTTGGATTAAGGCTGAATTACGTATTTCTTGACAGTCCTGGTTTTCATTATTGACCAGAGAATTTAAAAAGATACATTACCCACATCTGTGAGGATCCCTCAGAAGTGCATCTTGAGTAAATTGGCCACGGTGTATATATATATTTTAATGCTGGATTTAGGATCATCTTCTGTTTGTGCGCATTGTGTATAAGCCTAAGTGCTGGAGGGTTGGAAGCAGACAAGATTGAATGGGTCAATTGTATGAATTGGCAAACACAAGATTTCCTCCTTCACACACTATGCTTCTGTGCTAAATGTTCTGCTGTAACAAAGAAAGATGAAATGTTTGGTCTGTGTGGTGTATGAAGGCTTTCCCAGAGGCTAAGCACTTCAAATAAGTAAATAAAGCAGAAGTTTCAAGTACAAACCTTACTTGTGAAGCAGAACGACGGTACACACACATCTACACAAGCCTGCAAAAGCAAGGAAACAGAAAGCTGAGGCCTTGGTAGGTGGTTAAATAGTAACTTTGCAATAGTGGCTCAGAGCTATCACCATACTCCTGGTGGATTATACCGGAGGTGGGTATGGTCACTGAATCCAGCTGCTTCAAAACAGGTTTGGGGTTTTTTGCTTTCTTTGTAACAGGAGCAAAAAGGGAAAAAACCCCATCTTTTACCAACACTCTCATGCAAAGAAGTGCCTGACAGTTTCAAACGTTGCTTTCATTTTCCCCTTTCCTATCTCTCCCTTCCTGCTTCATATTTGATCCACAGAGAGTCAGGGTCAGTCAGACCCATTGCTTCCCCCCAAGAAATACTGGTTTCTTTCAGAAACCAGAGGTTTCTAAAAAACCTCTGAGCGCAGAGGTGAGCTGATTGGGCAAGGGGAAACCTGTGGCCCAGCTCTGCATGCCCATTTCTGTCTGTCAGCAAGCTCCAAGAGGAGGGCATTACTCATACTTCTGCCAGAAAGACATTCTTCTGCCCTTGGGGACCTTGCCCTCAATTACCAGAACAGCTCCATATTGCCCTAGACCTGCCTCAGAAGGACACCACCACACTTTGGAGCAAGGCCACAGTCTTGCTGACTATGTAGGAGCATAGTTTCCCACTGCTGAAGTATAGCTGCCTCTCAAGAGGAACATAGCAGCTGTTTTATGACAACACTATTCGACAAAACTACTTTTGCTAATGGTGAAGGGTTGCATTTCAGCATAGTATTAGTATTTCTTCCCAAACATGAAATATAAGTGCAGCCTATATATCTCCCGGGTACTGAGGAGAGAATAACTCACATGGCCTAACTTTCTGCACTGAAGAACACCGGCAATGGGCTGTGAAATAAAGGCGGTTTTGGGGTTGTGCAGCTCAAAGTAATGTATTTCATAGCAGGATGCATAGTGTCTCTGGGAGTTGCACAGCATTGCATGGACCAAAGGTATATTCATGGACACATTGTTGGCAGCATCATACCTTCCACATCATGCAGTTTCATCTTCCCACCTGCAAATAAGCTTTTTTAGCCTTCATGGCTTTGAGTATCTGGTAGTTTGAGATGACTTATCTGCAGTTGGCGTTGTTTTGTTGGCAGCCTACATCAGGCATCTTGTCAGAGAGCAGCTGTTCTTCCCTCCCCTCCCCATCCTATCCCAACCCACTTGCATGTCAACTGCAATGTACTGTTGTCTTACCAGTCATCTTGGAGAAGGGGTGGTTTGAATTATTTTCACCAGGAGTGTTGTGCCTGCTACAGTTTTCAGTGAGAAAAATGATCATAATTCCTTCATAGATGAGAAAAGGTACTGCCTTCTCCCTTGATGTCCAGTACCAGCAAGACACTTCAGGTTGTATTTTCCTACCCTTCCACCTCAGAGATTGGCTGGCTGATTTGCTGAGTTGTGTAAAAAGACAAGGTTATCACTATGTTGCCTGCATTGTTCTCTTCTGACTGTGTTTCCGTTCCTTGTGTTCTTCTAAGGGCTGAATTTGCACACATCTCAGCATGCATGTTATTTCCTGCTTCCTGCAGATGTGAGCCCAGCAGAATAATATGTATGACCCAGGTGTCTGGATACCCTGATAACAGGACCTAGATGAGTGAGTTGTATGCTGGATGGCCCAAAATCTCACATTTTCACCTATCTGATCTGGTAATTTGTGAAATGCCCATGACTCCTGAGTCTGTGAGATGTGAGCTTTATGAGGTGATAGTGCTTACCAGAGAATAGCTTACAAAAGGGTGAGAGCTTTCTCTGAGAGAAAATATCAGAAAAGGAGCATGTGCAGTATATTATCACACTCAGTAGGAACACAGATTTTCTGGAAACTTGAGCTAAGTAGAGCTAGAAGTCAGTTGTGTTAAGTCATCCAAACAGGGTTATGCCACCTGGTTGGGGATCTTACGACATGCTGAGCCATGTGGATTTTTTAACTCATCACAAGAATCAGGACTTACACTTTAATAAATAACTTGCCAGTGGGTTGATTTTGATTAAAGGTGTTTCTTTTGCCATCTTTGAGGTCAGCAGGGACTAGGAAGAAAAAGGTATAAATGGAGCAGTAGCTTGAGTCAAATGTAACATAGGTAGGTAGTGTCCTGTGTTTAGAAATCAGGGTACACTTAAATTGCAGACCGTAGCAGTCGCTCTATTGCCAGTTCTAGGCTTCTCTTGAACATAGTGCCAGATAATCAGCTAATGCCGGCAGAGAGCTTAGAGCCTGACTTGAGGACTGAACGTTGTGATGGGGCTGGTATGCATCATGCTGTCTGCTGGTATGAAGACATTATGGGGTAGAATAGAGTGATCCCAATTACTCCTCCTCCCTTGCTGCCCTGCTTCTGAAATTAAAGGCTGCTGCTCTAACCCACAGTTCTCTCTGATTCTTCTCCATGTGGATTTCAGGGCTTTCACATATAATTGTAACGTAAGGCTTTATCTCATGGCAGCCACCTTCATTATCCCGCTCTTGTGAGCACCACCAGTGAGAGCCACCAGTCCGGACCATAATCTACGTAAAACCTCAGCAGTTGGTGGCACTCCTGCCACTCTATTCAGGCCAACACAGGCAGGAATGTCATCTGCCATCAGCACCTTCACTCTTGTTTCTTGTGATGCTGTTGATCATGGAGGCTACACAGCAATAATGAAAATCTTAGGAAGAGCAGAAGTTTTTAGACAAGTTTTCAGCAGAATGATAGAGGTTTGGCTTAGCTGGTGTTCACATGGCTTGTCCCACTTCCCTTGCATCTCAAGAGTTTCCTTGCTTTGTAATATGAGACAGCTGGTCTTGAAGTTAATCCCCAGGGTTTTGGGGGCTGGGGGCTTTTTCTTCCCCTGACAAACTTGTGAGGAAAGAGTCTTCAGAAATATTACCCATTGGCTGTCACTTAGTAGAAACTGTAACAGTTGGTGTTGGTAATAGCATTGGTTTGAAACTATCAGGGAAACACAGGTCTGGCATATGGACATCTAAAATCTATGGAGTGATAGAGCTGAGGAACACGAGATGTTCAGCTAGCTTTCAAGTTGAGGGCTCGAATTTCAGGTTTTACAGCATCAAGCTGTCTTAGAATTTGGCTGCAGTAAGCAGTTAATGCTTCAATAGAGAAATTTCCAGCTAATCTTTTTTCCTGCATTTGCTGGGCAGACTGCACTGAGTCAGCTCAGCCCAGTCCCCACTGTGCAGCGGCTGCAGCCAGTCTCACTCCATCACTTTTAATGAAACTGAGTCTCTGTGGTTTTCACTAATTTACTCACACACAAGAGAAATGAGGAAGTATTTTCCTGTCTCTCTCCGATAATGAATGAGATATGAAAGAGCTTCATGGCCAGTAAGCACCCTGGAGGGACTTGAGTTTGTCAAAACGTGCAAGGCGTCTTCATCAAAGTAACAAAATGATTTTCTTTCCCCTTACTCTATGAAGTGAAAATTCACATGATAACAGACAGAAACGTGCCCAGTTTTGCTTCAACAATGGAATTGAATTTGAAAAACCGAACGTGTGGCAAAACTGATAGCATCTTTTGCATCAGTATTTTTCAGAGGTGTATCATGCAATAATAAATGGTTGCCTGAGGCAGACTTTAATGTGGGGCTTTTGCTGTAGTCTGGCTTGGTGTCTGCACTGTGAACCCCTGCTTCCACAATACAATGTGTTGCTCTCAGAGCAGTGTGGGCAATAAACATGTTTCCTTTAAGGGATATGTCGAATTTTGTTTACCAAGAATTCCCATTTCTGTTTGCTACCCTCCTCAGATATACTTTGTATACATCAGAAAGACAGAGATAAGAGTTTACAGAAGATTAAACAGGTGCAAACACATTAAGAGAGACAGTAAGGGATGCAAATTGTTAAACAAAAATATTAAAGTCCACTTCAGATGTCTTCAGGGCTTTTCAGTACCCAAGCTTAATAAAATTAACCAACTATTGCAGCTTAGCTCCTGAGCTTAGCATTGCTATCAGAAGCAATCAATAGAACATCCAGCTTTATATGGCATGGTTTTGGGGTACAAATTGTAGGTTTCACTCTTAAGTGGAGTACAACTCCCCAGGAATATTGTCAGCCATGCAATTTCAACAAGGTAGCTTGTCATGGTGCTCTTTAGTGCACTTCTGTATTTCAACCCTTTTTAAAATGCAGTCCCCTTTGAAAGGAAGAGTAAATAATTTGAACTATTACTCTAGTTTCATATGTAAAAAGACAGTGCTTGTAGGAAATACAGACCTTGAAAAGTGAGCTGAACACTTGTTAGTCCAAGGATTAAATTAGCTGGACAAGAGGGAATTATCACCCTACAAACCTCCCATTGAAATCTGAAGGGGTACAAATATTTTTTGCTGTTTCATTTGAACATACGGATATTCAGTGGTGACAAATATTCATGAATCTACTATTTAAACAATATTGCATATTAATTGAATATTGTGTCTGTAGCATGCAATTTGAGCGTTACTCAGTAGTCCCCTCTCTTGTACTCACTACTTCACTTTGATTTCAGCATTTCCTGGGCTGTTAAGCATTTGTTGCGTATCGATTCCCATGGCATTGCCAACTTTTCATCCCCCTAGGGAGCCTACACATGTTTGACTGTGGTGGAGAAGGGGAAAATCTTGGTGCTGAAGTCTTTTTGTTCTGGATGTGTGCTAGATACTGACTGGGTGTGATATTATTTCAGATTTGTCCAATTTTTGTGATTTTACTGCTTGTATCAGGTAGAACCTGGAGGCTCCAAGACGTTCAGGAGCCTGTTGTGGTGCATGCTTTGCACACTCCTGACAAGACACGTTTTCTGGTCCAAAGAGCTTGTCTCTGTTCTAAAATGAAACCCATCAACCCAGCAACAAGGAAGCTGAGGAGCAAAATTAAGATAATTGTGACAGAAACACCTCAATATGTGGATTGTCTTCCTGCATCTTTCACCAGTTCAAAATCCATTTTTTATATGACTAAACTATTAATAACATTCAACCTTGTTAGCAAAGAGGAGAGTGTCTCTAATGCCTTTTTCTGTATGTGCAACAATTAGCATCACAGCAATTAGTGTCCTGCAGTCTGTGGCTTGTCCCTCTAGAATGGAGAGTACAGCACAAGCTCTTCTGAGGAGAGCTGAGTAACGTCAGGTAACACGAAGGAAGCTCCATTGCTCCTGCAGTTTATTAGCTTTCATCTTAACCTAGCTTCATCCTGAAAAGCAGGGCTGAGGAAGCGGCTCCTTTGAGGCCGTTCGGGCTCTTGTGTGCTGAGTTGTGGTTGTGCCAGCACATCTCCCTGGCCCACGGCCTGCGTGAGGGATGGCAGAACAGCAGGAGGAACTATTGCAACAGCCCCCTGCCAGCGCAGAACGATCCCTGCCGTTGCTGAAGGCACCTCTAAGGAAAGACATGGGCTGGCACATATATATGGCCTTCTTCTGGAAGGAGCCAAGTGTGAGGGAGGCGTTTGGCCTACGTGGGCAGCCAGACTCTCCCTGGACACCGGTGCCATATCAGTACACATCAGCAGACTGAACAGACTCTCAGCTGGTGACCTTTAAGAAGTGATCTCTGAGGTTATATTTCCCTCGCAGCCAGGTCCTGAGCAATAGACCTGTCACCTGCAATACCTGTTGCGAAGTTGTGTCAGTATGAGTTTGAATTTCAGGAGTTCTGGTGCTCTACGCAACCCCTCTAATTCATCGCTCCCTGTAAGGAAGAGTTTGCACAGTTCCTGTGCTCAGTGAAGGTCTGTGTTAATCAAGAGTATGAAATATATCTCACCTATAGAGAAGTTCCTCCAGATAAATATTCGAGTCATTAAGAATGCATTACATGGAGCAGAAGCTCCAAACACAGTTTCCACTGCTGTGGGTCCTTTACCCGCAGAAAGAATGATTCTAAAAATCTATTTAAAATTAACAAAAAGAATCATTAAGCAGAGTAAGATTTTTAAAAATGCACTTTCAAGCTGGGAAACCACCTCATTTAGTATAATGAGTGAGCAGATCCTTGGGCCCTGAAGAGAAGCAAATTGAAACAAAATGGCTCCAGCACTGACTTGCATAATGATGGACTGAGCACGTGTCCTGGCATGTAATGATGCCATCTTTCCCACGGGGCTTCGGAAAACAGCGTTTATTGTGACAGAAGGCTCTGGCCAGGACACTGTTTCTGTGAGGAAAAAGAAGAGGACTGGTAACAGTATGAATATGGAGTGGAAGAAGAGGAGGAGAAAAGTTAGTGAAGTTTAAGGTCACAAGCATTGGAGAGGAGAATAGTGATAATGCTCACAGAAGTAGAGTGGGAGGCAGGAAAAGGGGGAAGGGCTCAAGGGACAGCACATTTGGGAGGAAGGATGAGTTGGGGCGGTTGAGAGATGCTTCCAAAGAGTGGCAGGTTAACTGGGTTAAGAACGAATGAGCAATCCCTGGTGGGATAACTAACCCTCACATGATCCTTTGCAAGTTCTAAAAGCTTCTTTCCATCTCCTCCTTCCAAAGCAACACAGGGATATTTTGAGAGAAGGAAAGGATCCACGAAAAATATAGTGGTGCAGCAGCACTAGCAGCAGTGCACCCAGCAGGTCCATGTACTTGTACCAGCCCCACACTCTTCTGCCTTTCCTGCATAGTGGAGGGTTTCCTTAAGTGGGAGGAATAGTAGGCCAGTTTCATCCTTGGCTTTCTGCTGAAATGTCAGCTACAGGTAAGAGGGTGTTGAATGACCACATGAGATAAAGAATAATGAGATGTGGATGCCGTCTCCTGAGAACTGGACTGGATCTCTCAACTGCCATTTCATATTTTCTGTGCTGTTTCATAGAAGTTACTGGGCAGCTATGAAACATAAATGGAACAGTGGATCTCAGCTGACAGATGCTAGGATATTCTGCTGCCACCCCCCAAAGTCCATGGAGATCTTGCTCCATTTATAAGTTCCAACTGCTACTTAGTCTGTTCTGGCTAAGTAGGTTTAGTGGGTGACTGTGCTGAATATTGCCCTGCAGCAAAATCACTTGTCCACTTTGCAGGTACAGTCTGGAGAGTGGAAGATCCTTAATTAATGACCCACGTTGTGGGGGAGGCAGTGGGATTGCTTTCTCCAGAACATCAGTCAGCTGGCCCAAGTGAAGTAATGGTCACAGCATAGGTAATTTAAAACTAGATTACTACCCTTTACAGTAACATCAGAAAAAGTGCATCTGTCCTCGTCCGTGCTAGCTAAGAATTCAGGAAACACGGGACTGATGTAGCAACTGCATGCATACTCATCAAAACTTGGTGGTCCCAGTGGAACAAGGCTGTCTGTTCTGCATGCAGCCTGCCTGCTGCCTGATCCGTCATCCATTCCCTTTCATCTATCATTGTGCATGGGAAGTAGGGAGGCTCTTTGCTCCTCTATCTGTGGCTTCTGTCATTTTTTTATTATTGCACACTGTCAAAATGTTGTCTTTCCCCACACCTCCCTTTTGCCTGGCTCCCTTTGGAATTTATGCTGAAAGATGAAAGCAAAACCATCTTTCTTGGCTACTAAAAAGGCAGAAGGTTCATTCTGACATGTGTGTGGCCTGATGAGACAGAGATCACACTGAGGACGAAGCGGAAAATATTTGGGTGGAGAGAAGCCATCTGTTTCTCTGGCTAGGGCATAGCCTACCTTCTCCTGGGCTCTGGGAGGTTTATTTACTGCAAGAGCACCTATCATCCTGTTTACCTAAGCCTCCACTCTGCCACTTTAATGCGTATGTGATCCAGTCCAGCACAATATTACCAGGCAATACACCAACCTCATCTGTAGATGACAACACACGGATCTGTGTTTCATACTCACGCAGATCTCCACTGACTGCAAGACTGTCCTTGCCCGTAGCTAAAGCCTTTCCTGGAAAGACAGGCACACATGAGTGTCTGTCCCTGCATTTGCACTGCATGCAACATTTAGAGCCAGCTCTTTCCTTCCAGAGGCCTGTTTCCAAGGCAGAAACTCCTTCAAAATCGCTTGAAGAGGAGGAGGGGCTGTGGGAGCAGTTTGATGTTGGCATTCAGTGTGAGGGCCCCTGGAAGAACCGACAGGCTTTTTAGCTGTCTGGGGGTAATACTGGGAACTGCAAGGGAAACTGTGGTTTCTTGAAATACTGGTCTTTCCAGCAACTTTGCAAATTAACAAGATTTTGAGTGGGGAGTTGTCTTCACCTCTGATCAATCTTCACACAAATGAGACTGGTGTGTCCCCTCATGTGTCACCATCCCTGCCACCCTGAGCAAGAGCTGTTTTGATGAAGAATTTCTTAAGAAATAAAATCTCTAACATGACGTTTGAAATCTGGCCATGCTCCCTCGTTCTTTTTTTTTTTTTTTTATACTCTCTGTCTTGTTTATTTTTTCAGTAATTGTTAGAAAACTTGTGTCCCTCCATGTATAAATACATTATGGCTGGGCTGTGATGGAAGGGACTGAAATACCATTAGTGCCACATTGATGTTGCAAAGCACCTGAATGTAGTAAAAAAAGTTTTAGCTTTCCAGCACTCTTCTACCACCAGGACCTTTGGTACTAGAAAGGGATATGTAACTGTGGCTTCAGATTTAAGGATATTGCCAGAACTCCAGTGTTACTATTGGGATTCTTCATGCCTGTCCATCCGTACCGCCATCCTAAATCTGGTTGGATCCTGAGGTCCTCTCAGACATTCAGGTCTCTTTTCAAAAAAGCTGAGCTGTCAAAACCTGGTGCTCTGGTTGGATTTCAGCATGTGCAGTTCTGACAGCATGCATATCTCTGCAGTTTTACCTGGATTCTCTCATCTTTGCCTCCTTTCTTAAATCTTTGTGTAATGGTGTTATGTCTGTTCCCTCACACATCAGAAACCACTGGAATATAGCATTTATAAATGAGGGGGTTTTTTCAAGTACTGGCTGTATTCAGTACTGTTCAGATTTTGTTATTTGAGTGTCTTCAGAAGGCCATTACATTTGTGGGGTGGTTTGTTTTTTTAAGAGTAAGTTCTTAGTTACTCCAGTACTGTTAGCATAAGTCACAGAAAGTATTGATGTCCCAGAGATTTGCTGCAGCCTTAGGAAAACAACCCCATTTTGTACCATCCCACCATAGGTGTCCCAGCAGTTCAACTGTAGTGCAAACTGTTGGCACCCCACAGTGTGATCCCAGCTCAGCCCCAACACTGGCCTCCTGCAAAAAGGATTGCTGGCAGCCAGCATAGCCGGGCACGATTAGAAGAGGAGGAATGGATTATGTGAGTACAGGCTAAAGGTAATTGATAAAGAGTGAAAAAATAGAGTCTGCCTGAGCTTGGAGGAAGGAATGAGCGGTTCTAAACCAGGAGTTTTTCCTGTTTCCTTAGCAGGTGTGGGACTTCAGTTATTCTGCAGTCACAGTCCTGGCACCCATTTAAAGACAGTAAGATACTCTGTTTAATATCTTTGCTATTTGGGAAATCGAAGGTTTATCACTGTCCTTGAAAATAAGAATAATTAATGCAGTTGCTTCTATAGTGCCAATTAAATCCTCTGTTTAATTCTGGGAGCCAGCTGGAGATGTTTGTGACTGAGATGTTAGATGTACTCATCTTAATGCATCTATCTTAGTTGCTGTTGATGTTCTCCCTCTCTCTGGTGCCTTATATCCCAGGGCAGCTGCCTCTGAAGATGTTAGCACTTTCTAACCACGCCCCCCCCCCCCCCCCCCCCCCCCCCCCTTCTTGTTCAATCCCTCTCTTTGATCTAACACTGAAAACTCCCATTTAATTGTCTAAATACCATGAAGCCCAGGGTGGTCTCATCCTTACATATGGAAGTGAACAATTAGGAGCTAGTTTAAAACTGCCCAAGTGAACAGAAACTTAACACTGTTTTTTAGAGGGTTACTGTTCCTTCTAGCAAATGGTATTTTTAGGGAAGGGGGTGGGGGGGTAACAGTTAGGGATGAGAGTTGTTTGTTAGTCTAAGATTTCTAGATGTTGTCTGATGCTTCTTGTAAAACTTGCTGTTCCACACAAGGCTTCTGATGCAATTGCTGTCCTGGGATCTGCCCTTCACCTGCATCGGTAGTCTTGTCGAGCTTTTAGGAAAGCCTTTGGCTAGTGATAGGGTGGGGAGAGCTACTAGTGTTTGGATTTCTTCATTTAATGCAAATTTTGTTTTTTCCTGCTACTGGAGCATCTTTCCTGCTTCTTGCCACGGCTGCAGGCCAGATACAGGCAAGCAAAGGCTAATATCCAGGGAGCAAAGTTAAATTCAAACCGAAGGCTCTGATTCCTGATCAAGCTCATGTGTATCCACCAAACTGGAACAGCTTCTTGTATGTGTATTCTTATCCAACAGGAGGTAATTTGATTGATTTCATTTTCCAGTGAAAGAGGATTACTGGATTTGTGTTACCTTACTTTGCTTTTCCTACTGATAACCACCACCCACAAAGCAGAACTCGATAGTTGTGAATAGCTGCCCAAACCACAGTGTCTTGTGAGTCTGTAATACCGTATGTTTATGAATCTTGAAACTTTGCAATGACCAAATGATAATCTAGCAAATGAGGGTGATTTTTTTTTATTCCTTTCTGAGTTAATCTCTGTTTAAAACTTAGTGAGCTTTTTCTGACTGTAGCTTTGAAAAGCTTTGCAGACTTAGCCGACTGTTACTGTATTCAGAAATATTGTTATGATGACAGCTAATTCCTTGAGCAATGTGATTTTCATCTGGCTGCTTGCTCTTCTTGCAGAGCTCCAAGGTGATCTGTAGCTGTGAGTGCAGAAGCCTGATCGTTCACGCTTTCCAAAGAACTCTTCCAGGACTGGACAGAACCAGATGTGTAGCAATAGAAAAAATGAATAAAAAGAAAGCTAGTCTCAACATGTTCTCTGGCAGTCAGTTAAGTTAGAGTAGCCTGCACTGTCAACACACATCACGGAGCAGGGAGAAGTTAGCTCTCTCCGATCACTTTACTAGTGTTCAGGCTTCCACTTTTCCTTTAGACTTGACTCACCGAAATACTTGTCAGCTGGCCTAGCTGACTTGTCATGTTATCTGTTGTGTCTCTTCGACCATTCTGTCTCCCTTGCATGAATGACAACTCCTTAATTAGGATGTTATAGAGGATGGACCTGGCTGCAGGTCTTTGTTAGAAGCATCACCACCCTTTCTCAAGATGAACAGCTACATTGCCTTATTTCCCAAGAGCTCATGTAACAGGAGATAACTTTTCCAGTGACGCTTTTATTTTTTTTGATGAAGAAAACAATCTTTTCCGTTTTTTTTCCCCCAGGGAGATCTGGTATTAAAATATTCAGCTGTCTGTCTCATTTCTTAACATGCAATTTGTCAGGAAGTGACTTTCCATTAAATTCTTGATAATTAGCATTCTTGGACTTTGATAGACATTTTTCTTTTTTGCAACAATATTTTTTTTTCTTAGCTCATTATCTGCATGCAAGACCAGCCAGCTAAATTCCTGTCTATCAGACGTCTCTATCTTGGCTCATTTTTAACCAGTTTGAGGTCCATAAGTATTGCAATGAGTTACTGCACTGGACCTCAGATTTTATGGAGGTCACAGGTGAAATGAGTTGGGAAAACTCTGCCTAGAACATGGTAAATGCTTTCTCCTTCCATGCTACCTTTTTTGAAATTATACTTTTCCTTGGTTTGTATGCTAAGAAGGGGAGCAGGAGTTCAGGCCAGGTCAGCAGTGGGGCAGTATCTAGAGTGCCCTAATCCTTTAAAACAGGGTATTTAGTATTCAGTCCCCCCTTTGGAAGGGACTGGCAGGACTTAAGGCAGCCTCTCTATGTACGTTATGTTTAGTTCTATCTAGGCTTATTGAGCTCGTCACTATCACAGGCACTGGATTCAACTAATTTTTTATTATTCATCACAATGTGTTCTTTGACTAAATTGAGTTTTCCATTGCTATTGCAGCTGCTTTCTCAAAAGAGCTGGTTATAAATGCACAGCCTCTTTTTCTGAACATACTGCTTAAGAAGCACATGGACATGGCTATATTAACATAAAAATCTCTTCTTGCTTAGTTACTCATCCACTGGCCTTTTCTCCCATGGGTGGCTGTTGTAAAAGAGTTCTTGGAAGTGCAAACACTGCCGCAAGTTCTCAAGTGCTTCTGTCCAACAGCTTGTCGAGATGTCAGAGGAGGAGACAGCTGCAGCAAAAATCCAGGGCTTTACCCCGGATGACATCCATAGCAACGTCCAGTAAGTTTTGCCCCAGGGTAATGCTAAAGTATATTATATATTAAGAATGAGGCAGGGAAAGTAGCAGAGAGGTAGATAATTCCACTAAGCTATGGCTAGAGAGAACTTTTGGCTACGAGCAGGGAATGAATCGATCACAGCTGGCTGCAATGGGCCGTCCAGTCATATTAACTTCAAAGGGCTTCTCAGCATCTACTGGTTTTCTCAGGCCTATTAATACCATCCAGGAGCAGAGAGAGGAGGAAAGGATGTTCAAAGGGGGCAGACTGGGTTGCCCACTTGACGGTTACTGAAAGGAGATTAAGGGAAAAGTAGGAATTGTCATTGTTCTGCATACATTCCTCGGTGAAGGAGCGTGGAGACTCTGGGGCACTCTCACAGCAAGGCAGGAAACACAAACAGCAAATGACATGAAAAGCTCTTCTAAAATTCTTTTTCTAATCAGTCCTCGCTGTGCATGTGTGCTGTGGTCCCAGTGTTTGGTGTCAGATGCTGTGTAGCTCCCACCTTGAAACCAGGGCAGACAGGGAAATGGCATTTGAAAGGGAGCCAGGCTCTGCGTGGCCTGCTTTACATCCCTTCCGTCTGGAGTGCAGATGGAAGCATGAGCCAGCTCTTTGGACTTTCCTGGCCCCGAGCAGCATGGCTGTTGATGTGCCTCAGGTCCCCTATTTGCAACTGATTTGAATCTTGTGCACTTCAAAGGTACTGCCTGCAAAAGATAATCCTTTGCTATGCATCAGCCCATGGCTTCTGGCAGCCTGACTTTAAAAGACGTAGAGCAAACTTTGAAAATAATACCAGCAGGTTTTGGTTCCTATCCGTCTTTCCCATACCCAAACCTTGCTCGTACTGTTGCCTAGTTAGTGTTGAGAGAAAGAAAGCTTATGGAAATCGTTGCAGAAGTTGAATGTAAGCTAAAGACCAAAGAGTCACACTATGACCTGACCATAATTCCAGGACACCCGCTCCTTTGGGAGCCCTCATTCTGTGTGGGCTACTTGGACAGCAGGGCAAGGAAAAGAATGTACGTTAACAGGGCTTGAATGTCTGCTGTCGAGTTATTCTTTTCAGATACAAGTACTGATGCAGGACGGTGGCTGAGGCCATTGGACTTCTGGTTCAGGTAGGTGTGTCACTTAAAAGCCACATGGCTGAAAGGTTAGCCAAGGATAAGAGCAAGCTGCTTTCACCCCTGAGGTGGCTGCAAGCCACCACACACAGGCGTAAGGTTGCAGGCAACTTGTAAGTGTTCTGCGGAGGGAGCTGGCTCCCAGCTGCTAGCTAATCAAAGTCAGCGCTCTTCCCTTCTCTCCTTCAGAAGGGGACCCTGTCCTCGTTTCTAAGCTGCTGCAAGCCGAGTGGCTGCTTTTAATAGAGTGCACAGAAGATGGTTGTAGGCAATTGAATTAGGGTTGCGTTATTAGTCCATCTGTGCAATATGCTCTGTTTATTGACAATCTGGTTAGATTGGCTGGAGCTTGTTAAAGGTAAAGTGTTTCCTACTGTTGAATTTTGGGAGTTGTCCACCTGTTAAGAGGAAGCAGTGCTGGAGGAAAGACTCCCTTTGGACTGAAAAAGGGCTCAGCATGAACTGTCTGCACTATTCTTCTGGCTTTCTGGAAGGGGGAAGGGTTACATGGGAAAGGACCATCAGATATCAGGATTTTGCTCTGCAGTTTGTTGTGGTGTACACACTGCCGCTCCATCCGCTTGCAGCAAGGGGCAGCTGTTGGCATGTGGGATTGGATGCAGGGCTCCCGGGAGAGCTCCCTTTTGCTCACATTTCTAAAGGTTGCCTGGTAGGATCTGATCTGCGGCCACCATAAGCCAAAGTCATTCTTTTAATGTCATTGGGTCCGCAAGGTATCTTTGTGAATGAAACACATGTGCATCAGAGGGAAGAAGCGTGTGCTGCGCTGTTGGTGCAGGAAGGTGTGACATGACTTTTGCAGCAGGTTTTATTGCGTGTGTCAAGCTCTTGCCTGTAACAGTAGTCTCGCTGTGGTATTTGAGATGGAAAGCTTATCTTTAAAGATGATCACTAAGAGAGTAGGGAACAAATGCAGCAATTGGTTATGCAACAAGTACATTGCTTTTTGAAGACAGCAGGTGCATACTGTTGCCTGGGGAATAGAAAAATAGCCAGAATCATAACTCTTTACCAAAACCGTGATGCTCATTCAGGCTCATGGCTTCCCTGGAATCCCTTATTTCAGAGCTTGGCTGTCAGTGCACTCCCATTCTGCTCACCAGCATCAGATTTATTCTTGTATACCAGAGCTATCCGCAGTAGTCCAGTCACGTGTCTTGTAAATAATCTTTTTCAGTATTGGGTCCCAATAAGTGGGCTCGATTGTTGCACATTACAGGACAACACAAAATGTCTTTGGTATCTGTATCTGTTTATAGGTTCATAGTGAAAACCCCATGCAGAGAAGCAGCAGTGATGACTAAAGAGGGTGTGGGAGTGACTTAGGAGAATAGACACTGAAAAGCTAAATAGGTGTAACTTGACTGCAAGGCAATTTATAAGACGTGCTGTAACTGAATTTAGAGTTTAAAAGTAATAGGAAGGGGGATAATTGTTTAGGGTGATCTAACGGGGATTCAATTTAAGCAAAGGATCAAGTGTCAGAATTCCTTCTGATCGGGGTATATAAAATTTTCACCCTGAATAAAAAGAGCCTCTATCACTTTCTTTGTACAAAACAGAAAGGAGTCTTAATGTATGGAACAACACTGCATAACACAAGAGGCGTGTTTAACCCTTGTAAGATGTATATTGTTCTTGAACTTGAGTTGCAGAGCAACTTCAATTTCTAGAAGTTCAAGCTCCAAAGGACATCTCTTGAGCACCCCAGGGATTCTTATTGTGACTAATTATTTCAAAAACATCAGAAGGAGCTAAACTGAAGGAGCTTACTGAAACTCAGTACACAACTTGGAAAAGTCAGAATTTTAAGCAGTATCGTTTGTACTGGCATGAAGGTTGACATGGACCTGGGAACGCTTATCTTCAGTTACCTGACAGTGGCCTGAAGCAACACAGTATGAAAAGAGAACAGTAAAGGTGCATAAAAATTTACCGTTCTTAAGACCATACGCGTTACCATAGCGTGCCAGCCCTGTGCAGGAGCTGTGAGACTGCAAAAGTCAGTCCATATGAAAATGAGCAACACAGTGTAGAGAGACAGCCTGCATTTCTAGAGATCAAACCTTGAAAAGCCAAGGATCACATAAAATGTCTGCATCGTGTATTCATTCTCTTCATCTGGAAGAAGGAGAAGTTTAATAACCGAAAGCTAGACTAGGGAATCCAATCCATCCAGTTACTACAGAGAGAGAAGACTGTGGAATATCAATGCACTTTGAAATCGGTATCCTCGTAGACCCTGGTGTATTTGTGATGATTTGCAAGTAACCTGACAGTGCATGAAATAATTGTCTTTGTAGATATGAAACAACACTGACATCGACTTTGAAATTTAAATGAAAGAAACACAGTAGAGTTCTTTTAGATGCATAACCTTGGTGCATTGACTTATTTTTTCTTTATAATAGGTTAATTACTTGAACAGGTATTAGTTAAAGAGGTTTCTATTTTGTTATAAAGCAGAAACAACCATGTAAGGATCCATGTTCTTGAACAGTTACAGTATATTGCTTCCCACCCTGTGCATAAATATGACCTAAACCAAAGTGATTTAATTGACTGGGAGTAAATAATTGTTATTCAGGAAATGCTTTGTTTGGCCTGTCCTGTTGCCACTGAAATGCAAATCACCAAGCAAATAGCAATATAGTCTCATTTGTTTGTGTGCTGTGTGTGGTACACAGAGCAAATGCACAAACAGCAGCTTTGCTAGCCGGTTAGAAAGCTCCGTCGGTGTCCAGTGTCTTTAATGCAATTTCTTACCAACAAATGGTTGTATTTGAGCAGAAGCTTTCGTTGAATAGTTTTGTCCTTTCAACGTCTCCAATTTGCTATTGTATGGCATCTGCAGGTGAGTAGGGAGTTACTCAATATTAATAGGTTTATTTTATCAGGTAAAGTGTTTATTAAAGAGAGTTCCCTAGTATATGATAAAATCTTTATTCGAAGCTATGAACTAGTGATAGAATTTGATGATCCTTCTAATGCATTAGGTACAAAACCATTTTACGTTTCCAGCAAAGACCACTGCTGTCCTAATTACAAACTGTTACACTCTAAATAGTAGAATTTAATCTTTTCTAGTCTCAGTATCAGCATTTGCTTTATCAAGTCTTGTCAGGTGGCATTTGTTTGGGGGGGGTGCATTCAATTTCATGCCATTTTAAGCAATTTCACTGGCAAAGCACATAGATTCACTATGTGTTTAAATGGAAAATGGAAATTCTCGTAAAAACTTGTTAAAACCTCATTTGAGTTAGCATATAGTCCTCTGTGGGACATGAGTCTGTGTATAATCCTAGGCCTTTCTGTAGGAGCATCCTTCAACAGTCTCCTCCAGGTTGTTTTGTGGAAGAACATTGGGTTTAGTTTTACATTCAGCACCCAAGTTCCTGATTCAATAATGGAAGTAAATTCACAGTGTAAATACACGGAATTGAAAACATCAAGGCAAACCCGGCTGCCAGGTGAGCTCCAGCTATTAGCCAGAGCTAATGAGCAATGCACTATGTTGTAGGTAGTTTAAAATCTGTTATTTTCCAGAAATCCAACACAACAGTGCCACAGTTGGTGTTGTTTTTGGTGGAGGGGGAGGACCAGTTGCATTGCTTTCTGTGGCCTTGCTTGGGTCAGGATGTGTGCAGAATCCAAGTGCGCTCTGGGGAAAACATTTTCGAGTCCTGACAGCAGTATATGTGTGAGCACATGTGCAATGAAATAAATTGGCTCTTCTGCTATAAAATGTGGTGGGTTCCCACTGGAGGAATGTGCTCTGGTAGGGGATCGAGCGGTACAAAGAGACTGTTCTCACACGATCCCAGATTTCCAGGTGCTCTGCATGCTCTCCTTTTTGTTCTTAAAACCGCCTGACCACAGCTACGGCGAACGTGCTGCACTGCTGGTATTGTCCATGATGCAGAGTGCATGTGAGCTGTGGAAGAATATTTGCTTGCCAGGATTTACTTTCCCTCCCTTAGTTCTTTTTCTTTCCCCACCTGCAGCACAAAAGAATAAATCGGTAATAAGTGAGAAAATACTGCTTGGGTTTATTGTTTAATTCCCTCAGTGCTTGATTTCTGGAGAACATAGGTTTAGTTTAAAGCAGTCCCTAAGCAACAATCTGGCTATAATTCACGCTTCCTATTCTTACCAAGACATAGGAAGCCCTAGGTCTTCACAGAGATGAGTCTTTCTGAGATGGAGAATATATCCTCATTGCTCTTAAGTGTGCTTGGGGTGTTTTGTCATCCTGGACAATATTCACCACTTCATAATGGGAACCTGACTTGCAGAAGAATCACATTTGGCCTGTAGTCAGTCTTTTTCACCACTTTTTTTCAAAAGTTGTTAACATGAGGGCAATATCCAGCTCCCACTGCAAATCTGGCTATTTCTCTTTAATACCTCCATGGAAAATAAAATATTTTGAAAATCGAGCTCCATTCTGTCTTGATGAGCAGGCAGAACACACTTCTGAGATTGCTGTTCAGACATCTCATTCCATGTCTTACTGCAGGAATCACTGAAATCGGGAGAGGCAGGCAGGAATGCAGCTGGTCTAGCTTTTGTGCTAGCCAGTCTTTTTAGGTCTCTGGACTTGATGAAAGCACCATCTCAATTTGGTAATACTAGCAACTAAGCCTGGTTTCATTACTGCTTGCACAGACTTTTGTGTAAAAGAGATCAGAAAAAAGCTGGAATTGTAACTAAGAACCAGAAAAGGAAGTCAGAGCAGGAAATGGGCATGTCGTGTCCCATAATTTGCCAGTGCATCTTAGTCCTCCATTGTTGTAAACTTCATATTCTATTTCTGTTTATCCATCCTTTTCTCCAAGGCTGCAAACTCAGAATAGCTTTGCTTGTGATATCCCCATCTGTCCCAGCTGTGTGCTATTTCTGAGCAGATGATGCCATTTGCAGCGTGTTGCCATACTGTGTAACTTTTTCAGCGGGCAAATATCCACCAAAGGCTGTGTGGGCAACACCAAAATTTATTACCCTGATGACCTTGCTCAGCTGTCCAGGGGTTGAAGGTTAGTGCACTAATTTATGGCATCGGTCTGCCTTCTGCTGTGGTACCGTTTCAAAATACCTTATGCATTTCAGGGAATATCTTGAGTTCAGTTCATTTAAATCACTTTTATATGATTTTAAGTTCAGTAAGGTAAATTTGTGGCCAGTGTAAAATGTCTTCAAGTATTTCGGGAAGAAGGGTTTGTTTGAGCTGGTGTTCATTATGGGAAGATTAATGGGGCCATTGAGCCCATTAATTTGTTATTGACCCTTAACTTCCTATAATGGGTCAAGCATCCCTACTTTAGCTTCAGGACAAGTTTACCCAGTGAACAAATTCTCATCTTGTTGTGTAATATCTTTCTTCAGAAAAGTTCCATTCATCTTTAGCATCTGGTTTTAATAGGGTCTCTACTTTATATCCAGTCCTACATCTGTGTTACTTGAGCTGTAGAGGCAGGTTACACAACTTGGGTGGGGTCCCACGGCATATCCTGATGTCTCCCCAGTACTGTAATATAACTGTAAAGAGGTCTGTGCTTGTGGAGCCGTAGATAATATCTTTTTCAAACTGCATCTGTCTTGGGTCATGGCTTTTCTAGTTCATCTGT
Organism: Strix aluco; assembly: GCF_031877795.1. Lineage (NCBI taxonomy): Eukaryota > Metazoa > Chordata > Aves > Strigiformes > Strigidae > Strix > Strix aluco. The sequence goes on along the minus strand of NC_133934.1, from coordinate 89,082,126 downwards.
ACATCTAGAGACATACATGAAATGTTTTGCAGAGTACTATAAAGCAGCCCAGCCTGTCTCCGTGGAAGACAGAAAGACAAAAAAAAAGAGGAAGAGAGTTAGCATTTCTCTAAAAGTGCTTGTGTTGTGGGAGCACCAAAACTCAAGCTCAGTCGGTAGCATGTGCGGAGGTGCAACTTACTTCAGCCCACGGTGAAAATGGGTTATGCTGTGTTTGTTGCAATTAAAACTGCTGTGCTGGCATTTGTGTCTCATTAAGCTGCAGTGACAGAATCAGGAATATAAGCCCTTAAATGTGTAGTTCTGGCAACAGTCTCACTATCAAAGGGAAGTGTCTCTGTTCAGTTGTTATCATAGTAACAGAACTGCTTGTTTTTCCGTAATGCATTTCTTCACCTTTCTGGTTTCTCTGTCCTCCTGCAAGAAGCAGGTCCTGCATGTCTTCCCTTACGAGAAAAGCTTTTCAGGAAGGACCTCTTCTGACAGCTGAAAGAGCGCTGGGTGCTGCAACAGTGCTGTGTCAATCAGGGTGGCTTTTTGTCAGGAGTCTTTCAGTCTTTCTGGCCTCCCCAGTCGTCAGTGTGGCAGCCAGAGCTCTGGTGAGAGGGACAGTGCAGTTATGCTTCTCTGTGTCTGGCTATAACATTCCCAACCCAGGATACAGTGTCTTGTTGTCTCTGCCACATTGAAGTGAGTAACAAAATTTGGAGGCAAGGAGGAAGTGAGTGAGGAAATTAATAGACTTTTTTTCTTCTTAAAGCTTTATGACAATTTTTCTTTAATCTCCAGAGAAACCAGGCCCTTCCTTGACAATTTGTGCACCTTCAGGAACTGGTGGGTGTGAGGCAGTGAGCCTGGTTCAGGGGCAGGAATCTGAGCTACCTCCTCTCCCGCCTCCCTGAAGGCACAGCAGGTTTCCTACACCGTCCTGCCCAAGGTTGAGGTGCAGCCCTACAAAAGCAGGTGCTGTATGACAGCCAAGGTACAATGTACCACCTCACAGCCCACTTCCCTGGTTTTGTAAATGAAAGCAAAGGATGCCTTCATTCACATTTCCCTGCACATTTGTAACCCCTTTACCAGACATTTTGTGTGTACCATCTGTGCACCCTACCAGCGTACTGTGTCCCCTGATGCTCTCTCGTCTGCACACCCCGAAGGCAGGCAGCACTGTGCTTGTGTTCAACAGCTCATGCTGGCTTCTGTGCTCAGTGGTTTGTTGAATTGCTGCTGTCCCGTCACGCAAGGTGCCTTCTGTCTTGACTGTTTTCTTGTCAGACTGGAATGTTATGTGCTATGTGGGAAGCATGGCCACCCTCATCTGGCTGTTGGGGCTGGTCTTTTGCCATGCTATTTACACTTCTAAAGGCCCAGAACTTCTTATAAACTCTTTTTCTAAGAAATTCATCTCATAAGTTCATGTTTTCTAGTGAGCTTTTTTTATTAAGGAATGTAATTTATATACAAACATACAGTAAAAACGTGAGAAAGACGTACCTTGCTGAAAGCATACTGACTGGCACTTAAAAGGCTTTTTTAAGCCTCTCTTTTAGTCTACGTATGCTTTTTATCTCTTGCACTACAGAGAACAATTTCCTCTGATGCCCTCTGCTTTGAGGAAGTTCTGTAATTTAACTTTTGGTTTCCAACGTCCTCCTGTGTCTTTTATCTCATGTCTCGTAATTTTAAAGAATTTCGTTAGCCACTTTAAGGACATTGCTTTAGCTAGAACCTACTTTACTCTGTAAAGCCTTTTAAAAATCTCTTAAAGCCTAGTATTTCTTATGCTGGCTCTTACAAGGGCTGTATTTAGCACTTGAACCAAAAATACGAGTCTTGCTAGAGTCTACATCTTCCCTACAGCTCTTTGAATGAAGAGTGTTTGCAGGGTTTCCAGGTTCCACCCAGGTCTCACTTCTGAGCACCTTCACAGCTCCTTCACTCATACCCGCAGGCCTGCGCCTCCCTCTCCCGCCTGCGGTCTCCAGGGAGCTCTTGCCACGCACCCCACGCCCAGGTCTCTGCAGCCTGAGCAAAAAGGAGGAGATGGTCCCAGCTGGGGCCTTATTCTTCACGTTGCCTGGGTTTCTTCTGCCTCTTAGCTGGAATCGTTACCTCCAAAGCGCGTGCAGTTACAGGACAAAATTTTCCAGGTGTCTTTGTTCTCAACTTAGGATCTTGTGTTCCTGTGTAACTTCTTGGAACAGCTTGTCTTCTCCAGAAGCTCTGCTTTCACTAATACTGCTTAACTGCAGATTAATAATGATCTTCTAGCCACTGCACTTCTTATTAAATATTTATATTGTGGTAGCACATAAAGGCTGTAATTGGGGTCTAATTGTGCTGATTTATTCAGACCAGTTCTGAGACCTTTGCTACCACTAACTCTGCAGCTAGCAACCCTCCTACACGTCCTTGTCCTTCACTGTCATTTTCCCTGGTCAGGTCATCACATGAAACCGATCCCCGATTCCCTGGTGTGGAAACTGAACAGCCAAAAACCGCAGTGCGCTGACAGCTCTCTGCGCTTGTTCTCTCTTCATCCTTTCTTTGATTTATTCTTGGATTTTTCAAAAAGAAGGGGACAGGGCAGCCTGTCTTCTGAATTCCCCTGCAAATTTTTGCCCTCGTCAGTCTATCTTTTATATGTGTGTTGATTATAAAGATCGTGAGGCAGCGCAGGTGAGCAACTGCCTTCTTCCCTCACACACATAATGCAAATTGCTGCTCAGCATAAACTACATAGCTCAGCTGCTGCCGATGCTTTATACATGTTGAAGAATCTTAATATCTTTCCCATTTCTTAAAAATTAATCTCCTTTAATCCTGGCAGCACTGTAAGGTTCAAAGATGTTTTACATTATGTACAGGTAGGATTATGGCTTATTCGTTAGTAGAAGGGAAAAATTGATTTTTATTTTTTTCATTGCATCCCTGGTAGTTTTTTCTTTGCTGAAATCCTAGTTGATGTTTTTTCCCTCTGCTCAGCCTGACTCTGCGGAAGGTGAAGATATAACCCTCAATATGAAAAGTAAATGCCACAAGTCCTCTTGAAGGCAGCAAACTAACATCAGTCTTTCTGTGGCAGAGATGTAGTATTCTGAATTAAGTTGTGCGAGGTGATCTGCCCTTACACCCTCCACTCTCCTGTTAGCCACTGTGTTATCATCTTCAGTTTTCATCGTTTTAATGGTTGCTCTGGTCTGGAACAAAGAGAATTTTGGATCCACAGCAAGACACAAGCTTGTCAGTAAACATCCCCTTCCCACTTTAGGATTTCCTTATACTCAGGTCCAGTTGTCAATGCAAATCTGTCATGTCGTAGGCAGCAAATCACTCTAAGGCAAAGCAGAAGAAATTCTCAGCTTGAAGTGCCCCCAAGCCTTTCTTATAGCGATAGGGACACTGCAAGATTTGCTTCGCCTAGTCTCCCTGGGTGATTGAAAATGGAGCTTTGTTGACAAGCCATAGACCAGTTGTTTATTTTAAGAAAGTGGGACAGAATACATTGGTGTGTTACAGAGCAAAGTCATCTAGCAGAAGTAATGAAGGCAATTCTGAAATAACACAGTTGTTTTTAACATTACCTGTTTTTTTCCCCCTCTCTTTTTTTGTCTTCATCATAGTTGGAAGCCTTTATTAGGACTGTGCTGAAGGTTGGAATCTTTTGTTCATGTCCTCATGTCTTGTAAGCACTAGACAGCACAAAAGACAAGTGAGCTTTGAAGTAACAGATCCTTATAGGTCCAGTGATTTCTTTTGCACAAGCGCACAATCTTTTCAACAACTCCATTTCTGTGTATCAAAGAAGCCTTTAGGGCTAAAAATCATTTGGCTCCCAGTCACAGCTCAGTCAAGTCCTGTTTGTAGAATATGATTACTCAGATCTGAGATGGGACCAAGAGTTTTAAGAATTGAGGGGGTTCTGTCTAGATTCTAAAGTGGATGTAAACTGTTGGTGTAAGGAGAACACAGAGCAGAATCTGTATGCTTCAAAATTGGGAAAAGGCACAAATAGGAAGACTGGTGCAACACTGAAGATCTCCAGAATTTACACAATTAGTATGGTAGATGGGGAATTATGAACACAAGAAAAGAGTAAGCAGTACAAAAATAAACCTTTCAGCAGTTCAGTCTGGGAAGACTTCTGGCATGATTCAGTGACTGGTGATTAATAAACAAGAAAGATCCAGAAAAAAAAAGGAAAACTGGAGGGGGAAAAAAAAAAACCAAACCAAAAAAACAACAACAAAAAACCCCAAACAAAAACCAGCAAACAAACAGTAAATAAATTAGGAAAACTATACGGCCATGCAGAAGAGCATGATGACAGCCTCAGATGCTTGGGATGAGGATTCTCTGCCTAGAATGAGGATTTAATGAAGTGTCTGATGTAACCAGAAACTGAGTTTGAAAATGGGGTATACGAAGATTAGGACATGGTCACAGAGGTCTCAGCTCTTCTGAGTCTCGCTTTATGCAGCATCTGGAGTTCACAAAAACAGTCTGTGTGACACAAAAGCATCTGCAGAATGAGGTGAAAGTTGTGTCTGGGCTGAGCAGGAGTACTTGTGGCTTGTGTGCTGGATTGGATGCCTCCAAATAGCTCTGCGGGTGATCCAGATATTGTAAAACTTAGTTCCTGGTGTCCTGTCTTTAGCCTGACTCTGCTAGGATGCCCCACAAAGCTGCTATTGACACCGATGCCAGCCCAACATTGAAGTTTACAAGAAGGAGCAGAAGGGACAGAGGCCAGTTACCTAAGCTGTAGCCACAAATATGAAAGATGGGGATTTCAGACTCCTAAAGGAAACTGTAGGAACATTCTTTTCCTTTCTGAAGAATTCCCATTGGTTAGGTATGAGGTAAGCTTCTGTCTGGCCATTATCAGGTTCGTGCCCTCAATGCCTTACTCCTAAAGACTTTCATGCCAGCTTTGTAAAGCTGAACAGTTCTGTTTTGTAACTGTTCTGCTTTGTAACTGTGAACAAGTGCATTGTTCATCAGATGAACCAGTCTAAAATGCAGAGTGCTTTTCCTGTCAATGGGTTTTATCCTTGTGCAGGAATCAAAGACTGAGATGATCGTTCTGTCCTCCATGTGTCTCTGGTGAGACTGCCAAGAACGAGGCACCCAATTAGCATCTGCAGTATTTAGGTTTTTATTGTGGAGAGTCTTGCCTAACTAGGAACTGGTCTGAATAAAGCCAATTCCAGCTAAAGCTGTGAAAAGCTGTGAAGTTTTGTATCTTCCTTCTATTTTCCTGAGCCACCCAGTTTCCCTTTACACATCATTTCAAATAAAGAACCTGTTAAGTTAGAAATGTGCAGTGAGCCAGAGGGACCCTCACAGCAGGGGTCTGCAGGGGTGAGACAGCCGTGCCGCTTCAGAAGGGGGGAACAGAAAGTGTTGCTTCCCACTCTCCCCCAATCTTTTCTAGGCTGCCACTTTCTTTCCCCTGCGTACAGTATCTGCCGTCTGTGTGAGTGTAATTTAGTGCTAATTAAGAAGTGAGTGGGAGCCATAAGCTCATTTCATTTAGAACCTGGAAATGGCCTCCTGGGAGCCCAGAGAGGGTACCGGCTGCTTTCTCGCCACAAAAGCTTCTCCACCCCACTGCTGTAATTCTAACCACCAAGCTCCAGATCTCAAAATTCAACACCAGCTCAGATTTACGGAGCATTAAGCGACTGAATTAAATCCTCAGCATTCACCCGGCATCAGCCTGACTGAGTAAAGGATTTCACGGGCTGGGGTGCTCTACAAGGCCATAATTTATAACGTTATGCAGAAGCTGCTCCTCTGAGTTTTATTTTGGCTTGCCGCAATTTCTTTTTATTAAGGCCCCAATAGTATTTGTTGTTTTTCTGTTTGCTTTGATGTGGGAGTTTTAGATTAAATCTAAATAAATAAATGAGGTTTAAAATTAAATTAGGTTTCATTTGCATGAGTTGGGGAGTGAAGTGCATCTTTCTTTCACCATATAAAACCTAACAGACCCATTACCCATCACAGAGCCCTCAGATGCTCCTGAAGAAAAATGACATTTCCCTCTGCGTAGAAAATACTTAAAAGTCCCAAGAATAGATTTATAGGAATATTTTAACCTTTTCTTTGATCCTTGAAATGTCATTGTTCTGTAGGCTACATTGCAAAACGTGACCTTTTATAGGAACCATGGGATGGATTTGATCTTTGGAAGACGTTTTAGAGATAATGCACTACAGGGTGCAAAGAACGTTCACTCCTGAAAAGGAGCTGAAAATGGTTTTGTCTGCAGATATTTGTGTTTGTGGTATACCTGGAGGACAACAGGATTGTTTATGGTGAGGCTTGTACTCCAGAGACAACAATGAGGAAAATAATAAGAGAACATGGCATCTTCTTTTGGTTTAATGTGCAACAGTTTTATTTTCGTTACATTTAAAAGAAAAATTTAAGTAGCAGAAATTGTTCACATGGGAGATGCTTGCAAATGAACACGTTTGAAATGTAACAGTTTTTTTATAAGCACACTAGCTGTTTACTTTTCAGAGCGTACCTTGACTTCTTGACTGGCAAAACACAAAGCTGAGCAGTTCAGGAAGGAAAAGAGCTGGCCCTTTGCTTCAGATTCGTCTTTGTTCTGGTAGTGTCCCCTTTCACAGTTCTGCAGCCCGTCTCTCTCGAGTCCTTTCTCTAGCTGTCTTACACCCAGCATTCTCCATGCCACCCACAGTATGAATTCCCTGGCAGGAGATCTTGGCGTGAAAACACCTGACCTGTTTTGACGTTTTCATGATGACTGCAGAAACCTTGTGAGCCAAGGCAGATGTGAGTCTGTGGGTTCACACTGTGTGAGTGTTGTCTCTTTGCTTTGCCAGTGACTGTTCCAAACCAGATCTTTCTGAAAGATGCCGCAGCACTTATCACCGAATATTGTAAGGTTGTGCCTAATTCTGTAGCTCTTGCATGTACAGAATTTTCACCAAAACCTTTTGTTGTTGGCAAAATGTATTAGAGTTTCTGTCCCAGTAGAGCTTGCAGTCCAAGCAGAGGGGAAACCTATTCACTGAGAATCCGGTAAGGAGGATAGTGGGTGAGAGGCCAAAGGTCACAGGTTGACTCCTACTCATTGGTTATCCAAGTTTAGGGCAAAGTAATGGGCAAAAGCACCAAACGAATTCTGAGCCACATCAGTATTCAAAGAAGTCATGGCACTGGATCTTCAGGCTTCTGGCTGTTGAACTGCCTGCCCCCCTGGTGAGACTGATGGATCCCAGACACTGTGGAGCTTGGGATGCAGACATAAAGTCAAGAATTTCCAAGTGCCCTAAGAAGCCAGAGTACAGAAGACTGAAAGGTAAGAAGCAGATGCTGGCCTAGAGGAGGTGAGGTTCTAGATGGCAATGACCCTGTGTTGTGGAGACTGGGAACTGTCCTAAATGGCACGGACTGTCCTAAGGGCCCTTCAGGGAAGTCATGGAGACCTGAACAACATTGTCTTCATAGACACTGGGCCTGCAAGGATTTTATACATACCTAATGTGCCGGAAAAAAAATTAGTATCTGGGAGTCACTGGCCTTTTTCAGCTTGATATGACTATTGGGAAGTGATGGCTGGTGACATTTTGAATGTAGGAACTGAAATGAGCAAGACAAGGATATCTCAATGGCAAGTTGGAGTGGGAAATGATGCACATGTACCTAAGTAAAAATATAGCAGGTAAGACCCAGTCTTCTTGCTTTGCTCTAATAATTGAGCTGTTACTCTGATGCTTTACACAGAATACTTTTTATGAGGTTGCCCCTCCATTGCATAGGCAGCACTTAAATGGGTTCCACACAGGACAGACACTCCCTTTCTTAAATTGTCTCGTCTTGTCTGTGTATCATGTTTCGTCTCTGTGCTGCCAGTGATGAGCTGAAAAATCAGAAGTGTTTAAGATGTTAGGTGAACTTTTCTCTGAATCTATGATAGTAGTGGGGAAATACTCAAGTGTAATGTAGTCAACCCCAAAATGCTTTGAACAGCTGAGAACAACTTTGAGATGATCATGGGATGTTTTACTTGTATTGCAGGAAAAAGGTGATTATGTGTAAACCCTCTGTTGTCAAAGAGAGTCGTCAGCAATATTGATGTGATGTGTAGCATCTATGCATTTTGCACCCTGTTAGAGGTCATAAGATTATCAGAAAATTGTTACAGGATGTATATGTTTTATGCTACGTGACTTGTACGATGCTGTGAAATCAAAAAGAGGATTTTGTTGTCTAGGGAAGCAACCAAATCTGTGATAATCCAAGCATGTAGTAAGCCATAAGAAATCACTGCATCTAAAAACTCCCTGACAACCAAAGGTGAACTTGTCCCCAGATGAATTTAGGGTCGTTTTCTTTGCCTTCCTCCTGTATGTCACATAACTCTGGCTGCAGGACAGTGTATTTACCTGTATTAAAGAGTGGGTGAGGAATAGGGAAGGCAACATCTTTGATATCATCAGGTGTCCTTGCCCTGAGAGAAAACAACTTCGCTTCTAGGTGTTTAGTGAGACTATACTTTTAAATCATGATTTGAATTCATGGGACACCATATTGCATTGTGAATTCAGGCCCTCTGCCCCAATGCCTCAGAATCATCTCCGGGTTCTCAAAAAAAATACTCAATAATGAAGTGTTACTGGACTTACCCTCTACACCTTAATGTGAGAGAAAGTGTTGGATGAAATCCACAACAGAAACTCAGAATTAAGTTTCAAGTAGGTATTAATTTGCTTTGTTATTTTTCTCATTTCCCTAAAAAACTGAGAGTCATCACACAAGACACACACTCCCAAGATTCAAGGGGGCAATGAAAGTCTATGGCAGAGCTCCTTCAGAAATACTGCACCTGTTTTTCTTCTCAGTTGTATAATCCAAGTAATTGCCTTTGTTCTGTAATACAGTAAAATTGATTTATCCTCTCCTTAAATCTCTTTTAGTTGGCACTCTCAAGGTGATCTGCGATACGAGGCATGCCATTACACAGGCCATGGTGTATCAGCCTGGGGTGGTGGTCTGACTTGCCTTTGGAGTAAGACATTTTTGAGGCTTTTAAGTGTTAGCATGTGTTCCCCACTCCACTGCTAGAGGAGATTTGGGGTGATTCTTCCCCAGTATATCTCTCTAGCTTCTAGCAATCTGCATTTTTGGCATTTCCTGAGCCAAAGACTCCATCTGAGCCATCATGTTTGATAGCCACTGATAGACCTGTCCTCCATGAATTTATCTAATCACATTTGGAGCCATTTATACTTTTGACATCCACAGAAATCCATGGCAGTTTAATTTCACAATTCAAGTATGTGTTGTCTGAAAAATTGTTTCTTTCATTTGTTTTAAACCTGCTGCTTGATCATTTTACTGGCTGCCTCCTAGTTCCTGTGGTATAAAAAATAATGAATAATCATCCCCTATTCAAATTCTGTATGCCATTCATGGTTTTAAAGCTTTTTATCATATTCATCCTCAGTCATATCTTTTCCAGGCTGCAGAGATCTAAACTATTTATTTCTTTCTCATCTGGAAGCTGCTTTATACCTCTTAACTGACAGCACCGCAACATCGTTGTCATCCTTTTTATTATTTTCTCTAGTTCTATTATGTCCTTTTCAAGGTGGAAAAAACATAATTGTGCATAGTATTCTAGATGTGCACTCTCCATTGATTTATACAGTAGCATATTTAGGACTTCTTAATTCCTTCTTGATCATAGTTCCTTCATGATAGCTACATCCCTGGTTTAATTTCACAGCAGAAGAATACAGAGGGATGTAATTGGAAAGCTGTGGTCTATCCAGTGGAGTCAGAAGAAGCCGTGTTCCCCAGAATTGCAGATCTATAGCTCAAATCATGATTTATCATTTTCTTTGCTACGGTCTCCATCCATCGTCCTTCATTTCACATTCTAATGCTCTCATTTCTTCAGTGTCATGAATTGCTCATCTAGAAAACATACTAATGGAAGATGTCAGAAATATAGGTGGATTCTGCTTCTCTGTTACTTAGGGAAATTAACTCCTGGATGCCTTGCATTTCTGAGCTGTTTGTTTTCACTTGGGATGCTGCGCTTTCAAAGAGTTACTGCTTAATAATACCAAGTTGTTCTCAGATAGAAGGCCAAGTGCCATGGGTTTGCTTTATCATATGAATTTAGTGCAACCCTCATCTCCTCAGTAAAGACCACTTTCATCCCTTTTTAAGAGATACTGAGCAGGGAGTATGAGTGCACATTCTAATTCAAGAGTATTTTGTCATTCCCATTGGCGTTTGGAGGGTTTCAGAGCACTCAAGCTTTGCCAGCTCTCCTACCCACAAAAAGTAATGTTTGAGTTGAATGTTCAAGGAACATGAGGTTTGAATTGGTTATTGAATTTCTAAGCTCAGAATTTGTTAATTTGTTTTCATATTGGAAATTGCATCCACATCCAAAACCTTTTATTGCATCTGCCACTTCCTTCCCCACCCCAAACTCCACGTCCTACTGACCTGTTTGATAATCATTTGTGCCACTGTTCTCAACTTGGGAAAATATGATCTTAGGGAACGTCTTCTCAAGAAGATGCTGTTGGGAACCAGCCATAGAGGCAGAGCAGGAGAGATGTGTGTGGGAGGAGGTGGCTGTGTCAGGGGCAGCTCCAAGACTGCACAGTTGCTGCTGTCTGCGAAAACTCCAGCTAACAGAAAGATGAACTCAGAAAACAGAAGGCAAAGCTTCCTAGAAAAGCAAAGGAGAAGTGCTGTATCTTGGACAATTACTATTATGATTGAGTCCTGTCCTGGAGCTCTTGCAGAAAGTTTTGGCCCAGTTCTGCTACTCCTGGAAGTCATGAGTTCCTTTTTCTCTTGCCTGTGCTACCTGCCTTCCTCCCACAGCCCTTTCCATGGTGGCTCCATTTCTCCATCCCGGTTCCCAAACCAGCCCCCTCTCTTCACTGCATCCCCCTTCTGCTGCCAGTGACTATAGAGATGCACAGTCACAAGACAAATGACCCATCCCTCTGCGGGGATACAGTTTGAAACCCACCACACTGGCACAGTACTTGCATGTAGAACAAGAACAGGCTGTGGAAAGCATTCACAACTACTTTAAAGTAGATCAAGATTTTTGCAGCCAGCCTCCTGACAACTTGTGCTTGGAGGAGAAAGGAGGAAAACCAGATGTATCATATTATGGGCTGAAAGTTCTTTGCATAGGTCTGCTCGAGATCTGCTGTCACCCAGTGCAAAGACACGATGCCTGGCCAGGTATCGTGACAGTGGGTCTGCAGGATTTTTTTAGTCCCCAGTGGCGTAATGTCACTTGCAGTGCTGAAAGAAAACCTGACTGGGTGTGTAAAGAGACACCTGAGGTTTTCATCACTTTGAACACTGTGCTTATAGTTCCTTTCTCTTCCCCTCTGAGCCCTTGTCTGTGCTGAGGTCCTTAGAGCAACACTTTTTCCAGGTGTTTGGGAAGGTGTTTTGACCCAAGGACCTGTACGTGCTGCCCTACAGTATAGCTCTGTGATGCATGCGTTAGAATATCGCCACCTTCTTCACCTCACAACGCCCAAATGCGTAACTATTTGCACTTACTTTCTTCCTCTTCCCCTCCCCATGCTGACAGCAGTGCACAAGTGATGCATTAGCAATGCATCTGAACTCTTCAGTCGTGGCTGTCTGAAATTTCAGCCCTTATGAGAGACAACAGACCGTGGAAGCCACAATTTTTTATTGTGCCCTAAGGTTGTTGCGACTGAATCATCAAAATAGTATGATTCAGCTGTAGCCATAACGTTGTTTTTCCTCTGGTGCCAGAAGCATGGAAATGCAGAATTGATATGCTCTGAGTTCTGATCGCAGGTGCTGCCTGATCCCTTTAATGCACGAACTGTAATGGTTCTTATTTCTGGTGGATCTAATCCCTAGTACATGACTCTTCTCAGACTACACTTAATTCGGGGACAAATGGTAACGTAAGGACTTTGCTCGTCTGTCTCTTATTCAGATACTCCTCTCCCCGGTGTCCCCATGCTTTTTTAGATCTTTCCTATCAGAACACATATGGGGCCTGGTGCAGAAGCATTGGGAGTCTGTATTGACATGCCACACAACCATCTCTGACACAGATACCAACCAAATGTGTTCAGACAGCCCATGCAGCAGGATTTTTGCTTGTCTTGTTTCAAAATGACTATCACCTGTGCTTCGCCAGTGTGGGCCCCACAACTGTAACTGCATAAACAAACTGCGTCAGGGAAGAAGAGGTGCCTGACACCGGCACTGATTAAGATGAAGGACTAGGTAGTTCTAAAGACTTGATTTCTTGGTGTAGCTCAGGTTAGGTTTGTCAGATTGTCAATCTGTGTAGCATGATTCACTCATGAGATGTTAATTCTGTGTCTGGCTCACAGGCTAACAGCGTACGCGCCTCAATTCTTACCATGATGACAAACTATCTTCCCTTCCTGTTCCTACTTATAAAATGTGTCGTACTTGTCAAATCATGGAATTAAACCCTCCATTTCAAACCAGACGGTAGCTGCAAAAATCCTGAGGAAACGTCTATGGGGAAATTTTTTTCCCCTTCTGGATTTTCTTTGTGTGGTTTCTTTTTTGTTTCTTCCCTGCTCCCTTCTCCTTTGTGACTTCTGAGAGCAAGACAATACCTCTGTGGACATGTTTCAAACCAGTGGACAGGTTTCATCTCAGGGCTCCTTCTGTGCCTTCCACACACAGTTCTGCATTCTTGTCTTCAGACCTGGGCTTACACGACAATTGTATGAGCCTCCTGCTCTGCATCTCCTGCCATGAATCAGCTTTAGTACTGTTCATTATTTCTGTGACTGTCAGGAAACTAGATGGAAGTTGCCTCTTTAGATCTTCTCTTTCTCTCTCTCAGTATTGGACATGACAAGTAAATGAAGATCTTTTCTCCAGAAAGTTTACAGAAGTCCAGAGGAAGAGAGATGCTGTGTGAGGTGATGATTTGTGTGGTTGCACTGGCTAGAGGGCTCATTGTTTGCCTTCCTTTAGATGGTGGTGTATTGGGCCAGATTTGCTCAAGTACCCATGGGAGCAGGACTTCCTGGAGAGCTGTCATGGAGTGGGGACAGGTGAAATGAAGCAGGAAGTATCTTCAGAGTAAACAGTGTAAATAAACAGAGTAAATCTTCAGAGTAAACAGTGGAGGAAGCTGAGGATAGCACTGGCATTAGCAAGTCTTCAGCATGTAGGTTTGTTCAGCTAGCTCTTGCTTATACCAGGTCTCCGTCGCTTCCCTGAAGTCACACGGCTAGAGAGCAAGGGTTGGACCATGCAGACCTTGACGGCCATGTAACGGATGGGAGAGGTAGAATCGTTTGCCTGCTGTCCACTGATTTCCAAGTGTCATTAAAGAACCTTCATTTTTCTTTTACATTTCACGTTTCTTGCCCTTTCTGATATTCCTTTACAAAGAAATAATCAGACAAAATCCCATTTTTTACCGAGGTCTGTACAAAATCCTCTATGAGTTGCTTCATGTTGTAGTGCATTTTTCATAGTGCTCCCACTCCTTAATGCCCAATTTTTGTGTTTGGTCTTACATCATTCCTTTCAAAGACATCCTGAGGACGAAATCTAATGGCTGGCTTCTTCTAAAAGATTGCTCTAAGCTTGACAGGACCTCAGCTCATGGAGTAGAATAGTACATCAGTGTAACACAATGTCTGGGCAGTACTTACAGGGCAAGCAATTAAACTAGAACAACAGTGACCCCTGAAATGCAATGTCCTGGCGTATAGTAAATTTTTTCATGTTAAAGGTTTATATTGCTTCCTCAGGAACTGGTTTGGGAGTTTTTTCACATCACAGTCTGGATGTAATTGGTGCATGCTGCAGATTTATTCCTCCAACAGGTCAAATAACCAGTATATTTCATTGCTAAGCTGAGCGGGGCTTTTATTTTCTCAAATTATGTTTCTATCAAATATTCATTTGTCTATTTCACGGTCCACAGAGGATTTGGACCATTTGGTGCTTGCAGCAAGTGGATTTACCCAATGGGTTTGCTCTTCCTCCAGCTTCTGCTTTAGTGACAGTTGTTGCCAGTGGAAGAGTGGTTTGAGTGGGGGCATTAGCGTTTCATTCATCTAGCCATGGCTTTTCCCCCCCTGGGATGAAAATGCATTAGGAACCATCTCAGCAGATGGCTTGGAAGCGCTTAGTATTGCAGCAGTCTGGGGTCTAGAAGCAGTTCCTTTATTTGCTGTGTTTTCAAAGAGTTGTAGGCTTCTGGTGTGAGCAGTTTATATCGAACTAGAACTTGATAGGCTGTGTCCTACCATGGATCAATAGAGAGTACAGGACTGTATACAGTTGAAGAGAAAGTATCCTCTACGAGAACATTAAGGATGCAAGGGAAAGTGTGCAAAAATAAGAAAATGCATATCATCAGTTTTTGCAGAGAAATCCTATCTCTGCTTTTTGCTGCATTTGCATTACAATATTGTATTTAATAATACTATGACAATAGTTCTCAAATAATACACTGTAATGGAATATGATAATTTGTATGCAAGTTTAGAAACATTTGTAGGATTTTAATTTTCTTGCTCTAGGTTTCCCTGTTTTCATTATCACAGTGTGTCTGAATTAGACCTCTTACAGACGTTCTCAGTAAATCATTTACACCAATAATTTTGCAAGTAACCTTATTAAACATGTTCTTTCCTGGAGCTGAGGGAGCTAATGATGAACCTGATTTGACCATTTGTACATGTGCCGAATGCAGTACTCCGTAGCTGTAATCTAGGGACTAAGGTAAATAGGGATCTGAATTATCTGCAATCTTGCATTAACCCTACGTGTGATTCAACTTTTCCTCTTCCCCCAGGGAAATAAAGTTAATCTGTGGTCTGTTAAGGTCACTCTGCTTATACTGAAATTTAAATTATGTTCTTTAACAGCAGTTACATCTCATACATACTTGAGCTTGGCAACAGTTTTTATAATGTAAGTATGTTTGGGGAGAGGGATGGGAAGTAATTACTTAACCATTTGCTCATTTAAATCTACATTTTCTAGTAAGGTCCAGTGAGGAAGGTGGGGGGAGATACCAAAAGAAATTATCATTTTGATCATACCCTACTTATCTAAGACTCTAGTTTAAGCGCTCATGGAGAAAATAGGAGAAACAGATGCAAGTCCATCCTTTCAGGTCAGAAGGCTTTCCATCCCTTAAGAAGGCTCCTTTTCCAACAAGCTAGAGAGTGGTTTGAGGCCAATGCCCTTAGTTGTGCTTCTTGCAGTCTTGTGAAGGTACTGATGGAAATCCTGAGCTTGATGGTGAGAATGCTGAGCTGGCAAGGAGAGTGCTTTAATTCCACTTCCCGGTCTGCATGGTTAATTACTTTTGCATAGAAGAAAACACTAAAAGAAGTCCATCCCAAAATACAAATAGCCTAAGTATATGGTACTCCACAAGCAATTTGGAGATAAAAAGTTGAATCTTTAGAGCCATTAAACCTAGTTTTCTTCTATCCTTGGTGAATGCTCTCGTTTCTGAGTTATTACATAAAAACTAAACGCACCACCAGTTTTGTGAATCCAACCATTCATTTTCATAACTCTTTTTTTTTTTTTTTCCTTCAAGCAAGCACTATAAAGGGCATGTTTTATTCTGGCTAAACTAGAATGTTTCCTGCTGCGCAAAGCAATGGTTTCCGGTTGCCTCTTTTCTGTGCTGTAGAATTTTAAATTGAACTTTGATTTGAAGCAGATCTTTATCTCAGTTTCATATTTTTTCATAAAATGTTCTTTTCAGCAAACTTGAGGTGGGATTATTGTTGTTGTTGTTGTTGTTATTATTATTTGTTTGATTGAATAGCCTGGGACCAGTTCTGCTGCATGTCCTGGCCGAGTGCTTTTCAGTCTGTGATGCCAGAACAGTTTGAGAGACTCTGCATTACTTTGAATGGGTCTGTAAAGGTGGTTAAGACTGCTATACTAAATCTGCAAAATTTCTGAGAGATCAGGCTCTCTGTTAGAAAGCCATTCTGGGACCACAGATTGAATTCATGGAAAACCACAGCTCAAGTCTGATCCAGCAAAGCACATAGACACCTGCTTAATTTTAAGGAATATTCAGTGTCCCATGGACTTTTATGAGTCTCATGGTTTTATGAAGCATTTTTCAGGACTGAGGTAGAGCGCTTGGTGCAGGACAAAATCAACTCATTAATGAGCTTACCAGAAAACCCCACAGACATACTCAACATGTGCTTTTTAAACATGTATAATTGGGTCAAATGAAAACTAATTCCCATTGGAGTCAGGCCATGCCCAAAGAACCCTTCTGGGATTATTCTTTGAAATCCTTCAGGCAGAAATATTTCCGTGCCAATTTCGACTTCAAAACCTTTTGACTGTGGAGCTGTTCAAGAATAGGCTAACAACAATTCTTCTTCTATGAGAATTTTCCTGTTCTCCATATCCCTCCCCTACCATCCTTCTCCCTTTTGCTTACCTCACTGCCTTTCACCATACTAGAAAAAAGTCAGAAGCAATTTGATCAAATGTCCCAAGAAACGAGTGTATTTGAAGAGGGTGCAGGCCTACGGAATTTGAATATGAGAGATTAATATTTTGAGGAATTGTTAGGTCCTGGAAGTAGAGGTTTATAATGAAAAATCACCTTTGAACCTTACATCTAGCTATTTTAGGTTAAAGAAAAGTAAGTCTTTTCATTGGGGAAAAAGAAAAGGCTTCCTGCCAAAGGTATCTTCTTCCCCCTTCGCTGCCTTGATAATATATTTGGGCTTATTTTCCATCCCTTGATACATATTCTACAGACACCATGAAATCTAGGGAAGAAACAAATGAATTAACAGTCCTGGAGGGCTGTCAAAATGCAAAAAGCTATAAATTAAAGACACTTAGCCTAAATTGGTGTGTCTGAATTCGTGAATGAATTGACACATGGCTGTGCTTGTTCTCTGAAGCAAGAGCTTCTGAATCTCTACAGCTCCTGACCTTACCCTCCCTCACCAGAACTGCCTGGTCTTTTCTTTAGTTGATCGTGTGTAATAGACGCTGTATCACTGTTGAATTGTGCATCATTCTTATCGGCTGGTAAGACTTGCAAAGCTCTTTGTTTACTTATCGACATAATCTGAGACTTCACCAGTTCCCTTGCACGTGTTAGCGTGTGCTTTCTCCTCGATATCCCAGTTGGATTTGTCTGTGTTGGAGACCAAGCATCTTCACTTCTGCTATAGCTCATTTAAAAACGTGCAGGAAGTCAAGCTTCAAAGCAGCTAGTTAGCTTTTTAAGTGGAGGGTGAAGCTTACAAATCCCAATGCTGTACCTTAAATCTGGAAGTGAGCCATTCTGACTTGGCTTATGCATTTCACTGTCAGGTGTTGGCCTTTTCAGTAGTAGCAGCATTCCTCCTCTTAACTGAGAGATGCAAGCTGAGAAACCCTTCAGCACTTAGAGACGGGCTTTAACTCCAAGTGTTGGTGCATTTCATTTTGATCTTGGCTCTCTCATTTCCAAAAGTTCCACTTTACTTTGAGATCTTTCAGTTGTCTAAGAGCTGACACACAATGTGATACTTCTCATAGGAAATCAGAGAGCACTTGCCAGAGGACGATGTTGGCCCTCTCAGATATGAGTCCTTTAATGTGTAGTCTCTGCTAAATGGATCTTCTCTGGGATATTTTTCATTCTTGATAGTGCAAACAGACTTAATCTGTTGGGAACAAAGGGGAATTATTTCTTGGTTTTTGGAGGGAAGGTCTCTCTTCAGTTTAGGACTGCTGTGCAGAACAACTAGATTTCATCTCTGGCTGAACTCCTGTCTTCACACTCCTGTAGGGGTATCTGCAGGCAAGGAGGGTTTACCTTCCAGCCACTGACAGGAGAACACAGCTAATGTCATAGACCTTCTCTGACTGTAGCTTCTATATTTTCCCTTCCTCGCATCTTATATAGTTGTCTCTTTGTCTATCCTGGACTGTGCCAGCAGGGAACTGATAATGTCCAGCAAAGGGTACAAAAATTATGATACCTTTTTTATTTTAAATGAAGTAGTTTAGGCTTTCTGGCTTGGCTGTCTTTTTTTTTTTTTTTTTTTCCAGGTAAGGGAATATTTTAGTGCTTCTATAAGGAAAAATAAGTGCTCAAGGTGGCAGCTGAAGGGGTGAATCGGTCACCATGCTCCAAGCAACCCCTTGGAGCTGAATTCCGCCATAGGGGTAGGGTCCTGGTGGTGCAGAGCTGGTTAAAAGGGAGAGGAGCCTCCTGAGTTTGCATAGCTGAGGGCAGGGTTTGGCCTGCAGCACACAAGCAAGCTGCTGGGGAGTGCAAGTCTTGGGATTTTCCCATCAGGCAGCAGCCCCAATGTTTGGTGAATTTGTAGATGAGGTAGACTGCAGTTTAGCCTAATGCACACTGGTGCTTTGGGAGGGCCCAGAGCTTTAGAGGTTTGCTGCATTTAAACAAATTAACATAGTTATGGTAGCAAATGACTGTGATTTTTCCTAAAGATGAACAAACTGTGAGTCTAATGGGGACCTGCTATTTCTCAGAAATTAAAATGCTGCTTCCCTAAACGAGGCCAGGGAGGATTTCTCTTACTCAAACTGGCCTCAGTTCAGGTGCTGCTGAAAGGTCAGCCCTCCAATCCTTTTTATCAGATTTTTTTTCTTGTTACAGTGAACAAGTCTTATCCCAGACAACTAGTAATACCTAAGAATGATGGTTTTTCTGCTTGTTGTCCAGCACAGCTAAACTGGAAGTCAGCCCTGGGAGATCTGTATGTATCTGGTGTAGCGTTTGTGGAGTTCATCAGAACAAACCAGAATTGACGACATATTTATGGAGGAAAAAAAGGAAAAAGGAAATCAATTGGTCCCAGTGTTGGAGCTGATCAGATGTACAAAGAAGGAAAGCAATGCCAGGCAGTATCTGGGGCTGGATAATTCGCATCAAAATACTCCCGTGTCAGAATCAAATAGTCTCTGTGATAAGAAAATAATTTTCCTCTACTTCAGAGGATATTGAGTACCGAGATTTTTACATCCTCTTAGAAACTTGAAAACAGCCCTTTTGTCCCTGTCAGTGATGGTTGGGTTTTTTTTCCACTGGACAAACATTGATTTTTCTTGCTGCCAAACTCTGCATTTCTAATGGAGCTTGAAATTAACATGATTTTTTTGTGGCTGTTGTTGTTTACCTCCTTGTTTGCACACCAACAACCTAAATGATGTTGGCAGAGCTTGAGGAACAAGGTTTCTTAAAGTTTTAGTTGAATGCAGCAGGGAAGGCACAATGCCTCTTTTTCTTCAGGCACTACACAAGTAATGACCGCCACATGGTATCAAGGGGTGGGTTTATGTATCTGTGACACTGATTAAAAGGCTTGGGAAAGCTTGCATATGTTTAAGATACTTGGGATCCAGAGGGCATTCTTTATGATACTCTGCTGGGATGATGATCTCAGCATGCTGCACATACACCCTTGAAGTAGCAGCCGCTGCAGTATCCTGTAATTCTGCTCCAAGAACCTATCCCCACGGAGAACCTATTCCCGCCTTTTGGAGAAACCTTTAGTGAGATCTGCAAATTAATCAGAAATATCTTGATTCAGAGAAAGTGGCAATTAAGCTGAGAGAAGAACAGTGTTCCTAAAACCTTCTTACATGTCAGAATTCACCGTCCCTCCTGACCTTATAAATTGGCATGCTGAATTGGGGTGCTACCCTTGTACAAAGCCTTGGTCGATACAATAATCCACTCTCGTCTGGCTAACTTTAGCAGTTTCAACTGGCTATAAATTACAGCACGCACCTTGTACAGTAATTTGAAAATCTAGACGTCTGAGTATTCTTTCGAAACTTTGCAGCTATCCTTTGGTCCCAGCGCGAGTTCCCCTTAATCCTATCAAATACACTTCGAAGGATCCCTGTAGTCAGAGATAATGGTCTTATGATATGGCTGAATTTCCTTGCTGTAAGTACGAATAGATAATAATAGCAACAGATTTCTCCTTTCCTTTGATGTCCACACAACAGGTTAAGAAAAAAAAAAAAAAGGAAATTTTAAAGCCCTGTAATTAGAAATAACTAAAGATAAGATACCCCCGACTCCTTGCACTCAGGACCTTTTAGTAATGCGGGTGATTTGAGAGAGCTTTTCACCTCTCCACGATGAGAAAGGCTATGATTAAATCCCAACTCTGCTCTCAGCAAGTTGGATCCATATGGGCCTAGTCTCATTTTCTCAACCATCTGCCAAGAATAAGATGTGATCTTTGGCAAGAGTTCGTGCTCCCATGTATTGAGAGCAGGAGATACACACCACAGAACCATTCTGTATCAAACCTGACTGGCAAAGTATCCTGAATATTAGGTCAGCAATTTTCCATCAAATTGCTATCAGTTATTGTTGATACAGACTGAAGGTCATTAATTAAGCAGAAAGGATTTGGGCAGTTCAGGGTCAACACTTAAGCAGCTCTTATTCAGTGAGTAAGAGCCTGCTATCAGCATCCTTGTTAGCTATTGCAGCTGGAAAATCTTTTAAAATTAATGTGTTAATGTAGTGTTCTACTTAGGAAAATGACTGAGTGGGAATGTGACACTGTACGTTTTGTATTTATTTTCACTCGCTGACTTACAAACTAAAATCTGTTCACTTTCCAACTCCAGCAATGATTTTTCTTTCTGCCAGAGGCCCAGACTTCACCTGGGATCTGGAAAAATCAATCTATGGCATCTTTATCACCAGTGATGATGTATAGAGCAGACATAAGGCGGGACTCAAGGCACATATTCTAGAAGTGCAGAGCATCCTCCTTGGTGCTGCACTTCAGGCTCCAGTCTCATTCTCTTCTCTTCTCTCTTTGAAACCAGGAGTTGGAAATTCATGCACGCTGGTCAGGTCACTGGTTTAAAAGGTGAGGAGGGGCAGGAGGCAGAGATGGTAGATAAGGTCACCACTTCGCAGCGCTGCCTTTTCTTGCTCATTCCCCTCAGTATGGTCTGTGTGAAGCCCCCAGGGGTGAGGTTGTGCACCAGGATAGCATCACTGTGGGAGAAAGCCAAGAGATTTGTACCGTAGGACAGAGAGTTTGGAGGAACTCATTTGGGGGTAAGTCAGCAGCCTCCCATCAGTGAGATAAAGGTGCTAATGAACCAGCACCTTTGTTCAGTCAGGTTTATTGCAGCCAGGATTAGAAACTTTTTTCCAAGGTCTTTTGCATCTCTTGGCTGTGATGCTGTGGGGCTTAACTCAGTAGCATTCAGTGGCATTCCCTGCACTGTGTTTTACTCCTATTAGTTTCTGCTTTTAAGATTGAAATGTCGTATTAGATTAAGAGTTCTACAGATGTCAACAGCGTGAAAGTCTTCCCTTTCACTTTAGGAAGAGTGGGGACTGAGGTACTGCATTGCTGAGGGCGTCTGATGGAGTTTTGCTAATAAGATCTGATTTCATGAGGTTTGCATCCTATTAAGGCAAGTAGGGATCAGGCCTGCGAGCATGATAGAAAAGTGCAAACACACTAGAAAGGCTCTTATGAATATTAATAGGCCATGAAACAATACAAGGCAAAAATGGTGATGATGGGGAGGAGGGTAAGCAACTGCTACCTGGTGTAGCGCAACAGCTTCCCTTTCACCTTGCTTCCCCCGCCATCTGCCTGCAGCCTGTCACTCGCAAACCCTGAGAGATTCAGCGATGGGGCTCAGGAATCTGATAGCTTCCCTGAACCAGTTTCAGCTCCGCAGCTTGCAGCCTCTGTATAGGTACAAGTGCAATTGAAGTATCTGATCCCTATGCACCAGTCATCAATCTTCCCTAGCAGCCCTGCCCAGGTGCAAGGCAAGATCAGCTCTCCAACTATCCAAAGAGTTGTTTTTAAAAGTAGCTTGGCTTATCCTTAATAATTCCCTTCACAGGTGAGATATCATCCCTGTCAATGATCTTATATGCATCTCTAACCTCAGTATAAGACATAAGCTGGTAAAGCTCTTATATGTCCCTGCGGTTGTGGGACTGGCTCATGGCCACGGCTACAGCTCTCTCCTCATGGATTGCTTCCTCTGCTGTAGCTCAGGAAAATGCTGGTTGTGTTTTGCACAATCTGTCCTGTGATGCACCAGCCTCAGTGCTTTCCTGCAGTCCTTTCACGGAGGAGTCAATACATTACCGTCCGTTGTAGTTTGCTCTTCTTACCTGCCTAGCAAAGAACTCCCCTCCTTTGGGCATCTTTAGCTTTTGAAATGATAGGCAAACATGAACCATCCCAGCATCTCACAACAGACCGACCCTTAGCCCTGTTTTATGGACTGAGAAACAGAAGCAACGGAAATTAACATCAACAGACAGGTTGGCCAAGTTGGGATTAAGTCTTCTGCTTCTGTATACGTGCTCTGGTGAGCGGCCCTTCAGCACCCCCCTGCCACTGCCGGGGCAGGCACTCGTTTCTTCATGCAGCACATGCAAGTTGCCAGCCCTCTGGGCTACAGGAATTCATGGCATGTACTGGCCTTCCCATTTGTTTGCAATGCATTTCTTACAATGCTCATCTCTCTACAGAAGTGTTTGAAAATCCCCAAGACATTGATTATCTTTCTTTACACACATTTCTTTATCAATTGAATTATTTAGTAAAGAGGTATGTTCATATTTTATTGATATAATTTGAGGCGTTAATCTTACTCCTTTTCCCTTCGCACTTGTTTAAAGAAAACAACATTTCCGTCTGTGTTGCTTTGGTTTGTTTTCCTTTCATTCATCCCTGAACCTCTAAGCATTTTATTGCTTTTTTTGTGGAAGGAAACTGAGTTGTGGAAGTTAAGTGATTTGCTGCCATTCATAGAAGGGAGCAGCAGTCTGTGAGAAACAACATCTAGGTATCACACCTTCTAGTCCAGTGCCAGCCACACTGAAATGGTGTCAGGCAACACATGGGCCAGTAGTGCTGTCCTTCCATTTGTTAGCAGACTGCCCATGGTGGAGTTTTTTTAAATTAGGCCCTACCCAAAATGATGTTTTCAATTGCTAGGTAATAGTTTCATGGCTTGAATTAATTCTCTTGCTTCAGTGCTTTCTTTTGTCATCTTTGGTGTTACTTTTAGTTGCTTTCTGCTTCGGTTTCCTGTCTGTTCTCTAGGGCTAGCTGCATCAGCTCATTTCACAGCAAAGGTGGTGGATGCATCAGAGCCTTAAAGGGTTCTGACATTGTGAGAACTGTAGAAGCCAGTAAGCCATGGTAGCCCTCCTTGGGAATATGGCTTTCTATTAATAGTCTGGAGAAAAGCACTTAGGAAAATGGGGCCTGGGCAGGTTTGACTGAAGCACCTAAAGCTTGTTAGAGAAGTGAGTAATGGGATCTTAATTAAACTGCCCTCCTCTTTGGTTTTCTGCTCTTTGATAGAAAAATGAGAAGCTAAGTCCTACTGCTGTGCTGTCGTCTCTAGCCCCTGGTTGGTAAGAGAGGTGTTTTATGCTTGGCCTCTTCAGGGAAAGGCTGCTTGTTTGCATTGTATTTGTGGCATAATTACTAATGGTACAGATCATTTTTATTAGCCAAGCTGTCTGCATTAAAATGATAGATTTTTTTGGTATTATTAAGAACATCCAAGGGAGTCTCTGCAGCCGCAGGAGAAAGATGATAATTTTTCGTTTAGCTTAAGAGCAGATGGTTACAGAAACATTCTATGTAAATAAATTAAGGAGAAGCCACCCTCGCTAATAGTTAAGTAAACAGGTTTGGAAACAGCCAGCTCAGGACCAGGCTTTTCTGTTCTCTTCCTTTCCTGTAAGAGCTTCGTTCTGCTCATTGGCTTACAGCCCCATATGGATAGGGTGTTAATTAAACCAATTTGCTTTTGGCCCAAAGTCATCTAAAACAACTTGAGTCCTGCTAGAGCAAGACTCTCACTCACAGGCAGCCTTCCTGAGCACCAGAGAGTACTTACCTAGCCTAAGCATCTGGGCTGTAATCAATGTTATTGATAAGCATTTTCAAATGTCTTCTGTCGTGGTGGTGAGGCAGTGAGCGATCCGAGAGAGGTATTACTAATGTTGTATTTTATAGCTGCATTCTGTGGTCTCTGCTGAGTGCTGTAGTCACAATGCCATGCTGCCCTCGAGAATTTCGACTCAACAAAACAAGTAAATTAGAAGTGGAGAAATGAGAGGTAATTAGGGGAGGAAAGTCAGATTCCGTAGCACAAGGGCTGCAAACACCTCAGCAGTGGTAGCTGAAGGAGAAAGTAATGCTTCTCTTCCTACCATCCAAAAGCAAGCAAGAGATGTCAGAAAGAGGAGATTGTGAAAAGCCTCCTGCTCAATGGGTTCACAAAATGAAAAGCTGCAAGAGCCTTGAGGACAGAGAAAGTTATGCTTGATCTTCTTTGAGTGTTTCTCTCCTGCGCACCTGAGCTAGAACAGGAAGGGAGGCTGGTACACAGAAAACACTATTGCACAGGACAGTCCCCTCTTCTGTCCTCACAACCAGACCGATGCAAAAACATCACCTGGGTGGTCAGCTTCTTCCCAAGGTCTGTGGTCGCACAGCCAGGATTCAGCATGCTCGCAAGAGGGCTTGGAGTCTCAGGCAGTAGCAGAATGTGATTTGTGCCCATATCAGGAGAAGATCACATGCAGATGAAGTGGTGATTTGATTTTCTCAGTTGGTGGAGGCTGGAGCTGAAGGAGGACCACTCCTTTTCCTAGTCTGGAACTGATACTTCCCTGGGATGACTTGAGCAGTTTCTAGATTCCAGCATAGATTTTCTGTTTGGTGTGAACATATGAAAAGGCATGATGCAAAGCAGTTAGCGTATTACTGTTACTGATAGCAATGCTTGGATATCATACAGCAAAAACTGATGACTAATGACCAAAATGATAGAAATGTAACAATTTTTAACAGTACCAAAAAAAAAGGTTTTACACATAAGGACTGATAACAAGAATGTCTCCTGTAAGCTGAGAGCTCATTAGAGGGGGGGGAGAGAAGGGTTAGAGTATGTTAGTTAATGGAAGAAATTACTGTACCCTTTCAATAGACTGAAAACCAAATGCAATTCTAGGTTGTATAAGGCAAGCTGTCCCTTTAGGGAGAAGGTAATACATACATGGCTTTGTTAATCCTCTGCACACTACCAAACACCCACGTGGAAAAAAACTGACATGAGACTGGTACATAGGTAGAGAGAAGGGCTTGTGGGATGGTGGGGGCAATGGAAAATCCGTTGTATACATGAGGACTAGAAGTGTGTGGCTTGTTTAACCTAGCAAAACAGGCTGAGAGGAGATATGAATGCTCTCTATAAATACATCAGAGGAGTAAACACTAGGGAGGGAGAAGAACAATTTAAACTAAAAGACAACACTGGCATAAGAGGAAATGGATATAAATGGCCCATGAATAAATTTAGGCTGCAAATTAAGTTTCTAGGCAAAAGACCAGTAAGATTATAGATATCTAAGTAAGAGTACTAGAGCAAATAACCTGTTTCTAATATGGCATTTGGTCACTTATATGAGAATTAAATAATGTAGTAAGCTGTGGCATCTTCCACTACCTCCTCCACCTTCAGTGGAGGACTGAATATGATTATCCTGTGGTTTTACATTTTTATATGGGGGAAGATCAGCCTGAAAAAAGCAGTCTCTATATTTGGTATCTCCAGAGTCAGAGACACAGTATGTGTAGCCTGTGGGCTTCACAATAATTTCTGCTACTTAGTTCTTCATAATTAAAAAGAGTTCCAAAGTAAATGGCCAGTTCCTCAAAATTACAAACTTAAAGTAAAACTTGTATTTACCTAATCAACTGTGATAGGGTCCTAATTTACGAGAGCAGGCTGTTTTCTCAAGGCCTAGGACTGCTTAAAAGTTTGAAAATGCTCAGATGCAGGTGTTAACAGCTCTAATGTCAAGACTAAAATTGTCATGTGTGCACAGTGAAAATTTCCAGGCAACCTTAACTGCTGGTGATGTTTCACCACCCAAAGGCAGTGACAAGCCTGTTCTCAAGCAACATCTATCTTCACCGCATCAGTGACTCTGGAAATTGAGAAGTGATCTGTGTGTGGTCTACCTTTCTCTTGTCTGATAGACTGATTTTTTTTTTTCCCTTACTGTAGCATTTAAACCAAAGTCTGTGTGTCTCAAAGCAGCAAGCCACTTTAAAAGAAGTAGTTTGCAGTGAAGAAAATTCTGTTGTTCACTAGAAATAACCACACCATGGACTCCATTGACCAGAATAAAATGCGTAAGGTTTTGATGTATGCCATATACTTCAGTGGATGACAAATATAGATTGAGGTGATGTTTATGCCAACAAAAGATTTTTGTCTACACAAACAACGTTCATATACTACACATTTAAGATTTTAACAGTTGCAGACAGGTAATGCTTTACATTTCTTCTCTCAACCTCCTTGTTAACAAGTACTTACCCAAGTGTTGTAGGCTAGGAATGAAGGTAGAAGGTTGTAAGGAGGCGGAGTGGAGTAAAATTTCGAAGCCTTTCAAACTTCCTATTCTTTGGCTTTTTAGCATGTAGGGCAGTTGGGGGTTAAGTGACTGAGCTGTGAATTTGCAGCCTTTTGCTGGTTGGATTTGCAAAACTGAAGGATTTTTGCTTTGATTAACAGGATAATTAGAGCTGTATTGTAAGCATAAGCTTCACTGAGCTTTGCAAGTACTCATTTCTTGCCTTGACCTCAGAGACTCACCACCATCCTTAATGGTGTGCAGAGCAGGCCCAGGGTGTCTATTTAAAGACCTCCTGTGCACTTAGCCAGTGCCTCTTTCCTGCCCTGCATTAAGCTCCCCTTTGGCAGTGGTGCTATTTCATAGCTCCTGGGTGGTTTTTTTTCCAGGTTGCTGTCAGTCAGCTTAAAAAATTCTCACTGAGGTCATTAATGCAGTGAAGACCGTGTGAGCTGTGAGGGGCCAGGGTCAGGAAGCCATGAGCCTCCATGGCACCCGGGGACAGAGGAGAGGAGGCCAGCGGCATTACAATGCGGCTGCTTGGATGCCGCTCCCCCATGCTGATTCGCCGCTAGTATCTTTGTCCTCCCATTCTCACTGCTCCTCCTTTCACAGTGGAAATCAGTCCCACCGAGCGAGTCTAACTTGCAATAAAGTCTTCATAGTTAAGCTGCTGACTCCAGAGAAAAACTGAAATCCTCATCAATCATTTTGCCTATACGGTATCTCTCAGTAGGCAAATTTTCTGCTGGCAGCATTCACTGTCACTTTTGAATCTTTTTGCAGTGGTCATTTGGTAGCTCCAACGTAGACACTAAACTTGAGAGAATTCTGAGTCTCACATCATGCATCTGTGCCATTCTGAGTTTCCAGACTAAATGAATTATTTCGTAAGTAACAAACTGATCAACCGTGATCCTTGAGCAGGAAAGGTGTGGGGCAGGGAGTATTGGACTTTGCTAACTAAGCAGGCTCAGACATGAACTGGGGTATCTCCCGGAAAATTAAATAGGTGGCACAACACAGCCTGTTTAGCCTAAATCAACATTAAATCAATCAGCATTAAAGCAACGCTGATTCTGCTTTTGCAGGTCCTGCATTGTAATTAAACATGAACCTAAGATGCTGAACCCAAAAGTTTGAAAGCCGTGTTGAGATGTTAAAGTAGTGGACACCTTCTGAAGTTTGTCAGGATATGTGATGTTTCATCTAGGTAGTTACTGCTGTCCTGACTGCTCAGTTCTCAGAACTGAGTATCTTGAAAACTTATGGGGTTTTCTAAGATCAGGTTCAGTCTCTTTAGGCAAATTTTAGTATTTCCAGACCTAGCCACTGCTTTTCCATTTCCCACTGTTTATGGATGGAAAGTTTGGTGTTCCAGGATCTATCATCTCAATGGAAGTTAATTCCCAGATGAGCTTCATTTTCCATGGAGATCCTCGATGGGTTGTGGGGCAGAGGAGGCAGGTGAAGGTAGAAGCAAGTTGACTCCAGCACTGCCTGTGTCTGTGCAGCGGTTCAGATGCTTTCCTGGCAGTCAAGACCAGCTGGACTGAATACCTAGAAGCGCTCCTCCATACACGCCAGCTCTGTCTCACTGCACTGGCTTCTGGGAAGCTCTGGTATGTAGAATCCAACCGTCATCAGGGCTTGCCATAAGGATAAGTCTCCAAGCAGACCGTTTTTGGCTCCTGCTGTAGCAGTCTCTGAAAAGAGCCCTTCTTTCTGTCTTTCCTCCACCTCCCTTTCAGAGACATGACCAATGTTTTCCACAAATGGAGAAGTTTACAGTTCCCCACACATCGCAGTCCCTGCCAGAAATTTTGTTTTAGTTGCTACAGCAACAACTTAACGAATTTTTAAAGCCCCTGCCACTGGCCGTGCCTCTGCCCTGTTTGTTCGTCCTGTGCATTTCCCCAGCACCTCGCGAAGCTGCAGAGGCAGTGACTGAGAGCTCTAATAACCCAGTAATGGATCCAATTATGGCTGTTAGTGCTTCTGTTGAGAATACATGAATAAGTAAATCCGTGCGTAAGGATGAAAGAGTGTGTTTTTAAAGCTGCCTGAGCGGTTTCTGGAAGCAGTGGCCACGTTGCTCTTACAAAGCCCTGGTGGAGGATGGCAGCTGAGGACTCAGCAGCCATTCAGCTCCCCTCCAGACCACGCAGGCCTGCAGGCTCCCTGTGAGTTGTTATGTGGTCACTAGCTGGTGACCATTGACTTACAGGCAGGGCCTCACACCACAAGCATTTGTTTGTGCTTGTTGCAGTTGCACTTCAGGTGCCTCTTGTAGGGCAGCTGGGTGCTGGGGTGTCTGCTGACAGAGCCTCTCTGTTGATGGCAGCCATATGCACAATAAACAGTGCTCCACTTTCATTAGAAAGTGTCACCATGTTCGTGTGGTTATGGGGGTTGTGGCTGCAAATGGATTGGGCAGGACGGAAAAAGCACTAGCGAACTTTTGCAGGAAATGTTCCACTCTCTGAGTGCTGTTCTATCAGTGCAGGAAGATCCTTGCATCCTCTTCACACCACCAGAAAATGTATTACTTCCTCTAACTGTCACTGGGTCTTCCTTCACCATCTACTGATAACAGAGGGGCATCTATCCTCACCCAGCTGTCACCCATGGTGACATATCTGTGGTCTTCTGTCATCCAGCAGTTGATCGGACAAGGAAAGGTGCCCTCTTTTGTTCCCGATGGTTTCCTTCCTTGTCTGCCTTTTCCTAGCTGATGCATAGAGTGGTAGGGGAATAAATGTCTTTTGGACAGCATATGGTAGATTTTGAGGAGGGAGGATCCTGAACGTCAGCTGTCCCAGTGCTGGCTCCTCAGATGTCAGAAGGGAGCTGGAGGGGCAGGCATCTGAGCAGGAGAGGTTGGCTGCAGAAGACCTTGCAGCAAGCAGTGCCCTGTTCCTTCCGCTCCCTGCATATTTGTGGCAGCAGGAGGAGACAATCACACTCCAAGATTGAGGCAGTGAGCTCATTGCACCCAAAGTCATTTGCAGGGACCAACTCCTGATGTTGTGCATAACCAACCAGGAATCCTTACACTTGTTCTAGCCACTCTTCCCTTTCCCGTCTCATTGTCCCATTTGTCCCAGAGACCCATGGTTGCACAGCTGCACTGCCAGGGTTTATTTTTCTAGTGCCCTTAGAATGTCACTGTATGGGTTGGGACAAACTGGCTGCCAAAGACTGTGGTGGTAATTCCCTGAAGTCAGACCTCCATGCTTTATCCTGTAAGATATCTAGTGGCCCTTGTGAGCCTGTGAGTGTGAGGCTGATGGTCTCCCATTAGCATTCAGAAGACAAGAAAGAGCTGTGAAGTGGAATCAGCATTAGCTTTTTCTGAATTGAAACTGCTATTTTGTGATGAGTTGTTGGAGGGCTGCTTTACAAATCGGCCTGTGAGGAGTAGGCTGGGAAATGCTGACAATACGTCTGTTATTGGACGTAGATATTCCCTTGAAGCCTGAGATTCATTTCTACACACGACATGCTGTTTCTGTATAACCTTTCTTTCTGAAGTGAGGTCTCGTTTTCTTGCCCTATGGGGATTTGCAGTATTAGCCTGCTCTTGTTAACTGCTGAAAATCTGAAATACTAGGGTAGGAATTACAGCTTGGAAGAGGTCTCTGAAAGCAGTTTCTGGAGAGTTGAGCCCATTTTACATATAGATCTGCCCACAGATCCAGGTCCCAAGAAAAGTTTGACATACTCTGCGAAATAAGATACTCTTTGTCATCTCCCAGACATCAGGGCAGCTGAGAAGAGAGTTAAAGAAGAGCTCATCTCCTCCCTGCTCAGCTGATACCTCCAGGAAAAAGGAGTGATTCTTTTCCCCTCATCTGGCCTCACCTAGCTGTGTCACAGGAGAGTTCATTTCTGTTATGCATCATTAATCTGAGTTTCTAATAGCAGTGAAAGACTCTGAACTTGGTCGACAGAGAAGTTAACAATCAGTTTGCTGGAGTCCTAACGGTTGATCACTTAGCCTTGGTTATTAACTGCAGGCAAGGACCAGTTTCTGGGAGATAATTGGGGTCATAAACAATAGCTCTGTAATGGAGACTGTGCCCTAGGAGAGGGACTAAACATATTCAGCTGTAAGAAACTTACTGCCTTTGGATGGCATCCAGGTGCTGCCATCAGCCAGCTAGAGTTCAGACAGCCAAGTTGTTGCTGTAGGGAAAGAGAGGCCTTTAGTGCTCGGCAGACAGCATCTATCTGTGCTCAGGATGGCCCCTAGCTGGAAAGATGCTTGAATGTGGCCACAGGAGGCTTGATAAAACTTAAGCAGAAATCTGGAAGGTGCGGATCGGAGGCCATGTGTCTTTTAGTCCGTTCCAGAAACAGGACTCGGCATTTACGAGTTCTGCAGCCTGGGCTAGGGTTGGTGGTGTCAGCTGGATTTTCCCAGTTGAAGGCATCTGAGGGGTGAAGTGGCCCCCTTAGGTTGTTCTGGCTGAATGGTGAAGAGGTCTGCAAATGTCTTGCTGCTGCAGCTTTCGCTTGAGCAGACGCGTGCTTGTGCACAGCAGGCATGAAATGTATGTGCAGGGTCTCCTAGGCCATTTGGGCTCTGCTGTAGTGTTGTCGGAGAATTAAGAATTCTCTTCCTGGAATTCCTTGATACAGAGTTGGTTTGTTGCTAGGAAAAAAGTCCAGAAAAACACCGTTAACAGATAGGAGGGTATTTAAATAGAAAGGATTTTTGTTTGTACTTTCTAAAATAAAACCCAGTTTCTGACTGCTGAGCCCATTAAGAATCCCTGCTGGGGACACAATGTACACAGGGGTTCTCCAGGCCATGACAAGATGTTTTCTTTCAGTGGAGAGCTTGTTGGGACTGGAAGATAGCTTGATGGGATTTCTGATGTGGCATCAGCCTCTGATTAGATTCATGTCACTCCAGTTGTTCCCTGTATGCGTCTGATTGGAAACAAAGGGAGGAAAATAAAGGTGCAAATGAGTTTCTATAATGATTGCACTAGGCAAGATAGAGTGTGGCATGTTGGGATCTGGAGTTTCTGAAGTTTTTACCCTGTCAAGAATGAGGGTAGCATGTGCACGTTTGTGGGCCTCAAACTGAGCTGAGCACCCTGATGTGAAAGCTGGGAAGGTACCTGACACACAGATCCCACAGCTCTGTACCATGGTACTTGAAAGCATCCTTAGGTACTCCCTCATTTTTAAAGGAATCAATCGTTCTGCCCTATTGCTTCCCACATGTACAGAACTGCAGAAGAAAATTTAAGGGGAATCTTTGGAGGAGGGTAATGTTGCCCTTCATTTCCTGATAGCAAAAGCATGACAGCATTGCCAGGCTGGGCTACATTACAGAATCAAGACAGTAAATGTTGTCTTAATGTGGAGACCTGAAAGGCTGCTGTAGGTGTGCAGCTGGATTTTTTCCACTGAGCCCTTTGCTCTGACAGCAAAGTCTGGCTTTGCTTGGCTTCGATTCAAAACAGGTAGGTACTGGAGAAGGGCAGTGATCCCGGAGGGGTCTCAGGTTCTGCAGGCTTTCAGCCTTCCCCAGCACATCGCTATCCCAGTCAGGCACATGGGAGGATTTTCAGCAGTTGGTAAAGTGAATGAGAGCAGAAGTATTAGTGATATTTCTGATCCTGGTCTAGCATGAAATCCCTGCTGGGAACTGGGTTCACCAGGCTGAAGGGCATCTTTTGAGTTAAGGAAGGTCCTGCTGAAACTGGTGGGAGGTTGTTTGTTGTCCCCCCTCCCAGTGCCACAGAGATGCACTGCAGGCTAGAAACTCCTCAAGAGAACTAGAAACAGAGCAGGGAGGGAATCTGGCTCCCTGCCTGCACGCACTACAATTCTGGTACTTTATCGTCAACTGGTCTTCTCCAACCAGTGAGGGGGATGCCCCGAGCAAGAGTCAAGACTGACTCAGGAGAAAGCCAAGAGGTGGCAGGGGCTCCTGCCCTTTCAGCTAAAGTGAAGCCTGTTTATCACTGCTTGGCAGTGGGGGAAAGCAAGCTTAGATAGACCTCCCAAGAGAGGCTGAGAGTGTAGGGCTGAGCTGGCAGCTGCACCGAGGAGGTGGGCAGGAGTGTCTGTTATTCCAGATATTCCTCCAACTGTATGAAGCACTCATCTCAAAGGGAGGCCTAGATATCCCAGCATCTCTGAGAGCCAAACTAGACCCTGGCTCCATGGCACTCCTGCCACAGCGTCAAAGAAGAATCCAATTTACCTGCCTCACCAGACAGAGCCCTTCGGTAACCACCGGGAAGCAGAGTGTGCGTGGGATCCCTGCTGTGCTGTATTGAAATCTGCCCTGGAAAGAGCAAGAACATGAATATGGAAGGAGGCGAAGGGAGCTGTCACACTCGCGGCTTCATGTTCCTAAGCGGCAGCTCTTTGTCTGTGCAGCACAGAGGAGGAGGTTTGATGTCTCCTTGGGCAGTGTTAGTGCTACCTCTAATTTATGCATTCAGGGCTGAGATTTCCAGGTGGCAGGCTCACTGGGAACACAACGGGTAGGACCGGCTGGATCATTTTGAAGTGACAGAGGCGAGGGGACATGCGAGAGGTTTGGGTGTAGAGCTGGGGTGTGATTTTTGCACCGGAATAGATCTAATCATCTGAGACATGGATGGGTCCTGTCCTTCCCTGTTCAGCCTGGCTGTGGGGGAGGGATGCTCTGCCTGTTCATCTCTTTGCTCCCAGAGGCAGCATACCTGCCTACTCATGACTGCAGCGCTCTCCCCTTGACAGCTGAGATGGGGAAGGAGTTTCTGAGACTATGCCATCGAACACCTACCACCAGCAGAATAACAAAGGCCCTATCCTGCCTGTTGCTGGCATGCTGAAGTGTGAGCAGGCAAGCGTATTCGTCACTCCCCACTAAATCCACAGCTCAGTTGCTTCCACAGCACACAGCTTTTAGCTTAACTGCCTTGTTATCCTTTGGATGGACAGAAAGACTCCTGGATAGCCTCTGGGATGAATGGGTCATTTCTCTGAGTCAAAAAATCTTCACTCAGACCTTAGGTTAGTTAAAAGTTGTGGCTTTGCTTTTTGAGCCGCCGTCCATTTTTTTTCTTCAGTTCCTCCATGTGCCTTGGAGAGGGGTGGGGAGAGCATAATCAGAATAAATGGGGAATTCCTGGATTTTTCACTGGTGCCAGCATCCATTGCTCAGCTGCTCCAGAAGTTGGAAGAGGAAATGCCTGAACCTGGGTCCTCCCCTATTAGCAAGGCAGGATATGTTCCCAACATTACTGGGAGTATTTTTGGAAAAATTCTCGGATATCTCAGCTGTAAAATGCTTGAGTGTCAATCATGTGTTTCCATAAGGTAGAGAGATTAAGCCTTTAATAATAAGGTGACAGAGTACGCAAAATATTCATGGCACTTGGTGAACGAGCAGAGCAGACTTTTGATGTCTGATCTTGGCAGGTTGGAGCACCTTTCTGCTGGTTAGACATGTCTGTCTTTCGCTCCCATGCCCCTTCCCAAACTGCTGCTGGGACCAAACTTCAGGCACTTTTTGATAAATTGTGAGTTAACAATATTGTTGTGGGAAGGACTTCTAGCCTTCCTGGACAGAGGAGGCTTAGCTGAATCTGCCTTTGTTTAAAATCCACTGGGTAGCACTAGAGCATGAAAGAAAAGTCATTTCTTACATAAGCTTGGATTATATTATTTACTCTCCATTGTTTGTAAGGGCCTCAGAACCATGAAAATGACCTTTATTTCTCTATGGATTTTGTCCTTTTTCATTTTACAAATATTGATTACTTTTTTTTCTCCTGTGTCTTTATCAGAGCTGAATTAACAAGGCTGTTTAACAAGAGCCTCTGATTCATTTGGGGTCTTTTCGTGCCAGGTGCTATCACAAGCAGCTGAAAGCAGCTCAGTGAAGAATGTGCAACGACTGTTACAGAATTGACAGAGGAGGTGATGTGCCCTGACAAGAGCTGAGCTAGCATGGGTCAAAGAGCAGGCTTAAAAAGATGGTTTCTTCAGCCTGGGAACAAGTGGTAGGAAGGGTTGTTTTTAAAGAATAAAATTTTATGTCTGAAAGCTCTCCTTCCTCAGACCATTAAAGCTTGAAGCCACTGAAAATCATTGAGTCTACTGCATTATTCCAGTTCCACCCACAGATCCCCAAGTGAGATCAAGAGCCCCATATTCACAGCAAGAGCTGATTCCTGTCCTTGTGATCCAAAATCTCAAGTGTCATGGTGATGAGACTCCAATAGGAAAAGGAGCCATTGGTGCAGCTTTATATGCTCTTTCTTGCCAGGCTTTTAAGGAAGCCTCTTGACTGATTCAAGAGCTTGTAGGTGGAGCAGAGAGTGGAAATTGAAGGTGTACAGGGACATAAAGTTCAAACAAACTAAGTCTGATGGCCCCTTTTGATGCTTTTAACACAAGTGAGAGGGAAGGTATAGCCCAGCTGATAGCTATCCCTTGCTGTTCATACTTGCCATAATGCACCGCTGCGGTTTCTCACGCGGGACCTGGAGGTTGACAAGGGTAGGGAGGAAGCAGCCGCCATGCACACTTCTCTGGGGCAAGCTGAAATCTCGTGCCTTTCGGGATTATCTCTCCATTCTGTCAGTGGCCTCAAGACATCCTATAGGGTTTTTTAGTGACCTGTCTGGCCAGTAGCAGAAGCCTGACCTTCTGCATATATTCCACACTGAGAAAAAGGGATTTCACAATGGAGATAGAAGTGGTATGTCCAGTTTTCTTTCTTCCTGAACAGGCATCGCCACTTGTAGCTTTGCTCTAGGACTCTCCTGTAGGCTCATCTTTCTTACAACCTACACACTGTGGTGGGAGATGACATTTGCTTTAAATGAAACAAGGGTCGTCTTAGACCAGCTGTTGTACAAGTCTATAAAAAGGATGAGTCCTCACCCTTAAGCACTTATGATCTATATCAAAGGATGGCAAATTTCTGAGGACTTTGTCCCGGGGTACACTTCTTTCTCTCTGAGATGAGAGATTAAGTATGCCAGTGGGAGCTGGGAGATTGTCTCTAAGAAGCACCAGGAGCCCAATCTGTTAGTGCTTATTCGTTTCCCCTCCGCAAAGGGTGGACTCCTGCCTTTCCCAGCCTGCTGGGCTCAACAGAGCTGGGACTAGCTCCTGCCTGCCAGTCCACTCTATTGCAGTCTGTGCAGGATCCCCAGCATGCTGTCTGGGCAGTCACACTGCCCACGGCTGAAACGGGCCAGGAAGGTGGAGAGGAAGCAGAGGAGATGTAGCTGTTACCCAGCAGGTCAACAGTAATGCTGAGGACAGAGCTGGATCTCCTGGCTCCTACCTGATCCACTTCCTTTCTAGTAGATGATGCTGTCTGGCCTGCAACTACCTTGAGTTTTTCTAGAGCAGAAGGAGCATTACCTCTGGGCTGTGGGCAGTCCTGGTCTTCAGCATCATTAGAGACCACGTCTATGCAACCAGAGTAGCTGAAGTCGTGTAAACTTAGAGGGGAAATAAGGAAATAAGAATCAAAAGGGTCCCAGAGTATCCTGGTTGAAGGGGACTCTGGCTGTTCCTTACAGGCTGTTACAGCTATATAAAAGAGGTATTTCTGAATCAAGAAAACAGTTGTCTTCTGCAGAAGGGCAAAGGAAAGGAACTGCTAATTTTTTCAAGAATAAGAAAGCCATCTGAAAGCACTTAAGAAGTGAGAGGACAAGTTTATGCCCCTCCTCCAATTAATACCTTTTCTTGCAAAGTGCAACAGTTCAACAAAAAGAGTGAAAATGGGATTCAGCCACTGCTTGGGCCATTTTGCAGGCCCAAGCCCCTGTGTGTGAGGCTGGGCAGTGCCCTTGGGCTGACTCAAGGCTGGTCAAATGCTTTTTCCACTGGGTTGTTAGCTGATCTGAGGCCGATCTCCCTGAATTCTTCTTTCAGTGGAAGTTTCAACAATACCACTGTCTCTCTACAAACAATTTCCATTTCAGTGACACGATGCTTCCCAACAAAAAGAGTCAGAAAGCTCCCAACCAACTCTAAGCCTCACACTTCCACAGTAGGACCTTCAGCTGCTTTTCCCTGGGAGGCTCAGCGGAGGAAAGCAAGGCACCCCATATCACTGTTCGTTTACCCTCCTGAACCCTGGCTCTCAGTGCTTCAAGGTAGATGCCTCAGCAGTTAATACTGCTCCTGGGGCATGTGCAAGGAACAATTAAAGCTCATTGTGCCAGCAAAGAGCCCTGGGGTGAGCCTGGCTGTGGAGTCAGCTGCCCTGTTTTGCTGTGTGCAGCAGCTTCCCGAACAATCCTGTTGCAGAGAGACACGAGTATCTCTTGCTGATTGCAGAGTTAAATTTTAAAACTCAAGGGCTAAACTCAATGGGACATTTCTAGGCTTTTTGCTGGGGGAACCGTCTTGGTTTGTAGTATTCAGCGCCTGGGCAGAGCAGGGCTGGGGAGAGCACAGCTGCTGAGCCTGTGAAGCCATTTCCAACCAGCTGCAGCACGGGACTGACGGCAGAAGTGAAGCACGAGTGTTTAAAGAACGAACACTTCGTAGTGCTCCCTTTAACACTTTGTCTGTGACACCACAGGATCTTGATCTTTGATCCTAAAATGACAGAAAGGACATGAAGAGCAGTTCTTCATCTCAGACATAAATGCTCGCTACAGCTGTGCCCCACAAGGATCAGCGAAACCTTCTCCAGCTACAGGCAGGAGGCTTGGAAGAAGGCGGTGTTGGCCATTCCCTGGAGAAGGGTCCTGCTAGGTAGTATACAGCGAGATTTCTTTTGTGCCCAGCAGTGAGTGTGGTCTCTGCCTGCTTCAGCTGCTAGAAGAGAAGTGTATCGCCCAAATGAAGAGTCTCAGCTCCAGGATAAACTTGTGTAGCTCCACAATAGCAGGCTGGTGTGTGTGGGGAGGGTGCAAGCTTTTCCCTTGCCTTTGTGACTTGTCTGGAAACTGGAAACCTCTCCAGAGATAAATTGGAAGTTGTCATTGGCATCTGTACTGTGAGAATGTCAACAGGAATCTGTCAGCGCCAGTCATGACGATACAAACACAATTTCCTTGTTTAAAGCGCTGCACCAACTGTACCTAATTAACCTTCATGACAGCACAGCAATACAAGGAAATAGGGATCATTAACTTCAGCTTTGCTTTACAGAAGGGGAAGAGAAGCAGCAGTGCCAGCTCCATGCGTTTCAAATTGAGGTAGACTTGGAAAAATCACAAGGTTAAAAATAACAATAATCCATTTGGGGTTCTCAGAGCCTTAAGAGTGCACTTGAATCAAACTTTCAGGTTTTTCTCCAACA
The DNA here is from genome assembly GCF_031877795.1 of Strix aluco. Lineage (NCBI taxonomy): Eukaryota > Metazoa > Chordata > Aves > Strigiformes > Strigidae > Strix > Strix aluco. Next base: position 89,044,333 of record NC_133934.1, on the reverse strand, counting down.
GACATCAGGACTGGAAACTTCTCTCCCATACATGCTTTTTTGTGACTCAACAACCAAGGCATTTAGAAAATCACACATTCTCAATCACAGTGGTGCAGAGGCGATAAAGGTCAGAGCGATTTGCTCAGTGTTGCTTAAAAATCAGCTGGGCAAAGCTGGGACTAGACTGTATGAGTAGCTGACCCTCCACCCCTTGCTTGTTCCTCCAGACCAAACATTTTTCTAGGTGGAGGAACCTGCCTAAATCCACCAGTGGTCACTTAATAGCTGCCAGAGGCGTAATTCAGGCTTGAACTAGTGACCTCATCCCTTCCTCTCACATCTGCTGAGGGACAGACTGATGACATTGACTGTTTACATTTTGGTCTCTGAGCCAGCCCAGCTCCTTCGCCTGGGGCCTAGCAGGGATGGAAGGGTCCTAAAGATGCAGAACCAGTGCTGCTCCCTGACACTGCTTTCCTGGCTTGGGGCTGTTTTTGTAAGTTAGTAGGAAAGAGCAACTTGTACAAGTCCTTTTTAAAGTAAAGAGTTCTCCCTGCCTGTTGTATCACCTGCTGGCAGAGGCTGAGGGGGAGGAGTAACACCTGTGCCATTTGTCCTGGGCACCAGCACAAGCTATCATTTTGTGTCACCAAACAAATACAATGCAAAGCCCTGAGGAGTCACCGTGGCAGCTTTGAAAGTTTTATCTGTTATTACCAACAAACTGATCTCACTTCTGCCCGGAGTCATAGATGCTGTCAAGGATCAGATGAGAAGACCCGGTTTTGTCTGGAGCCCCAGCAGGCAAGACCCCTGCTAAGGAGAGAAGCCAGTGGGGACCGCAGAGGGCTGTGGCTGAGGAGGAGGGCCCGTTGTGTGGGGTGCCGACCCCAGCCCAGAGCGCCGGCATTCATACAGGAGTGCGTTTTATTCATCTCTTTTTCTCCTTCTTCTTCTGTTCTAAGCTGACACGGAGTGAAATGAAGCTGAAGGGACCCTTGAAAAGGCCAGGTCATTGATGGAAAGGAAAAAGGGCTTGGCAGATGGTGAAGAGCTTTCATGAGCAGCATGAGCTGCGGCCGGCTCCAGGGAACGGAATTGTTCCCTTGCTCGGGCTGTGTGTCTGTCTCTCTGATTATTTTGTGTATTTCATCTCTGCTGTCTGTCTCACCCTTAATCTGGGCTCCTCTGTGCCAACAAAATGCTTAGCTCACTCCATTGTCTGAGAGACTAATTTGCACTGTAAATCTGATGCTTATCTTACATGACAGCTTACTGTGGGGTTTATTGCAGTCCTGAAGACAGACAAACTGGGGATGGCTAGAAAGCTTTCGACACATCATATGGAGCTTAGAACAAATACGACCTATTTCAGCTTGCTGCCAGGTTAGGATGTGGCCCCTTGTGGCTGGGGTCACAAGGGATTTCTGTTTCTCTTTTCCGATCTATTCAAACCTGAGATTGGGGGAGGTTTTATTCTACAGTTTCTGTTCTGTGGTGGAGCTGTTGGAATGCCTCTGGATCGGCCTCCCACCCTCCTAGGGCCAGGTCTTCCATCCCTCTTCCCCGGTACCCGTGGAGTTTTAAGGACCGTGAGGGTGGCTGCAGACCAGGTGCAGGCAGCGTGTGAGCACTGGTGCTCCAGTGTGCTGCAGCTTCATTGTCTCTGCCTAGCTTAATCAGAAAGAACCTTTGTCCTTGTCTTTCTTCATTAGTATTTCCTGACACTTTCTCCAATATGTTGTAGCTCTTTGCTGGCAGAGTAACATCCACCCTCAATCTCGTCTGCAGTTGCCTCCTTCTCTCTGGTCCCTGGGCTATCCACCTACAGGCATTCACATATCATCTAAGAGATTTTCACACTAGTGTTGTTCAAATAGCTGAGCAGCTCCAGAAGCTGAAATCCTCCCACGGAGGGGTTCCAGGTAGCCTCAGATGCAGGTTTACCTGGGGAGAGCCAGGAAGATTATTGCTGCTTTGATATAGCTCTTGGCTCTGCAGCTGAGCACGCCAGTAGGTGTTTAATGCCTAGAGCTTCTGCATTGCAGTCCCCTGGGACGCAAAGGATCCTGCTTCCCCAGGCAGGGGAGCAGGAAAACAAGATGTGCCATCCTCAGAGGATGGTGTTCATTTGGAGGACCACTCTGATTTTCACTGAGTAGAGTTCTGCTTTACATTTGCATGGATTTCTGGACCCCTCTGTTCTTCCCATCCTCGGTCTGAAGACAAAACACAAAAATGGCTGTACTGGATAAGCTGTGTGCAGCAGTTGAGGTGCTGGCAACTGAACTGGAAATGGAGCCAAGGAGTCTCAGCAACATTGAGGGAGAGGAGAAAAAAAACACTTAGAGAAATTGTTGAGGAATAAGCAAGCAATATGTTGTATACTGAGTAGAACTGTAGCTGCTACAGCAGAAATTCTGTACTGGCCCCTCTCAAACTCCATTTTGCTGACCAGATTATCAGACAGATGTGTAACCTAAGGCTTATTCTGAGTCATCAGAGCTGGTGAACACCAGACCCCTCGTAGGCACTGCCCTGAGACATGCCCAAGGGAGAGCTCTGTACAGCCTGGGAAAAGCTCAAGGGAAGACATATGACTCTGAGAAGACTCCAGAATCTGAAGAATTTCAGAAGAATACAAGACAAAAATACGTAGGAAAGATCATCACACCACCTAATTCAGGCTCATGCCTAGTCTAGGTTAGGCTGCTGTACGCAACCTCCTCTGAAGAATCCCCCTTCTGTTCCTCAGCTAGAAATGGAGTCAGAGGAATTGAATCACCTTACTTAAACTTCTGTGTTAAATGCCTGAAAGTTAGCAATTTGAATCTGAAGACATCTTAATTTGTTTCCTAAGAGGCCTAGAAAATCCCCCTTTCCCACAGATAACATGGTGCAATCTGAGAGTCCCCGGTGTGAGTGGCTGGCCTCCCGTCTGCCCCAGTGCTTGTAGCACAGGCAGCAGCTCTGATCCGGTTGGCAAGGTCAGGTTGTCCCTTCAGCCGCGTGCATCCAGCACCCCAGGGCAGCTGGTGCTTCCAAGGATAAAATCCATGCCCTGCTGCTGCTGCTGAGTGTTTTCTGTCAGGCTTATGGTTGGTTTGTTTAAAAAAAAGATTAAAAAAGTCAAGAAAAAAGCTTGTTTTCCAGCAGCACTTAGAGACCCCACTGTGTTGCGTGACATGCGGACAACAGGAAGATCGTCTCTGCTCCAAAGGATTCACAGGATAGCTTGGCAGAAGTACACTGAATAGCAGATGTGGTAAAGACGCGGCATGAGACAAGTTAGCAACAGTAAGAGGAAGATGTTTGCTTACACTGACTAGGTCTGACATCTCCATCAGCCGGGGTGTGCAGCGTGCGAAGGCCCCGCAACTTGATGAGCGGCTGGGCCAGTCTCCCGGCACTCCCCAGGCCTTTGCTTGCTGGCAGAGGAAATCCACTGCCTACATCGGCGTTGGCTCTGATCTGCATGGAAGTGAAAGTGGGAGGAGACATCAAAGGGAGGTTTCCAGGTGAAGTTTTCTGCTGCCTGGAATATTATTAACAATCAAGGAAGGAAGCTGCTGCCAGGCTGGATAAACAGGAGGGGCTTTCTTCTCGGGGAGCTTTAGAGAAAGGGGGTGGGGGGAGGTGAGAGTGTGGGAGAGTGCAGTGGAAGGGTTGGGATCTCAAAAGAGAAAGTGCATTCAGCCAGCATTCGGCTCCCTGCCATCAGCTGTAGCGAGCTTGTCCATCTGCTTAGGTTAGCGGAGCGTCCGCCTGTGCAGCCCAGCCCGGGCGGGCGGCTGAACTGGGATGCCGCAGCCAGGCTCTCTCCCTCTTTGGTCCCAGGGACAGATGCCAGGCCTGTGCCCGTGCCGGGGTGACAGGTGTGCGCAGGGCTGTGCAGTGCAGACGGGCTCCTTCCTTGGGGCCCCGGCAGAGTCTCCGCCGTGCTCTGTGCTGAGACAATGGCTGGTGCTGACACGGCCCCTGTCCAGGGCTCTCTGCAGAGGCATGACTGCACCATGTTTTTATGCAGGCTTGCAGAAAGGCATTTCCACCCCTGTCATTTCCCTGCTTCTCAGAAAACGGGGTATGTATTTAGCAGGGTGCGAAAGCCCTCCTGCTGCATCAGCACTGTGCAACCTCTCTTCTGAGTAGGTAATGGGTTAGAAGGGCTGCTGCTGCTCCAGGGATCCTGTATTCCCAGCTGGTGCTTGCTTTTCTTCCTGCCAGGATTGCTTTATTGTATTTTTGCAATTATTAGTAACTCATCTCATGTATGGAACTGGCAATGAATCAGAAGTCAGAGGATCCAAAATATCTCGCCCTGCGAAAAGAGCAGCTCCTCCTTTGCTGCCTGCAAACAGCATTGTTAGCTGATGCAGAGGGAGAGGAGTGCGTGGAGGCCGGCAGGAGAGCTGTCGGGTTTGAATCCCGTGAGTAGTAGTTCAGAGTCAACCCTTTCCCAAGAAGTGGTGAGCTGTGAACGTTATGTCTGCAGTGTTGTGGGCAGGTGCGATGGCAGCTTGGGTGGGTATATCGTGCTGGCCTTGATCCAGTTGGCACAGGTAAACCAGCAGTGACATAGTGTAGCAACTTAAGCACTGTCTTAACACTATTAAATACGTCGCTGAGATCTCCAGAGGACTTGTACAACCTGAGGTGACGTTTGTGTCACTGTATCTTTACTGCAGTTTGCTATCTGTGCTAGCTCAATTACGGTTCTCGCAGATAGGTCTGTGCTGTGCTTCAGTCCCGCATGTGACACTAGCGCAGACCTGCCTCCGAACAGATGCTTCTGAGGACCTGCAGGCCACGCAAACGTCAGCAGTTGCTGTCTGCAGTTCATGCCTCCTATGCTGGCATTAGTCTTTGTGATTTACTGGTGTCAGCCAACATGCAGGGGAGGGGAATTACATCTCTTGTTAGTGGGATTTGCTTTGCGTTGCAGCACTGGGGCTTGCAAGTTTGGGGCTGTAACTGAGCCACCTTCTTCCCTTCTCTGTCACATGGGCAATTCTGCTCCCACTCCCTACCCTCCCAGAGCCCTCTCCTGCCATGCTGTCAGCATGGGATCACCCTCGTTCCTCCTTCAGGCACCGAGAGGTCTGGGGCTGCAAGACACAGCACGTATGGGAGCGTGCACCGTGATGGAAAACCCTCCTGGGCTGGGAGAGGTGCCCAGGGAGAAGGTCTTTGGCATGGATGCTTCTGATTTTCCCTTTCTCTCTCTCCCCGCAGATGCCAGCAAGGACCATCCGCAGCAGCAGGCAGGGGTGATCTGGAGAGTGACGGGTGGCCTGTTCAGTATCACCCGGGGAGCCGTGGGGGCCACGTTGGGAGGAGTTGCTTGGGTGGGCAGCAAAAGCCTGGAGCTCACCAAAACAGCTGTAACCAGCGTCCCCGCTGCTGGCGTCGGACTGGTGAAGGGCAGCGTCTCGGCAGTGACCGGCAGCGTCGGAGCCGTGGGCAGTGCGGTCGCCAGCAAAGTCCCTTTCACTGCAAAGAAGAAGGACAAGGCTGACTAATCCCCGTCACAGCTCCCTTCCGAAAGATCAACTTGCCCATACTCTCCCCCGACACAGCACCTCTTTGAGTTGGAACCAGCCGCTTCAGGGAGGGTCAAGCACCCGAGCAGACTCCGGCTGCAGCCTGCTCTGCACCACCTGCCTGGCTCAGAGCTCACAGAGCCGCTGTCAATGCCTTTCACTCCCATCACCTACTGGGAACCATCTTTACTCCGAGGGCTTTAAAGGCACCGTTGTCTCTGTCTTGCAGTTTCCTTCCTCCCTTCTTGCTCTTGTAAGCACAGAGGGGTGGGACAGGGCGTCAGGCTCCATCTGCCTGGAGGCGGGGGGAGTAACAGGGGAGGGGGAGGAACTATGCCTGGCTTGAAGTGTGGGTTGTGTAGTCAAATTCGACTTCAGCTGGGAAGACAGCCTCTGAAACACCCCTTCCCTTGGCTCTGGGAGGTGTGTTTGGGGAGTCTGCCTGGCGGAGAACCGTAGAAGAGAGTCCCACTGACACAAAGGAAAGATACTGTGAAAAGGGGGAAGCCTCCCTCCTGCCCTGCACCTATTACCCTTTCTTTGCAGGGCCCATCCCACAAGCTGCTCCCAATCACTCCCTGGCTGAATTGCACCCTTCAGAGAAGAAACCCTCCATCTCAGCAGAGCAGCTCCGGGGATGATGCCACACAAGAGTATGATATGTCTCAGGCCATCAACTTCTGCGCAGATTTTCTTGGTGAGAGGCAGGAGGATGAAAGCTGCTGTATGTACCCGTGTGGGGAAGGAGCTGACAGTGGCATCTGCCAGGCCTCTGTGATATTGCAGCACAGGTGGTGATGCTCCACAGAGAGACAAACCGGGCCTTTGGGTTTGACCCTTGAAGTCCTTGCAGTATCCCCATCTGCAACAGGGGCGTTTTGACTCTAGGCCACACTCTCACTCCACAGACGTCACTAGTAACCATGAGCAAGCGTGTTCCCAAATGCCACCCCAGTTCTGCTGCAGGGAGGGACGGGAGGCCGAGAGCGTTGCTCTCCCCGTGACGCAGCACCCCGGGAGCAGTGGCTGGGTGTGAGTGGGCTGCGCCACATTGGAGAGCGCTTCCCCGAGGGGCTGAGCGTGCTCCAGCGGCAGCCAGCCTGCACGGGGCACCAGCAGCTCCTCTTCCACTCGCTGCTCCCGGGGCTCTGGCCAGCTCCTCTAAATGACCGTGTTGCACTAAATAGCCCACCCACACTTGTAGTGCCGCAGAAACCCAGACACCTGCATCCATCTGGGAGTCACAGCCATCCTCAGCCTGGCCCGTGATGCTCCAGGGGCCGTGTGGCATCATGCGCACGCGCACACTCACATGTGCACACATACACACACTCACTCACTCCAGGGTCCCCTGTAATTCTCGGGATGAGGACACAGGCTCCACCGTTAACTCTGCTGCTCCTGGCTTTGGCAGGTGATTAGCCTAGGTCGTTAGGTGTTGGATGCATAGGCAAGTGAAGCAGTGCTTGTGCTGTATTTTATAAATATGCATTGGTGTTAGCTTGTGTGTATGTATCAGTCCACAGGCATGTCTTCAGCCAGGTAAACAAAACTGTGCCACTGCCGCAGAGGAGTTCACATAGTCACCTTCAGCACTTCCAGCGTATAGTTTTTATATAGGGTCCTGGTCAAAATAAAAATCATGTTTTAGAGAATGTTTTCCCCTCTTGTTGCCCAAGAGTGTAGTTTATTGAAACCAAAGGAATGTGAAAAATCCCCTTTCTCTCGTCTATGCGGTTTGTTTACTTTCTGCCCTATCTTTTGGACATTGAAGCCAACTTCCTTGATCTTCATTTCCCATTGGAGGTCGTTGCACTTCCTGGCTGCTCTCTTGTGCTTAGGACTCAGACATCAGGGAATATTTAAGTACCACCGCCCCCACCACCATTTTTGCTGAATGTTCTTGGGCTTGTGAAACAGTTTTCATTCTGACCTCTATTAAATCCACATTTTGGGCCTGACGTAAATCTCTGTGTCCCTGTGCTAGTCATGCTGGCGTTAGTCTCTCTCCTTACCCTTCTCTGGGTAGTCCCTGCTGTTTGCAGTGGCAAGAAGTTGCTGATCTCCATAGTGTGTTACTCTTGATATCATGAGAGTGGTTTAACCTACGTCTTTGTTTCTGAAGAGAAAATAGCATTTGGTACATGTGTGAATTTCCTCACTTTGTCTCTTTTGTTCTGGTGAAGGCCAAGTTGACCCAGATGTGTCGGTTTTGTCTCTGAAGGCAGTGGCTTCACAGAAAGATCAGGCCTTGATGTGTGCCTGCACTTTGCTGTGATGCTTATGGCAGTTGGCAAGGCCAGAAGAAGTCTTGTCTGTTCTTCCTTTGTCTCAAACGCCCTGCGAAGCAGGAGGACAGTTTGCACTGCGTGAATCTCTGCTCACTGCTCTCCCTGAGTGCATTTCATTTCTTATTCCAGATCACAGACTGCTCCTGAAGTGAGCTCTAACTCCAAAGCTAAAAGCTGCTTGTGCGTAACTAGCTGTGCTATCACCAACCCTCTTAGAAATACAGTTTCTTACCAATTGGGACAGAAGACAGTCTTCTTCCTAACTGCCTCTCCCAGGCCATGGACAGGAGAAGATAGTATCTAAGGGGCTTTACTTCACAGCCACCCCTGGGCAGGTGCTGGGAGGCTCATCATGCTTTTGGCTACCACTATCCCACACAGGCTCTTGCTGGGGGAGGCAATACATCCTTCCCAAGCTGTTACCTGTGGGCACTGTGTGTGCAGAGCAGGCATGGAAAATGAGATTAAGGTGCATTAAGGAAGGCCATAGGGGTCCTGAGGCTTTCCCCGTCTTTTTTATTTCTGCTCTTCTCTGTGACCTTGCAGTAAATGGAGTAAAGCTGTCTTGTCTGGAGCTGCCATTTCCTTACAGGATGGCCCAGAGAAGGGGAGAAGAGGTGTGAGGGGAACTCACAGCCTAAATCGCTGCTCTTACAGCCCAGCTAACAGAGAACTCGTGGACCATAAATAGCAAAAGAGACCAAATTAGCAGGCAGGGGTAGAAGATTAAATCTACTCCAAAACCAGGGCCTCACACCACTTAGCAGGCATTCAGGAATACGTAACTATGCAGGAATCAAAGGCTTCTGGAAAGTATGTCTCTGTTAGCATGCTAGGCCTGCTCAATTCATCCAGGCGACCCAGCCCCAGGCTGCTTTTCTGGACACTCTCAGTGCCAGAGCAGAAGGAAAACAGAGTTGGTGCTCCCAGTCTAAGAGCAAAGATGCCTCCTGACACCTTTGGTTGCAGGATGGTAGGATCTGGATCGGGTGGGAAAGCTGTTGGCTCCTGACGGATGCCCCATCTTTCCTCCTCCCCCACTACAGAGACTGCAGCCAGCTCAGAGTCCACCTGAGCCACTGGTGCAGCTTTTCTCCCACCACCTCTTCGTGGCAAAAACTACATTGTGCGTAAATCCCATTGCTACTAGGTGGAGGGAGTTAGGGCAGCACCAGGGTGGAGGAAAGGATTGAAGGGAGTTAGTACAAGGAAGATCACCAGTTTTCAGGTGACAGTGAGGGGATGAAGAGGGACAGTGACAGAAGGAGGTGAGGAGTCGGGGAGCAAGAAAAGGGGGAGCGTGGACAGAATTTGTTTCTTAGGATCTGAATCAGAGATGAACACAATGGAGTTTGACCTAGGAAAAAACGCAGAAAGGGAACTGTATGAATGTGGGTTTGGTGTGTGGTGGTGGTCCACAGCTGGCTGGTGCCCTGCTTCCATAGTAGTGATGATTGCTAGGGGTTTCCATTTAGATGGGTCGATGTGCCCAAAGGATGGTCCAAGCGCCAGATCAGCTCCCTCCTTGCCACCCCCCTTTCCCAGATCTCCCCCAGGCTTTTGTCATAATCTCCCCGTGGTGGAGGTGGGATGTGGCCCTACACACAGCTCTGCACCCCGCCACGGCTGGATGTTCCCCATGCCCCAGGAGCGTGCTCTGTCTGAGAGAAGAGCCCACAGGCACATCCTCTCCTCCCTTTTCCCTTTGCTCATCTCATTATCCTTCACTTTTGTTTTAATTCCTCCCTTAGCTTTCTGTCTCACCCCTGGGTGGAGCTCTTCAAAGCTCTCACTGAGACCTTCGTTAAACATCTACACTCATATTGGCTGGGAGGGCAGAGAGGGTGACTCTGCCCCCACAGCTCCCCTGGCTGGGAGAGAAGTGCATGTCTTCCACCCCTCTCTGTCCCCTTGTGTTGTGTGTGTGGAAAATCTTAACCCACTTCTTTTCCTCTGGGTTCCCTCGTTGGCTCTTGTCCCTGTGGGTGGGTCATTTCTGTGTCTCCATTGCAAAGTCATCCTTGTAAAAACAACAGTGGGAGCGGGAACGCGGAGATGGCTAGAGAGAGCCACAGAACTGCTGGGACAGATACTGGGGCCCAACTCTGCTTCTCTAGGAGCCAAGCAGCCCTCTGGCAACCCAAAACCGTCACTGCAGCCGCGTGGTCCTGTGCACGGTGCTGGGCTCCAGAGAACACTTTTGTTCTTTATCATTTCATTGTCTGTAATTGGTTTCCTACTGAATTTGTTTGCTTGGTTTGTTTTGCAGTGTGTTTCTGGGAATATTCTGCATCTCTGTATTTTAATTACAGTAAAATTTGAGGATAAAAACCTTGGTTATGCTGGCTTTTGTTTCCAGTGGGGGGAAACGAGGAGAGGAAGCACAGTTGAAGGAAGATGATAGAGATTCCTTGGGAAATCAGATCTCTCCCCTAAGGGCTACATGAGGCACCAAGCAGGGCTGAACCTCCATCCCTGCTTAAACTAGGACATGGCTTTCAACTGCGATTCAAAAGCCATTTTGCTGCAGGCACATTTCCTGATTGGAATGGTAAGAAGAGTTTGGATAAGACTTCTAAACTCAATTTCTTGTGTTAGTTTAAAGACCAGTGCATGAGAGAACTTCTGGGCTGGGGACAGCTGGCCTAGCCCTGAAAGTAGGATCTCAGCAGCCAAAGACAGGAAATTTTGCCTCTCAGCCACTTGCAGGTTTGCATAGCCACTTTTCCCAGCTGAGGAAGCAAGAAGCCTTGTTCCCCCCGCAGCAGCCTGCTTTTTCTGCAGGAGAAGGCGGTTTGACATCCCCCCCCTCCCTGAACTGCAGGGGAGCGCTGCGGGGCAGCCAGACCCTCTGCATTTGCTCACTGGCTGGCAGGCAGCACGGGTGCTGGGCCAGGAGGGGCACAAGCTGGCCACCCTGGCCACCTCACCCCACCACGGGCACTTACCCAGAGCAGAGCTGCCCGATGCTGCCGGGACCGCGCAGCCCTCACGCAGGGAGGAGCGCAGCCCAACGGCTGGGCTGTGCAGGATCAGGCCCCAGGCAGGGTGTCCCTTTTACCGGGTCGAGGCCAGGAGCCAACAGCTCAGCGTTTGTTAAGTGCCGACAAAAGGATTAATTTAGTAACTAATAACGGGGCAATCAAGCCATTTATTTGGTTGACGTTTTGCTGCCAGCTGCTCGGTAAGAGTGGCGTGCAGCGCGCTGATGGGGCTGGCAGCGGCCGCCTGTGCTGCGGGCCCCGCTCCTCCATCCTCACCCGCTGGCCTGGCTTCCGAGGCACTGAACCCCCGCAGCTTTGGTGGTGAAGGGGAGGTGAAGGCGCCTGGGGTGAGGGTCTCTCCCAGGAGCTGCCCCCACACCCGCTGTGGGGAGACACCTGTACGCCCTCACCCCGTTCCTCACAGGGCTGGAGCCGTGTGGCCTTGCAGACAGCACAGGTGAATTACAGGTGCTCCAGCTGTGAGCCCTGAGGAGAGGCCAGCAGATACCTCACCCCTGCTCGCCTGTCCCGCAGCCCAGCCGGAGCAGGTTTGCCACGTTAAGCCATGTTGCAAAATGCCACTAACAAGCTGCCCCTCCAGAGGTCTTTAAAGAGGGAAAAGGATGCTGGAAAATCACTTCCAGTCACAGCTTTCCCCTGCCTCACCCAGACTGTGGGTCCCAGCTCCCTGTGCATGACTGCAGCACCCAGTCTCACCCCCTCCCAAGTGAAAACTTGAGCTGGAAGCCGGTGGGCAGCAGACCTTGGAAGAGACCTTTGGCGAGAAGACCTGCCCAGGTCAGTGGGCTGTGGGTGGCTCCAACACCCCTGTGCCACGAATGGCTCCAGCACTGGGGGTGTGTGGCTGGGGGTAGGTGTGACCAACCGTGGTCACATCTCTCTGTGGGTCCCTGTCCTGCACAGAGCTGGGAAACTGCAGGGGCGTTGCTGTCCTCTGGCCCCTGGGGCCTGGCCCCGATGGCTTCCCGTCTGCAGGATGTGCCTCTGAGGGCTGGGCTGTCTGGAGGACGCTGTCCCAGCTGGTCGGAGGAGCTGGGGGGCTGTTCCAGCAGGCAGGGGTCAAACGGACCAGCGATGTCTGGTGTCAGGCTCCCAGCGCAGTGTTGCTCCCGTCCAGCTGCTTGCGGCCCCGCTCAGCCCGCAGGCCCTGCGTGGCAGCGGGCAGCCCGCGAAGGAAAACTCACGCATTGCCAGGACGGTCGTCTTGTTCGCTCGTTTGCATTCTGGCAGTTTTATGACCTGAACTCCAGCACTTTTCTCTGGTCCTGCAGGGCAGGGCACGCCAACGCTGGCGTCGACAGTGTCGGACGTGGCGGGGGGGCAACGAGGGGCTGCTGCAAGCACTCTCAGCCGGGCACTTTGGCAAGTCCCGTGCCCCAACACAGGCCAACAAGCCCTCAGGTCTGTAAATAACCACAGGTTCTCACTTTTGGCTTAACTACTTGCATTTTGACACACTTCAGATGCAAACATGCACATGCCCAAGGGGGTGGCTGCAGTTCCCTGCAGCCCTGGGGGACTGTGGTGTCTGCTCCCCGCCCCCCCCACCACCACCACCTTGCCCCCACCCGCTCCCAGCCTCGAAGGAGCTGGGCAGACCAGGAGACGCTGCTCTCTGCCTGTTGGTGCAGCCACCCCAGCTTAGTCGCTGAGGTCTCTGAGTTGAACTTCACCCCCAGGTCAGTTTTATTGCACTTTTATTTACAGAAAACACAGAAATAAAGCATTAAATGTGTTGGGCTTTTACCAAACCACCCAATCACTTTTTTTCCCCTTTTTTTTTTTTTTCCTTTTGTGGGTTTTTGGCACAAAGAAATATCACAGGTGTTACCAAACAACCATGTACGAGCAGCTGACCAACTGCCCAGCCCAATAACAGGACTTAAACAGACAGACATGTCGCACTGAGATCAAAAACAAGGAGGTTGTTCCACGTTCAGCTTCCAGTCTAACCTGCTCATCGGGGGCAAAGGGAGTTATTCTGGAGGGGATGACACCATTCATAAATTATATTTATATTTACCTCTTACATTGTAAAAGTAAACAGTGCAAAAGTACAGTACCCCAGGTACCCTTCTGTTTGGAAAGCTTGAAGGTTGCTTTATACATTTTGTGTGTTTTGTAAACATTGTTACCCATCCACAGTTCTAGCTCTTGCTTGGAGAGACCTGACTCCTCTTGTGTCCGAAACGTAGTGAGGGACAGCAATTGCTTCCCCTGGACTCAGCTGTTGAGATTCCCGCTCAAGGTTTAGTGCAAATTTTGGAGAGAAAAAGATGAGAGATAAAGAGGGGGGGGAACAAACCGAAAGAAAATAAAATAAGGCAACAGTTAGAAACAGTCCGTATCAAAACTGGGCCCCCCCAGGGCTGCCTTAGGAGAAGGGCAGGAAGTCTCTCTCCTCTACCAGACTGATGGAGAGGTTCTTCAGCTCCTCCTCGGAGCCAGCGGTTTTGTAGCCGAGCTGTGCCAGCACCTGCTGGCAGGCGTGCTGGGTGAACGCCACGATCTCGTAGGACAGCCGGAACCGCCACTTCTCCGCCGTCGCCGCCGAGTTGCGCACCGTCCCGTACTTGTGTTTGGAGGAAGACCTGTCTCCTCGGGTGTTGTTCTGTATCCAGCGCTCAACGTTGCTGTCCATGGGGATGCCCAGGAAATCGTAGATCTCCTCGGTCTTTTTCATGGGGTTCCTTGCCAGGTCTTCATACCGCACCAGCATGTACTTGCCCTTGAGCCACGATGGCCGGTTGAGGCCAGTGGACACGGAGTTCCAGAAGTCCTCGCACACTGTGGTGAGCTGGGTGACGTCCAGGTTGTACGGCTTCCTGCCAGTGCCATCCCAGATCCTCCACAGCCGGTAGGTATCCCGGAAGGTCTCGCTCCGGGACGCCAGGATTCCCCGGGGGTCCCTCACCAGCTGGATGACCTTCAAGTTCAGCCGCGGGTCCTCCACCAGCGCCCGGAGGTCGCTGACCTCGGGCACCCGCACAGTTTTGATGGCCACGTGCCCGTGTTCTCGGCAGGACTCAGTGGCCAGTGTCAGGTTCAAGGTCCCGCACTTCTTCACACAGTCTCCCTCCTCCAGGTGGAGATCGACGGCTCCCAGGGACTCGCAGACGGGCGGTGAGCACAGGGCCTTGCTGGCTCCCCTGCGGAAGAGGCGGTCGGTGGTGTGGTTGACAGGCTGGGGTTTGATGTAGTTCTCCAAGAAGTAGAGGTCGCAGTCATACAGGCTCCTCAGCAGGTCTCGGCTGGCCCCCAGCATGACCCGCCTGTCCGTCGTACTCTTGCTCTGCGTCAGCTTTGGGATCAGGGTGTACTGGACGTGGTAGAGGGGCTCAAATAAATAGAAGACATCGAAGTGCTGGTTAAACAGCTGCCCGACAAACGAGGAGCCGCTGCGGGTGGTGGCGAGGATGAGGACATGCGTCTTCCTGGAGAGGTTATACGAGAAAGTGGGGCTCTCATCGCACAGCCTGTCGGCCGCATCGGTGTCCTGGCTCAGGCTGCAGTTCACGGGGTTGGGGATGGGGCAGCTGTGGAAGGACTTGGCAGTGAAGGTCCGGATTGCTGTGTACTGGATCGCAATGGATGCCAAGGCTAGTAGGAGGACAGCCTTCCAGGAACATTGCATGGCTGGTCACCTTCATGGAGCTTCTTCACAGGTCGTCTCGGTGTCTGCAATGCAACAGAGAAGTCACGGGTTGAGGAAGGACTGCCAAGGAGGATGCAAGTATCCTACTGCTGGGGGGTACCGACAGATGCCCTCCCAGTGCACGTACATCAGCCATACCCACGTGGACCCCCATCACACACTGCAGAGCCCCCATTTGGAGGAGAGGAAGACCAGGCAGAGGGTGGCAAGCCTGGAAGGACACTTCCATCCAGGACTTCAGCCCAGGGTCTGCTTCCTTCCAGGCTGGGGGTGTACACAAATCCTGTGCCCCAGGGCTCACCCCATGCCCTGCGGCCCGGGCAAGGGGATGTCAGAGCCTGGTGGACACACCGCCTATGTGCCTCCATCCTGTTTCTGCGAACCCTCCTCCCCAGCTGCCTTGTGAGTCACCTGTCACCCCATCACCAGCCCATGCCCATTGCAGGGTCCGTGGTAGGGAATGGGCAGAGGATGGTGCCAAGCACTGCCTGGAGAGGCTTGTCTCCATCCTTTCTGTCCAGCTGGCAGGACAAGGCACGGCCCATCCAGGCCAACAACCTCCTGCTTGTGAGAGGGATGATGGCTCTCCTGGAGCTGCAAACCTCTTTTCTTAGAGGTCCTCCAGCCAGGCCAGCTCAGTCTGTCAGCCTCTGGGGACGAGCAGCAGCCAGAGCCGTGTCCTGGCTGGCAGCCTGGTGCACCCCCAGCAGTGATATCGTGGTGCTGGCCACATCCTGCGCAGGTCTGGGATTCAGGGACCGTAGTTGCACAGGGCAACTTCAGTGGTGCTAACCCCCACCTTGGTGCAGCCCGCATGTGGGCGAGGGTAGGGGAAGCTGAGTGGGATGCTTGGATGGGGTGCTCAGGGATGGCTAGGTGAGGGGCACCCCCACCATGCCTGGGGAGCTGCCCCGTTGCTGGCACGGGATCGAACTATGGTCGGGCTTTGGCATCTCCCCCGTTTGCCAACCAAGCAACATGCACAGAGTGCCCTGCTGCTCTCCAAAGCACAGGGCTTCACAATCTACATGCTATCGCTCCCCAAGGCCAGCCGGGCTGGGTGGCAGGAGATAGCAGATTCATCTCAGAAACCCCAAACAAGCCAAAACCCCTGCCCAGGGGAAACACCCCTGTATTAGCAACAGCTTTGAAGCTCCCCTGCACTCACTTTCCCATCCCCATCCTCCTTTCATGTCTCTCCATCCCCGGTGTGGTATGTTCACCTCTGCAGCCACCTGCCCACCCTCCTCAGGCAAACCAAGGGGACAGACCCAAATATCTCCGCTCCCCACTCAGCAGAGCTTTTTTTTCCCACAGCATCATTGCCACCATTGCTTCTTCCCCACTCCCCTCACGCTCTCTGTGTATCCCCAGGCAGAGCACCGAGCTGGCCCCAAGCTGGGTGGTGAGCTCCTGGTCCCCTGCTCGGCCACTGCGGGTGGGACTGTCACAGCTGCTGCTGTCGCTGTGGCTGAGGTCCCCGAGGGAGGCTGATGGGCCAGCAATGGCTTCAGCACACAGGGCCTGTTCCAGCCCAGAGCACGCTGAAATTCTCAATGGGCTTGGGATGGTGCAATGCTCCTGGCGCAACGCTCTCTGCAGAGCCCATGGCAGCTGGCACGGCATGTTGTTCCCATCTCCTCAACGGGCCCCACTCCCCAGAGAGACTCTGTCATCCAGCGAGTGGCACCAGGAGGGTTGCCCAGATCTACATGTGAGTTGAAAAATCTCCTTCCTTTATTTTTTTTTTTTGATGTTCCAGTTACCTCAGCTGCTCGGTGCAGGCAGGAGGCCGCAGGAGCTGCCAGCTCCAGAGACCTCTCTGGGAGCAGGGGTTTAGAGCAGGACCCCAGCCCAGGGCGCCGGCAGAGCTGCTGCAGGCGACCCCCCCACCAGCCATCACCGTGACTGCGCACCAAGAGCTGTGCTTGAGACCTGTAACAATGCTTTGAATAAGGGTTGCTTTCTCCTGGGCAAGAAGGGATGCTTTCTCCTGGGCTGCTGCCTGCCAGGGATGTGGCATGTGGCTGGGTGACCAAAGTCACAGATGCTTGGCTATTGCTTGTTCTGGTTTGGGGTTACCCACCTTGCAGAGGGGAGACCTGGCCCCAGTGTCCACATGGGATATTCTAGCCCTTGGATAAAGTGTTTTTCCAGGTCTGCTAAGTCAGGGCAGGACAGGAGGGTCCCTGCTAGTATCTCCTGGCCCAAGTGGCTCCCCTATGCTGCCTAGGTGGAAGCTGCAGTGGGAACGCTTTCCTGCTCTCTAGTGATAGCCAGCCACACTGCATCCTGCACACAGCTTCAACTTCTACTCCTTGCTGTGCTGCTGATGGATGCTGGAGCAGATGCAGCTTGGATTGTCCCGGGATGTGGCAGAAACCCACTGCCGGTTCCCCTGCAAAAAGCAACCAGAGCCCAGGTGCCTCCTTTGTCCCAATTCCTGCCTGCGAGCACTTCAGGTTCTCCACCCACCCTAGCCCGCTCCCCTTCGCAATGCACCAAGCTGCGGAGGGGAAGAAACGGGGCATCGATTCACCTCGTTGGCAGAGCAGGTGGGAAACTACAGCCCAGCTTCAGCCTCGGCTGCCCCTCGTCACCCTTCGCATGTGCCGTGCCCGCCTGCTGAGCCGCAGCCAGGGAGGGGCAGGTTTTGGGAGAAGGCTTCCCTCCCTGATGTCTCATCTGTGGCCTTTAAAGCCAGCCAGAGCCTCCTCTCAGCCCCCAGCTGGCTCTCCCACCTCCTCCCATCGCTGCCTGTCCCCGAGGGGCTGCAGGAACCACTCAGCCCAGCCCTGGGCTCGAGAGGCAGCTGGGGGCTCTCGGGAGGCTCCTGGGACAGCGCAAGCACGTGGCACCCAGGAGCTGCCGGCACGGCTGAGGATCGCTTCCACTCACGCTCCCGCTTGCTCATCTGTCAGACACAGCCAGGCTGGTGTGACACACCTGCCGAGGAGGGGCTGTGCGTGGCTCCGCGCGGCTCAGAACGGGCTGGCCGAGCAGTGGCTGCAGCCACCACGCTGGAGGAGGACATCTCCTACACACAGGTGCAGCAGGATAGCCACCTGCTCTCCCATCCCTGCCCTGAGGGACCTTCTTAAATTGGCTGGTTTCTCTTCAGGCAGCGGTACCGGGGCCAGCAGGCCAGAGCAGCAGCTGGAGTGAGGGCATGCCCATGGAGGGCTGTGTGTGAGAGTCCTGCGTGAAGCATGTACTGTTTTGGCTACTCAGCCCTAGACCGTAGGAATGCTGTGACCACAGGAGTCATCCGAAATCCTGGCCTCCCATATGTTTCCATGTTATAAAGTGTTCCCAGCCGAAATCTCCCTCTGCTCTCTCTCCAGCTCAGCTCCACCAAAGACGATGAGCAAATGCAGCCCGAGGGTGGGAGCTGAGTCTGGGGCTGCGAGATGGAGTGGGGGTAAGTCACTCGTACCTTCCAGCCCCCTGGCGCTGCTGGCACTGCAAGGGGCCCGTGAGAAGGCACATGGGCTCTTTTTGTGCTGTGCTGGAGTCACCACTGCCCCTTCCCCAACCCTAACCCCCTTCTGCTCACAGCCTTCACTCCACAGCCTTGCCCGCATCTCTGTCCGGCTGCCTGCAGTCGCATCAGGACCAGGCTGTCCACGAGGGATGCACAGCATCCAACAACCATCTCCGAGCACTGCAGGAGGCCGGCCAGTGCCTGGCACGGGGACAGGAGCATTGTCTGCGGGAAGAGGAAGGTGCTGAGCCTTTCCTCTCCCCTGCCCCACTTCCCGCAGCCTCGAGCCCAGAGGAAGGCAGAGGATGGGCGCAGGCAGCGGCAGCCTCCCCCACCCCGCACACCCGCAAACGGCAGGTGCATAATCACCTGCCTTCCTCCTCCTCCTCCTCCACCTCCCCTGACTCCCAGCACTGCTCCGGGGAAGAAAAGCAGGCGAGAAGCCAGCAAGACAGCCCAGGAGCGCTGAGGAGATCGGAGGTGATGAATTAAGCTGAATGGCATCCATGAGTCACCGGCACAGGGAGCAGCGAACGCGGCCGGCCAGCCGCAGCGCAGCAGAGGCCCGGGAGGAGATGCTGAGCTGTGGACTCCCGTTTCAGGGATGGTCTTCCCAGGTTTGATGGGAATGACCTGCTTTTAGAGCCGCGCAGCAGGCAGGCTCTGCCAGACGGGCTGGACTCGGCGGGGCTGCTGCAGGGATCGGTGCAACTCGTACGTCTTCTCCCCTCCAAAAGCAGCCAGATGTTACATGGGGCAGTGCCTCACGGCACTGTGGCACTCTCAACTCGCGTGGGGCTCCCGCAGCACCTCCAGGTGCACGGCTGCCCTGCCTCCTGCCCCAAGCCTTCCTTGCAGGTTCCCTTGCTGCTCCCCGGAGGTGTTTGGGCAACTCGGGGGTGACGGCAGCTTTAGGCAGGAGACCTTGCAGTAACTGGTACTGTCGCTGCTGTTTCCCAGGCTCTCTCACAGGGCAGTCAAAAAAACCCTGCTCTTTTTGGCTGCCTTCCAGGCTGTCCCCCTCCCTCGAGAGCTCCCCAGAAGTTGTGCCCTCAGCCTGGCTGACCTCATCCTGGGCTCCCTCGCCACTGCCAGGGAAATCCCTCTGCGCTTCCCTGTGGCGGGGAGGAAGGGAAAAGGGAGGTGCGAGGGTCTGTGCAACGCAGGTGCCCGCTCCAGCCCTGGCGCAATCCCCGGCGCCCGGGCGACGGGCTGGAGAAGCGCCTGTCCTCCCGAGCCCTTCCCCGGGGGCTGCCTGATGCTGGCCCAGCTACCGGCACCCTCTACCCCCAAAACCGATTCCCACCAGCAAGGCTGTTTCCATGGAAACGGCAGAGTGACTCAGGACTTTGGGACCAGCTGGAAAACACAACTGTGAGCAGCGAACGCCCGAGAGGTGCCAGGGTCTCGGTGACAAGAAGACGAGTGGATGAGCGTAGGGACCAGGCAGGGCTGCCTGCCTGCCTGCCTACTTGGGCTCGCTCATGCCAGCGCTGAGGGGCACACGGGCACACCCCACGCGAGGCAAAGCCCACGCCGGGAGTTGTAAAGCAAAACCCCTCTCCTGACACAAGTGCGACTGCAGCACTTGGAAGGCATCGCTGCAGCACGTGCGCCGGGGGACGCATCCCAGGACGTGCCTCATCCCCCTGGGAGGGAGACCCACGCGTGCAGTCACCCACGGAGTTTGCAGCACCAACTTCAGCGGCCACTCAGCCCCGCACCCGTCCCCTGCCTGGCGAGCAACGCCCCTGGGTGCCCTGCCCAGGGCAGAGCAGCTTGCTGGAGGGCTGGTGGCGGGGGGGAAGCTGCAGCCACCACCCCGTGGTGCCCCTCAGCCCAGTCAGCCTGGCTCCTGCGGCCCCACTCCCCCCCACCTCGCTGCCCAGGCACAGAAATTGAGTCGTCGGGTTGCAAAAACCCTCAGCCAGGGACCCACTGGCACCGGCCCTGCCGCTTCCCGGCATCCTCCCACCGAGCAAAGAGTTTATCTTGTAAAACAACATGTTGTGGCCACTGAGACAGGGAAGATGGGCTCCTGATGGGGGTTTAACGACGAGCATCCCACTCAGTTGTAGTGGTTTAGTCATACGGGTGACTCTGTGAAGCCAGGCAGACGCTGAGCACACCCGTGGCCCACCCACCCTGGGCGCGGGCAGGCTGCACCCCACCGCTCCCCAAGGGAAAGGGGGACCCCTGAGAAAAGGAGCACCAAGCAGCCCCCCTTTCCCCTCACCACAGGCGCTACCTGATTTTGGGTACAGGCGCTTGAGTAGGGCTGGTCTCTGTCCACTTCGCCCCCCAGCAAGGCCCACCAACATGAGATCCTGACGGGGTGGGAGCGAGCCTTCAGCCTCGCCTCCTCTTCAGCTGTACAGCCCGAGAGCTTCCCTACACAGCTCCAAATGCCAGCGGGGGACTCACGCCCACCTCCTTCCCCGGGCGAGCACCGCGCCGTACGCCGAGCAGAGGTGCTTCTTGCCCGTCAGACCCGGACTCGCTCTGCTCTCCCGTGCGTCACCTCCTGGGGCACTTTTCTCACGATAAGGCACAGGACCCCAGTGCTCAAAGCCACTCCTGGCATGTCCCCTGCTCCCCCACCTCTGCCCAGCCCCTCCGCATTTCAGAGGGACCGGGAGACCCTTTGCCACCAGAAGGCTACTGCCCAGTTTGACCAGCACTTAAATCATCACAGAGCTCTCAACAGGGATTTTGATTTTTCCCTACCAGCACTCAGCATACACGTTTTGAGTTAATTAATCACTACCAAGTAATGCCAACCCCAGCCAGTCCCAGAGTTTTCTTATCGCAGCATCCACCTGTGCCTGTTTATCCCTCATCTGCTGAACTGCATCTGTCTCTTCCCGAGGATGCGAACGCTCGGGTAAACCCGATACAATATTTTTGCGCTCTCCACCTTCCCTTGAGCCATCCACCAGCCTGTTTGTGCATGCTGGCTCCCTCCCTCCCGGAGCGCTCCCCTGGCAGGAGCTGGATGGCTCTTTTGGGATGAAGGCGCTTATTCACCACCTCCAAACCCTC
The DNA here is from genome assembly GCF_031877795.1 of Strix aluco. NCBI lineage: Eukaryota > Metazoa > Chordata > Aves > Strigiformes > Strigidae > Strix > Strix aluco. Next base: position 89,023,334 of record NC_133934.1, on the reverse strand, counting down.
TCATTCACCACCTCCAAACCCTCTTTTTGCAACGTACCCAGCCTACAGCCGCGTCAAGAGCCCGAACCTTGAACCTCACAGCTTTCCTGTAGGACTGCTCCATGCCATGGCGTGCTCCAACCCCGCTCTGCCAGGTCTCCTCGCCTGCGTCCTCACGGCAGGTTTATCAGACCACTTTGGGGTCTGACAGCAAATGCTGGAAGGGGTGGGGGGTGGGGGGGCATGTGCTCCGCCGGCTGGCGCGGCTCGCACGACCGGGCAGGGCATCTGCTCCCCCCCCCAACCTCCCCCGTGCCACCGGGGACTTACTTGTTCCAGGCGGCAGCTCCTCACCCAGCAACAGCCCCAAGTTTCGCCGCAGCTCGTTGCCCCCGCGGGTCTCGGGGGCCGGGGCTGCCCCCCCGCCGCTAAGGCAGCCCGGGACGGGGGTCCCGCCGCAGCCGGCGCTGGGGACCAGCGGGGAAAAGTCCCTCCCGCCGCTGCGGGTGATGTCTCGCTGCCCTGGAAAGTTGGTGGCGCTGAAAGGGTTACGGGAGAGCCCCCGGGCACCCCCTCGGAGCCACCCTCCCCCGTCCCAGCGCCCCTTACCTGGCGGAGCGCCGCGGCGAGCTCCCCCCCGCATCCCCGGCGGGCCCCGCCGCGGCTCCTGGGGCGGGGGACGCGGGGCCCGGCCCGGCCTGGCCCGGGGGGGGGGCGCGGCTGGCGGCGGAGCTCAGCGGGCCGCGCCGCGGGGGCTCATCCCTGCCGGCAGCCTGCCCTGCCTGCCCTGCCCGCCCTGCCCACGCGGGCAGCCGCCGCGCGGGGCCGCCTCTCCACGCCCCTCCGCTCCGCGCCGCTCCGCTCGGAGGGCGGGCGGGGGGGCGGGGGGGGGCTTCACCCGTTCTCCCCTCCCTCCCTCCCTCCTTCCCTCCCCCCCCCGGGGCGCCCGGCAGCGCGCAGAGCCGCGCACCGCACAGGCAGAGCCTCCGCGCCGCCCCGCGCCGCTCCCCCCGCGCCGCCCGCTCCGCGCTGCCCGCCTCGCCCCGGCCCGGCCGCCCGGCTCCCCGGCTCTGCCGAGCAGGAAACTCTCCGTTTCCTTTTTTTTCTTTTTTTTTTTCCTCTTGATTTTTTTTCTGTTTTTTTTTTTTTTCTTGTTTTTTTTTTTTTCTTGTTTTTTTTTCCGTCCCCAAGGCGGCGCGGGCGGAGCGGGACAGAGCCCCTCTTCTGTCGCGGGGGAGGCCCCAGTGGGCTCCCCCCACACCCCCCCGGGGAAACGTGTCCCCCCCCCCCGCTGGGTTGTTGGAGGGGGACACGGGGGTCGCTGGATCCCAGCCACGCCCCGCAAAGAGGGGCTGGGTGCGGGGCAGAGGGGACCCCCATGGCTCCCAACCTCCCCACACCCCAGTTCTGGGGTGCAAGCAGCTCCCCGCCCTGCTTCCCGCCGGGTTTGGTAGCGATGGCGGGGTGCATTTATTTGTGCATTTTCCGGTGGCCTTTGCTCATCAAAAAAAAAAAAAAATATTGTCATGGGGACTAGTTCTCCAGCGCCAGGAATCCTCCCTGGGCTGCCAGGGCCAGGGCTCAGCGCCACGGGCAGGGGCCAAAACCGTCCTCGGTGGTGCCGCAATGACAGGTTGAGGTGGGAAGGTGCCATCCTGACTCCCTGGGAAGGTGGGATGGGGCAGAGCCAGGAAACACGGGAGAGTGTCAGGGCTGTTGAGGTGGCTGTGGTCAGATGGTCACGTTCCTCCCAGTTTCTGCTTCTGTTCCACCCCTTGAAACGGGTCGGACATTTACTTTTGGCAACTTTGAATGTGACCCTTTTGTCCGGCGCTTGCCAACCAAGCTGTGTCTTTAGCACTTTAACTGCACCTCCGCTGAAGTGGCAGCTGCCAACGAGAGCCAGCTTATGAGACACTACAATGGATATTCATTTTTTATGTCCCTGTTTTACTTTGTGCATGTTTGGTGCTGCCTGGGCATTATAAGAAATCACAGCAGTTTTCCTCTTACGTTCATGTGAGCAGCACACGGCTCCTGACAACCTCCTGAGCTCTGCAAGGAGCTGCGTCCCCAACTCAGGGATTTCCAAATCTTCACCTCCGACTCCAGGATTCACAAAGTGTAACTGTGGGGTCACGGTACCGGCATGTTCAGCAGCAGCTCAGATCAACTTTGCTCGGCAGCGAGAGGGCTGCAAGAAACAGCGGAGCCCAAATCCCTGCGCTGCGATTGTGTCGAGAGAAAAATAAATCCCTGGGAATGCTGGTCTCGCCTCCGCTCTCAGAGGCCTGCCAGGCTGCGACAGCGAGTTCAGGGCTGTGAGGTTGCTTTTAAATCTTGGGAAGCACAACAGCAGAGTCGTCACTTTTGATGTTTAGCATTTTGGACTTGCATTTGCTGTTTTAGGAGTACCCAGATCTTGTGTGTCCAAAAATACCGGTATTTCTCAAGTCTTTTACAATATCTTGACAGCCCTAGCCCCCTTAATGTAATTTTAGAAAACTTTGTAGGGATTTTATATTTATAAACAGTTGGTGCTTAAATATTATTTCCCTCACCATAGCAACAGCTCCCCACCGTAGCATTCGTTATACGGTGCTATTGCATTGGTGTATCCCTGTTTTGAGTGAGAAAGCCCTGAAACCACTCTTTCTTGTGCTTGTTTTCCTACACCTTGCGAAAGACAAGGATTGAAGCTCCTGACTGTCCTGACTCTGTTCCCGGAGCTGAGGAAGAGCCGTACCGCCAGTCGCTGCTGAAAACGCGCCGGTGGCCCTGGGGTTTCCATCACCAGTGTTCCTCAGGTGATGTGGCCGCTCAGGCCGTTTCCCTTCCACGGACACAAGCTGCTGATTCATCTGCCATGGCAGAGCCGACCTGGTACCTACAGACCTGCAGTACCTCCGCAATAGCCCTGAGTGCCACCCCTGCGCGGCAGCCAGGCCTTCGGCAGCTCCGGGTGCCGGTGAAGTGCCCCTCATGTCTTGCTGGGCACCTCCAGCGAGCGGCGGGGAGGAGCTGGGAGCGGACGTCCAGCTGGCCTACGGCCACAGCTGTGCTCTGCTCCCACTGGGGGCCAAGGTGCAGGAACAGCAGGATTTCAAGGAGTTTGGCCAAGCAGGGCATAAATCGGGCCAGGGACTGGTGCCAGGAGGAAATCAAGGGGCTCACGGTAAGAATATGAGAGCAGACGGGCACCTGCATACTTCCCAGTCTTTCCAAACAGTAAGGAAGGAGTTGTTCCTCAGACACCAGCCCAGAAACAGTCAGGGCACTGAGACACCTCCAAAGTCCATCTCCAAAACTCCAGGGTACTCCACAACCTGCAGCAACGCCGGAGCTACTTGGGCACATTCCTACTGACGCTGGGGGTTGTGTCCCCCCACCTTCGGGACTGGCGTGGGTGCCTGGAGAGCTTCCAAACACCAGTGATGAGCATCGAGTGTCTACGCAACACCTGGGTTTAACATGGGGATGTTGAACCCGGGGCAGTCAGTGTAACGTGGCCGTAGAGGCTGTCTCGTACGAAGGAAAGAGATTTGAGAGAGTGATGGAAAAAATGAGGAATAAAAGCGCGGTTGAAGGACAAACAGATGCTTCTGATAATTTCGGCAGAGCATGATCACATTTTCTAATGCTCCCTGATACTTTAAGCATTAATCTAGAGAAATGCTGTTGGTCTGGAAGTTTACATATTATAGCTCTGTAACTCTGACCGGTGAGTATTAAAATATTAATTAGGCTCTGCGGTGTGTGTTTGTGGTCAGTTTGCCTGTCAGAGGGAAGGAGTGCTGTGGCTGTACTTCACCCTCATCAAGAAAATTTGCCTCTGTTTAAAAGGCGTCATTTTTTCCCCTGCATGGCTCTGGGCGGGAGAGCAGAGAAGCTGCTGGTGACTTGGAGAGTCAAAAAAGCTCACCTTTTAAAATTTTCATCTGAGCCCAAATGCAGTTTGAAAGTGTCCAGTTTCCAGGCTCTCCAGCAACAGATCTCAGTGAAGGCTTTGTATTTTCTCCTCTTGAGTTATGGTTAAAAAAATCTACCTTAACAACATAATCTGTTTGGGAATATATATAATAAAATACCAATGTGGCTGTTAAGGTGATATGAAGGTTACTCTTCTAATCACTCAGAATGCAGTCGGGAACAAAGTTACGATTCTCACAGTAATCTGGCCACGTTACATCTCCTGTACATCTTGTGAAACGCCGTTAACATAAAGAGCAATGTATTAAGGCACATAAATTTAAAGGCAGACTAATAGAAAATACTATTTGTGTGCTTAAGCATGGCATTTTGAGAGCCTGTATCAGATTGTACTGTAGCATTTGTAAACCCACCTGCATGCTACGATTTTTTCTGCCGGAGGAGAGGAGGTTCTCCCCGGGCTGTGGTGCCGGCGTGCTGCTCCGGTTGCCTCCCGGAGCGATGGAGGTCCCTTCCCCGCCTGGATGAGACTTTCCGTGCTGCAAGGAAGCGCCGCTCAGGGCCGAGATGATAAAAAAACTTTGCAGCTGCCCCGCAGGCCAAGTATGCGCCGAGGATCGTGAGGTATGTCACAGAGAAAGAGCTGCTGTTTCGCTCGCTGGCAGCTGCTCGGCGGCGGCTTGGCTATGGTCGGCGGCTTGGCTATGGTAGGGGCATGGCGCTGGGATGGGAGCAGTGGGAGGGCTGTGCCGGAGTGGGGGCTGCCACCACCTCTCCCCTGCCCTGCAGCTCCCTTTGCAGGGTTGCGGGGTGCAAGCTGCCCCATGAGGAGTTTCTAAAGTCTGCCAGAGCCCGATGGTGCGTGGAGCTGGCGGGACGACCAAAATCATTCCTAAGCCCCGTAGAAGCACCAGCCGAGATTTCTCACAGAGTGATTTTTTTGATACCTTGATCTTAAGGGACAGAGTCTGGAATATTTTGGGGACTTTCATTTCTTGACTTTCAGAAGATGTCCTTTCTCCTTGGCCTTCACATAGAAGCTTTAACAAAAGACTTTAGGCTTGACATCCTTCTGTAGTTCAGAAGCGGTGATAAACAGCTCATGCTATAATCCCTTCTCTTGAGGAGCTTATAAACTACATGTGCGCAGGACTGGTAATGTAGCCAAGGATGTGTTTATTTACCCCGGCCTTTCACTCCCCCTTTCTTTTTGGTTTTCTTTCCTTCCAAAAAGCCACAACAAGTCGATATAACACATAAGGTAAAGAAAATAAATGAGGACAAAAGTAACCATCTCAATGTTGTATTGTTACTTTGATATACTTACGGCACCCTGGCTACCAATCAGTTTTAAGTTGCTGGGAGAGGAAGGGAGACTCTCCCTCTCTGTACAAAACTAAATGCAATCAACTATCCATTTGTTAAATCCCAGATTTTGAGGGCCATATAGTCATTTCAACTGTTCAGCCTTGCCACTGTGGGTGACAGGTTATACCGCCTTACACCCAGTAATTCCTGCATCAGAGCCACAGACGGGGCACAGGCACACCTTGATCTCAGGAGAGATGCCATCACCGCCGTGGGCGAGTTGTTCCAGAGCTTGATGCGCCTGACAGTGAAACATGCCCCTTATTTCTAGTCTGGAGGCGTCGAGTTTTGGCTTCCAGCCACCGGACTGCATTATGCCTTTACCTATTAGATTAAAGCGCTATCTACTATCTGAACTATTTCTCCTGCGTGGGTATTAATAGATCATGATCAAGGCAACTCTTAACCTTCTCTCTGAGAAGTTAAATAGACTAAACTTCTTTATCTCTCATGACGATGCGGGGGTTTCTGGGCTTCTCATCATTCTTGCCAGTCTCTCCAGCCTGCCTGATGTCTTTTTGGAAACACGAACCCCACCAGTGCAGAGAGCACCCCGGGACTGACCGTGGGAGCAGCTGTGCTGACCCATCTCAGCTAAGGCTGATGGTCCTCTTAGCATCCCATCTTACTCCTCAGAAACCTCCCAGGAAAAGCTCAAACCTTATGAGCTCCTGGGGTCTACGTTACTCCTAGCACAGAAAACAACGTAAATGGGAAGCAGTGCAGTTCTCTCCCCAGCCTCACTGCTTGGCCCCCAGCCACAGTCATTTCTCCCAGGCCTGATTCCACCTCCCTTGAGGTGAGGTCAACAGGAAAATCGCCAGCTGATGGAGACCCAAAGCCAGTATCAAAAGCTGTCTTGGACTTTCACATGTCATTGTATTTTTGTTCTCTAAAAGTGTACATCAGGCTTCCTGGTGTTAAATGTGGCCCATAAATCACACTGTATCCAAGCCAACACTTTTATGTGGCCTTTATCTTTTGTAGACCCATTTTCTTGGGAGTTAAAAACACTGTAGTAACTTCAATGCTGATTCCAGTATTTTTAATAAAAATCACTCACATATTGTGAATTATTATTGTAAATACCCACCCAACAGAGGGGTTGGGTGGGTATTTACTAAGAGACTCTGTGTTTCGCTGGAGTGGAAAAGGGGGAGTTGTGAAAGTGTCAGTGAAAACCAGAGATTAAAAGTCTGGTTAAACAGCAGTTTGTCTTTGGGGCAACCCCCCCCTCCCTGCTGGTCCCAGCTAGTCTCCCCAGCTGGCTCAGACAGGTAGAAAAACCTTCAGGGAACTATTTCTGAGGGGTGCATCGGAGGCATCAGGTACGTAGGTTGCTTTATCCCGTAATGAATGGCAGGGCTGTCAGAGCCAGCTGTGTGTGCCACCTTTGTGCTGTGCCGTGCCAAGGGAAGGTGCTCTGCGTTCACACACTTGTGTGTCTTGAACACTTCTGTAAGTGGCTGAAGAGTGGGGGTCACTTAATCGTGGTGCAAGATAGTGAAATCTTATAGAAGGGGAAGGTGACTTTATTATACAACATCTCTAAGCAAGTTGTTTTTACCCATTCATGCTCTCCTATGCACAACACCAAGATGCATGTCCCCAAGAGATCTTCAGAATCTTGTGACCCACAGGACAGGGGATGATGGTCACTGGGTCCTTCCTGTGATTTCTGTGTTCCTCTTGCTGGGCAACACTGAACGTTTTTTTTGGACTGTCCTTGTCTGTTCAGAGTTGTCTTTTACAACTGTGTTCCTGCTGGAACAGAAAATAATGGCACTCTGGTGTCTTCTGCTAACACGGCATCTTGTGCTGGGGCTTATCAGACCTGGGCTTGGTGGTGCTCAGCTTGACTAACTGCATCCTTGGTTATGAATACAGCCCTTCTTTTAACCCTTGTTCTGCTGTTCCCCCTGGTGCATACACACATGATCTTGCATTTGTCCAGCATTCATACCAGTTAAAAATATTTCCGTTAAAAGCCTTTGCAAGGGCCAAGAAAGGGAGCAGCCTGCCACCTGTGAGGCCTGGATGCCAGGTGTCCTGTGGGGGGGGGGAAATGAGAACCCCTCCTTGCTAACTACCCAAGGCTGGGATGCTGGGCACAGAGGAGAAGGCTCTGCTGGACCTTAGAGCAGGTCTGTACCAGTACCCTGGTGTTTGAGGTCAGATAATTTTGGAGAAAAAAGGATGCAAGGTGTTAAAGTTTGTGTGGTGCTGGTTGTTACTTGCAACAATTTGGGGTTTTTTTTAAGCTGCTCTGAGGTTTGTACAGCCACAGCCACCACATCTGACAGGGATCCCCTTAGATCAGAGGGACCTTGGGAGGAACCAGAAAGTCCCTGGGGAAGATGGGGGGCTGCTGGCTCCTGTTTGCAGTGCTTGAGACTAGAGAACATTCTAGCCACAGGGCTGTAGTTCTGTCCTGAGATAGTTGACACCCCAGTTTGGGGGATGGCACATGGCGAGGGGCACTGCTGCCAAAGGGGTGTGAGGGACCAAGGTGCTCACATGGGAAGGGGCTGCCTGCCTGGCTATGCAGTGGCAGGAGGCAATGGGACCCACCACGCCCCAGACCTGACCTGAAGAGGCAAGGGCTGTGGCGGAGGGCCCGGTGCTCTGTGCATCCCAAACCATGCCTTTGCCAGAGAGCCAGGCGTGACCCACACCATCAGCACGCACGGCACCCTCTCTGCCTCCCCAGCCCTTTTGATGTGGGTGTTACACTTCTTTGGAGATTTGAATTAGCCCTCATTAAGTCCTGGGGAAGCAGGAGGCATCAGTGGAGTCTCTCATTTCATCTGAAACTGCTTGATGTTCACAAAGCTTCCATGGGAGCCTGCACACACCCAGGATGCACGTGAGTTAGTGCCATTCACACTGCAAGCACAGAAAGCGCCCCGAGCGTCTGTTTGTCTCTCTAAGGACAGACGGGTCCCTGTCCATCCCCAAGGACAACCTGTCTCCTCCAGCCGCTGCTCGGAGGATGCAGAAAGCTGTTCACTGAAGCCCCATGCAGTGAGCCCTGGTGGGTACCAGCCCCATGCCCCCTCCCCAAACCACCGTGGCATCCTCGAGAAGGGAAAGGGCCGGCCCACCGGCAGGCGTACACCCCTCCTTGCCAGCATGCAGGGCCACCCAGGGAGGGAAGGGGGTGAGCTCACCCCGCACCGGGTCCGTGTTGGGAAAGGTGGGGAGCTGCTGCTTCACCCTGCCCTGACCCCTTGTGCTGCCCACATGGATGGCAAAAGCCTCCTGGCTCCAGGAGAGAAAGGCTCCCCCATCTCCTGGGAGAGAAAAGGTCCTTCGTCACCTGACAGGTTACACAGCTAGGTCACCACGGAAGTAATTTTTCCTTTTACGCACCTCTTGGGTTCTGTGGGCTGGGAGAGGCCAGGAGGCTTTGCCATCCCTCGAGGGGTATGGCCCAGCCTGGCCCCTCACAGCCACAGGTGCCGGCTGCTGCTGCCGGATGCCTTGGGGCCAGCTTCCCAGGGCAGGCGTCCTTCCTTCCTCTGTTTTGCTTGTTTACTGGTGGCTGCAGCAGCTTAATGTGTGTTTACTGGTGGCTGCAGGAGCTGCTGAGGGCCAGGCAGAGCTGGAGTCCTGCCACTGCTCCCCACCCAGCCAGGCTGGGTCCCGCTCAGCTCTGTCTCAAGGAAAGGAGGAGCAGAGGGCATGGGGAACATCCAGCAGCCAATTTGAGGAGCATTGGGGTGGTGGTGGCCGTGCTGAGCAGAGCTGCAGCATCTCCCCGAGGGGCTGGGGCTGTGTTTGCTCGAGAAAGTCAGGTCTGGGGAGCCTGAAGAGACATGATGCTATTCTGGGGTGGGGGGGCTGGCAGAGAAGGGGGTAAGAGCATAAGTGGAGAGGCTGCTTTCATTTGGGAGCTCCAGAAGCACATGCCGGGTGCCTCGTCCTTCTGCAGCTCCTGGCTGCGGGCAGCGTTACAAACCAGCCTTTTCATGGAGGCCTGGGAGGTCGGGGGTGCGAGCAGCCAGGCGCAGGGCAGGCGAGTCCCCGCTGCTGGCTGGGAGCATGGGGCACCCGCCACCCTCAATGCCGCTTGTGTCCCTGCCTCTGCTGCCGATGACAATGAGCCCTTTCAGGGAGCCAGGTCCAGCCCGGCCGTGGCGGCCCTGCCTGCAAGCACAGGCAGTGGGGGTAAGCAGGCTGCTAGCAGCACGTTCAGGGTCCCCAGGAGTTGGGGTCCCCTCCTGCAAACCAGGGGGCATCTCCCAGCCCAGCTGTGCCACTCCGGTGTTGCAGCTCCCTCCATTCCTGGGTATGGGATTGCTCAGTATCCATGGGCTTCCCTTGGAAACCAGGCTGGGAAGGAGGGTGGAGGGTCGTGCCTTTGGCCAAGATGCCGACAGGGAGCCCTAGATGGTCCCGTGGGGACATGGGAGCCATGTGAGAGCTGGAGGTGGGCACCAGGCAGCCAAAGAGCCCCCAGCACCATGGCATAGGGCAAAGGCATGCCGGCTGGGGGGCACTGGGGTGTTTGCTGCGGGCTTCCTGCTTGAGTGCCTGTGGTTACTCCTGTTGGTATCTGAGCACCAAAATCCCAGATTAGCTCTATGATACAGATTCAGCGGGTGCCTTCCAAGGTCACCCAGCTACCCGAGCCCTCCTGCTGCCTCCTGCTCCCCCTGCCCCTGCTCAGGGCTTGCCCATGCTCTTGGCTGCAGCTTTTCAGCCTCCAGCGCTGGCTGCTCTGATGGCTCTGCTGGAGTGGGGACAGGGGAGCAGCTCTTGTCCCCACGGGGCACCTCTTCTGCTGAGCCTGCATGTTGATGCTGCTTCTCCTCCAGGCATAACGCCGGAGCTGATCCCCAGGCTGCTGAACCAGCACGGGGACAGGAGCAGGCAAGGACACTGGCTGGGGCAAGGACGCTGGCTTGTCTCCCCTGAGGAGGGTGAGAAGCTGCCCTGGAGCCTCTCAGGCCCGAAGCAGTGAGCAGACAGGGTCTCTGGGCCAGAACCCCTGCGCTCTGCAGAGGCGCTGCCTGGCTCCTCTGAAAGATGGTCACGGAAAAGGCTCATGGGCTGCAAAAGTGAATGACGGTAGAGATTCGTGTTTGTGCACTGTTGTCCCAGCACCCAGCAACGCATCTCGGGACTGTCTCAGGGCCTGATCCTTCCCTGAGTAGCATGGTTAAATGTCATGTAGTGGAGTCAGAAAGAAGACAGGGTCACAGATGGAGGAGGAGGAGGCGTGAGAGGCCAGCTTGGGTATGGGGGGCCTTGCTGGCTCCCCACACCCAAGGCTGCAAGAGACCTCTGTAGAGAGAAGGGACTTGAACTTCGCATCAGGACACTGTGGGGACTCAGTACTGGAAGTTTTATGTCTTGAGCCCTTTTGTAGCTCCATGTGTTTCAGGCTCTGACTCTATTCTTGTTCTTTCTCAGCGGCTTCTCCTGCTGTCTCAGGCAGCTGTCAAGCTCTTTGCTTGCACCTTCTGGTTTGATTTTGGTGGGCCACTTGCATTTTCCACTTGTTCTTTTGTCGTGCCTGTTTTAGAGCTGTATTGATTTCTCTCTTTGCGTGACTTCCACAAAAGCTGCTCTTTGCTCCCAGCCAGGGATGCTGCTTTTCGCCATCCCTTCTCCTCCCTTTGAAAATGCTCGCCCCGCTAACCCCTGCAAGCAAGATGACACCTCAGACCCCTGAGTATGGATATATGAAAGGCCTAGATGTAGTCCCCAGTGCAAACTACAGCAGTTGTGGGTCTGCTGTAGTTTAAACATCCTCCTCTGAGTTGGCTGTGCCTCATCTACAATCTACCCCCTTCCCACTAGAGCTGATCCAGAACTGGCAGTGATTTAGTGGGAGCCAAGGGGGGATATTTTGGGTTTGATGAAACTCCCCTTTTCCAAGGAGTGCACTGGATGCCATCTCATTTCATTATGATTTTCACCTGCCCACATACTACTCTGGGACTGGCAATCCCTCCTGCGACCTCCTGGGGGTGGAACTGGAGACCACCATGGTGCTTGCAGAGTCAGGGTTTCTGCTGGCCTCCTGTGGCCTTTAGGGAGGCAGAGGAGAGTTCAGCAGGGATTTCCAGCACTCACTGGAGATGAACTATAGCTGCCACCCTTGCCAGACAAAGGGGTGGAACTGGGAAGCTGCCCTGCTCTGCGAAGGATCATGGCTGTGGCTCCCAAGGGAAGGAACAAAACCAGGCATCTGGCTGGACCCAGCTGGAGATGCCAGTGCTGCAGGAGAGCTTGTGGATAGCCCGGTGACCACTGGAAATTCATCCCCTCTTCCTTCTCCCTGCAGGCAGGAGCCCCCTAAAGCCCCAAAGGTGAGAAGGCTCATTGTTTTCCCCTCCCCAGGCTGGGGGAGCCTGAGCTGCCTGACAGTGTGGTTGCATCCAACATGCACAGGTGCCATCTGCTCCGGTGCAATGCCACATGTCCCTGCTGCCCCCACCGCCGTCCCCTCTCCCCCTCTGCGCTGCCTGCTCTAGCTGTGCTCCAAGCAGAGCCGACAAGCCAGGCATGTTAAAAACTAATTTGTCAGCCATAAACAAGTGGCAAAGGCTTTAGTGCATTTTCTGCTCGTTTTATTCGGCTCTGCCGGCAGAGGATGTGTGCCTCCCATCTCTGCCGAACGAGCTCTGACTCGTCGGCACCGTGGTTGGAGCACAGTGCTGGCGGGGCGAGAGGGGCTCCCACAGAGAGGCAGCAAGGGGGAAGGTTGCAGGGTCTGTGAAGGAGGAAGACCCTGCGCACACCCCGTGAGCAGGCTAAGGCATGGAGGAGGGAAGCTGGCACACGTGGCTGCTGCTGGCTGTGAGAGGAGACCGTCAAAGAAGCTGCTGCCACCGACCTGAGCCTGGGCAGAGTTTAGCCCCTTGCAGCTTGGGAAAGGTCTGGGGCCACCCCTAAATTCGGGGGGGGGGGGGGGGGGAGCAGGGGGTTAGGGTCACAGGAAAACTCAGGCTGGAAGAAGGACCTCAGGAGGTCTCAAGTCCAACCTCCTGCTCAAAGCAGGGTCAGCTGTGGGTTCAGACTGGGTTGCCCAGGGCTTTATCCAGTCATGTCTTGCAAAACACCAAAGATGGAGGATGCCAGAACATCTACAGCCTTTTTCTCCTCAAATAGTGCCACCAGGCCCTGTTCCCAGGACTGCGAACTCTGTGAGGAAACTGGGTCTTCGCCTGCCAGGGGAAGAGTAGGGTGAGGCACAGGAAGGGACAACTCCTGGTTGGCATGGTGACCACACTTCATGTCTTGCTCAGGAGCAGGGGTAAAATGATGCTGGGTCCCTACAGCTGCAGGTTGAAACTGAGAGCAGAATTTGAGGTTGGTCATGTCCTTGGCATGGCTGAGGCAATCGATGGTCAATCTGTGTCTCTGGAGAACCCCACCTGTGTCCCAGGGCACTGCATCCAGCCTAGGGCGGTTGCCAGAAGTTGAAGCAGACTGGGGTGGTTTGTAGAAAAACAGGAGAACAGGTTGGAAAGCTTGTGTGTGAAGAGAGACTGAAAGAGCCTCATGTCTGGCTTGGTTAGGTGGAGACAGGGTAGGAGGGTGCAAATACCCAGGGGAGGAGGGAGAAGAGGGATGAAGTTAGAGAGAAAGGGGGGAAAGTGGGTGGGAAGCTGCCTGGTAATCCCAGGTCCGAGGCTGCAGAATGGTCCCTGGGAAGGAAGTGGAAAGCTTTCACATCAGCCTGGACAAAACTCCTGGGGGAATCAAGAGCCAGCAAGCTGCTGGGGAACTGCATGCCATGGGGTTGCGCGTGGCGTGGCCTCTCCCCAGGCTGCTGAGGGCAGAGCAGCAGCAAGGACTGGGTGACATCTCTAGAGGACTCCACTCTTCACGTGACACTGGTGACTCACTGGCACCTCGGAGCTCAGTGGCAGCCAGGACACACTGGCCGAACAGCAGGAGCTGAGAGGTCTGTCCCTGGGAGGGAGCTGCTCAGAGGGGACATGGGTGAGCCAGTCCCTTGGGATGTGCCACCACTCCACTCCCAGCTCCGCTCAACCCTGACGGGCAGGTGACAGCCTCCTGTGCTGGTGGATGGTGTCAAGTCACCCCAAAAAGCAACACTGTTCATTCTTTCCTGCTCTTCCAAACAGCAGGATCCACAAACAGGAGCCTGCAGGGCCTGACTGCCACTTAACCCTCTGGTCATCGGGTGCTTCTCCAAAAGTATTGCTTTAGGGTCATTTAAAGCCCTAGATCAGCAGTGGCATCTGAATATCTGCTGAGATCTACACAGTCAACATGTAGATGCACATTTAATATTAGCATGCACACAGAAATGCAGCAATTCAATACAAACTAAACACTGGTGCATTATACTAAATGCATATTAATCCAAAGTGCTTCATATTTCTGCATAGCTATGTACAGAGTGTGCAGTGAGGTATTTAAATTTGTAGCACCTATTGCCACTGACTCACATTAAACCGTATATTTATCAGAATTGTTTTTTTGACATATATAATATGCCACAAGAAGCTGTGCTTCTTCTTAGCCTTCCAAAATCTTTTTTCCCCTAGTTAACATGTCTGTGATACTGGGTCAGCATGGGTCAAATCCTTAGGGATTTGACCTCTGAAATAGAAATGCCACCTCTTCCCCTGCAGGCACATCCCTGCCACAGCACTGGCACAGAAGGTGTTACCACGGAAATCTCAGAGGTGGAAGTATTGGGATATCCCTGCTGTCATTTTTATGCTGGATCTGTCAGAGCAAATGCTGTTGTAAGTATTTTTTTTACTGTACTCATGTGGCAGAACAGTGTGCGCTTGACCACTTTTCCCGGAGCACACGTCCATCAACATGGGGAGCAGCGGGGGCCAGAGCTGCTCTGGGGGATCTGGCGAGCAGGTAAGGAGGGATTGCTGAGTGGTGCTGGGGGCACGGGGGCTCAGGAGGGCAGCTCCAGCACTGATCCCACTGCAGGAGGGCTGTACACCAAAGTTCTGCCTTGCCCAGCTGCCGGGCAGGGTTTGCAAGGGAGCAGCACTGGGAGTGCAGGCAGGGCCGAGCCCTGGTGCCCCTGGGGCTGCAGGGATGCTGCAGGCAAAAACCCCTGCCTCAAGGAGTGGAAGCAGTCAATAAGTGGGAGAGAAATTCAAGGGAAGTGGCATCTGGGAAAAATCCCAGAGTAATGAATAGGCTTCAGCCTCAAAAACTTTATGGTCACAGGCAAAACCATTCAAGTGCTGGGCAAAAAACAGACCCTGTGGTCCAGCACGGTGGTATTAAAACTGTCCTGTCTCCCACGACTTCCATCCCCAAGGATCGCAGGCGGTGCCCACGATGCTGGGCAGCTCCGCAGACCTTGTCAGTCTTCAGAAGGTTTGAATCAGCAAAGCTCCATCCCGGCAGCACAGCCGCGCAGAGCCAAGGTGCGAGTGCATCTGGGATTCAGCAAACTGCTTTGTCCCAGCTGCCTTCCTTGACCGCTGTCTGGAGAAACGAAGGATAATGTGCTCAGGCAGTCGGTGATGGATGGCAGGGCGAGTCCTGAGACGAGGAGACGGATGGTACCGCTCACGGGAGGAGCGGGAGGCTGAAGGGCAGGGGCAGCCTGCAGTCGCTGGAGCCGTGCAGAACAGCTGATGTGGGGTTGCAGACCCTCGGCTTTGCAGCAAGGTCCTGGGAGGCTGGAGGCACTGGGGAGAGGCATGGCCATGGGGTGGGGAGGAGGTGGAGAAGCAGAGTTGTTTGGGTTAAGTTGCCTTTGCGTCTTTCACCTCATCCCTGTCCTGAGAGGGCGGGATGGGGTGGGAGAGGAAGGAATACCACTGGCCTGTGCCCACTGCTGCCCCAGGGAAATAGGCTGCCGTGATCTCCACCCCTGGGTGAGTCATTGCCACATTTGTCACTACCAGGTTGCAGGAGGCGGCTGTCATCAGCTCTGGAGAGAGCTGAGCCGGCAACCTCCCCAAGTGCTGGCTCCCCCGGCCCCCTCCACGCTGAACCCCGGGGCGGCAAAGCACTGTCACTGATGGAGGCAGGAGGAAATCCCAGAGGAGAGCGTGATAAATCATCTCTCTGTGCACACCTGGTGGAGTCTGTGCCTCCAAAGTCCCCGCAGGGGCGATGGCACCCGGGTACAGAAATGATTAGGAGCAGTAGAAATATCAGAGGGGCTTCTTAGATCCCACTCCCAGCATCTTCTCACTGGAGGTGTGGGAGAGATGAGGGGTCAAGGTCTGTCCCGCAGCGCCGAGGTGCTCCGTCATCCCCGTCTCCCCTGCAGAGAGCAACATCCAGAGGCACCTCATCCCCGGGGTACAGAAACACCATTGGGGGAAAGAGGGAGGAGAAAAAAAGGAAGAGGTGGGGGACTAAACCACCTTCTCAGGGAAGCAGCAATTAAAGCCTGTCCCAGGTGCGCAGGCAGAGGCGGTGTTTGCTTCCATGCAGCGCACCTTTAGTTGCGTCTAGTACTTACAGCCTGAGTCCGGGATTGCTTTTATTTTGATGAGCAAAAAAGTGCAAAAGAACAGCCTCTCTCCAAAGCATCAGACAGCTCCTGAGCCTGCCTTCTGCTTTCGAGCTCTCCCTTTTCCACAAGGTTACAAATCAGGCAATGCTTGTTGGATGCAAAGAGAGACAGCAAGTCCATTACTGTCCATAGGGCGCCTGCTGTTTCTGTCATTTCTAACCAGTACCATGAGAGGAGTGAGTGGGAGAGTCTCATTTCTGCAGCAATCCCTGCTTCCCAAGAGCAGAGACAAATGCAGGCTGTATCCCAAAAAATGGCAGGGAGAAAAAAAAATGTATCCTTCTAGCTAAGGGCTGAGCTATATCTCCAAGCAGCTCCCTTCTCAGCTGTGGGGAATCTGTGGAAGGACAGGGGACACCCAAAATGTACCCAAACCTACTCGAGAGCAAACTGCTATCCTCCCCTCTCTTATTCAATGAGGAGGGAGGAAAGCTGTGTGCTGGGACCTGGAGTTTCGAGCATCGTCCTCTGCTGGAGAGTCACGGGCTGAGGTTTTGGTCAAGCACAGTGGGGAGAGGCAGCGCCTGGGAGTCACTGCAGCCAGCACGCTCTTGGGTTAGATGTGAATCTACCTAAGAGGGAAAGTGGGTTGGGGCAGTCTCCGATCAGCTCACTAACAGGTTAATTTGATTCCTTGTCTAGTCGGAGCAGAAGGAAATTGTAGGCTCCAACTCCCACCCTTCCCTTTGATCTGTCGTGATTGCTGCAGGCCTTGCTTCTTTCTGCAAGGACTGGATTCAGAGCCCCAAAAAGCTGCTGGCTGTTTGCGAGGTGAGACTCTGGAGCAGGGCAAGAGGCAGTTTGGGGATGGGCCTGGGAGAGCCCCTTCCCTCATCAGGGCATTGGTGGGAGAGCAGTCCCAATTTTGCAGCAATCAGGGCATCCTTCCCTACCTGGCTCCCTTTCAGCTTGTCCCTCCCTTCCTGAAAGGCTCATCAAGGCCAAAGCACAGGCTTATTTTGCATATCAGCCCTGCTAACCTTGCCTCTGGGCTGCAGCAGCAGCTCTCCAGGGCTCACCAAGGCTGTCCTCCCTGAAAACTGCTGCGGTGGATCCAGGTCTCCCTCTCCCCAGGGAAGCAGAGATACCACAAAATAACTAAAAAAAATAACCTGTTCGCATCTCTGCTTCCAGCGGTGAGCATCCAGGCAGGGGCTGGGGAAGGGGAAAGCCATCCCTCCCTGGGCTGATGGAAAGGGATCTCTCCTGCTCTCTTGGAGCTTGGGAGAGGCTGGGCAAAGAGCAGTGTGGTGTTGGCAGGTGGCACCGGTGCCTTTGCAGTCCGGGAGCTGTGCATTTGTCCCATGTGCCACAGCTCCCCTCAACCTGGCCGGTTCCAGCACAAGGCACCGTGGTCTGGCCACAGATTTCCATGCCGCATGTCATAGCTGCGCAGGAGCTGTGGGGTTCAGCCGCCCAAGTGTGGGTCCATCTGCCCATCCATCCTGTCTTTACCAGGGCTTGCTGCACGTGCTTTGGGGGGGTGGGGTGCAGCCATCTGAGCGTTGTTGGTTTATTTTGCAGGCAACGATGATAATTTTCTGCCTGCTGCACACTCTTTAATTAACAGCTCAGAGGATGTGGGGCGAGAGGCGTAATGAGCGCTCCGTTTGCATATCAAAAGGCAGCATCATTAATATCCCTGCGCTCGCAAGAGCTCTCGGAAGGCAGGCAGGTCGAAGGCAGGGATGCCAGCGGCGGCTGAGGCTGAAAGCCCTGTTTGGTGTGCGAGGGGCTGCGGTGCCAGAGGGCACGCGGGCTGCGGAGGTGTGCAGCTGGGTGGTGGGCAGGAAGTGGGCAGCCACGACCTCCCGCCCCAGGATGGCAAGCAGAAGGGTTTTGCCAAGGGGGCTGGGTAAGAGGGCGGTTTCTAGGCAAAGGGGGAGCTCACCAAGGATTTTTGGCTAAGTTGCCTGAGTCCAGCAAGGTTCCAGGCTGCTCTGCAGCAGATCCTTTTCTTGACTCTCCTGCTGGGCTGGAGGAGTTGTCCCCAGGCGACCCCTCGCTGGCCAGTGCCAGTGGCCCTGGAAGGCTGCACTGAAGTGGCTGATTGTTCAGATAAAGCTTATCCTGTTACCCAGGCTGTTTGTCGCTGTACAGCATTTGCACAGAGGAGTCCCTGTAGATCTCAATTTGGCCATGCTCAGCCAGCAGGATTAAATGTTCCTTTGCTTCTGTCTTCTGCATGGAGGAAATCAGCTACCCAGGTGATGGTTTACTCTGCTCATGCACTCGTCTTTCTTTCCTTCACTCTCTTCTAATTAAATATAAAAATTTCCCAGGGGATGGGGGAGATAGCATGCCAGGGCATCCTTGGCTCTCCCTGCAAGTCTGGCTGTGGCGTGCTTACTGGGAGCCCATCCTTGCCAGGCTCCTGAGGCTTTTTGTCAGCAAGAGGCTTGGTTTGCATACTTGGGTTAGGCCGTCCACTTACTTGCAGCCAGAGTCTGAGCAGGCAGGCCCAGGTGGGACTGGTCCGGCAGGCACTGGTTTTCCCAGCTGCAAAGCTGGGGGAAGTCTCTGTGGCCTCTGCAAAGTCCTGGGATGGGAAATGTGATGCCCAGGATTTCTTCTGCTCTGCTCCCACTTTCTCTCAGCTCCTCCTGCTTCTGCGCAGGCTGCCTTTGTGTGGGTACTCTCACCTAGGTGGCCTCAAGGAGACAAGGATTTGCAGCTCTGGAGGAGGGGGCTGAAAGAACTTCTAGGGGTTGATTTTCTCCCTTGTCATCCTCCCGGTTAGACAGGGCATGTCAGACAGTGACAGATACTGTAAGGGGCTGCATGGAACTACGCAGCAGACAAGGCAAAAGACCAAGGAAGGGAAATGAGTTGGTAGAGCTATAGCAAACACTCAGTTCTCTTCCTCCCTGTCCAGCCGCACTTGGAAATGCTTTCAGAGGAAGTAACTATATCTGAACAGAAATACATGCACTCCCTCAGTTGAGGAAACCCTGCCCGGCTCCCCTGACACTGCCTGGCTCGGGCACAGGTCTCTCTCTGCCTGAGCCCCTCCATGGCCAGGGGGAGGATGAGGCAGGCTTTGTGGGGTACAGAAGCTCTGGTTTGGTAGCAGAGCACATTACCAAAGGGATTTCTGCCCCCCAAGTTCATTATCCATGCTGCAAGTTGACAGA
The DNA here is from genome assembly GCF_031877795.1 of Strix aluco. Lineage (NCBI taxonomy): Eukaryota > Metazoa > Chordata > Aves > Strigiformes > Strigidae > Strix > Strix aluco. Next base: position 89,004,431 of record NC_133934.1, on the reverse strand, counting down.
ATAAACTGATTTCTGTGCTCTACCTCACAAATCTTATACAAAGGCCAACAAAGCAAATGCACGCTTAAGTCGAGCACATTGCAGGGCAAATTTACTACCAGGTTCCTCTAAGCCAGTTAGAGGTGGAACAACACAATGATCAAATTAAGGGCACAATTAAGATTAAATTGATAGGTCTGAATGTTCAAGTGCCAAGTGAACACAGCAGGTAATCACATCAAACAGTGAGGCTGATATTAGAAAGGATGACATGGTGTTTCATCTTCCTTGTGCTGTGAGCAGAAGGAATTGCTTTCAGGTGGGTCTCCAGCCAGCACACGTGGGGATGGAGCCAGGGAAGGAGCTGCGGGACATGCAGGTCCCTAAGATCAAGCACCTGCTGCTAAGGGAGACTCCTGGTACCAGTCCTCCACCTCCTTGAAGTTGAAGCCACTCAGGGTGGGGTGGCACGGAGGTGCCACCAGACCATTTGCCTCTTGGATTTGGCTGTTGAAAGGACACATGCAGAAGAGTAAAAGTAGGTTTAAGCGAGTACAAGTTTGAAGAGCTGTTGATTGGGGCCACCAAACACTTCCCTGGGTTGATGGGTTTATATGAGGTATTGTGTATAGATACCGAGCACTTGAATTTTACATTTTCATCCTGTCTAGCGAGCCAGATATGTGCTCCCTGATGTGCTGCCTTCCTCATTTGGCTGGGATCAGAGCAAAAGTCCATGTAAACAAACTTTCCTGTCATCCCAAAAGATCTCACTTCCTTCTCTTGAGGGTTTTTTTCAGTTTTTTGTTTTGTTTCTTCCAGCAATGCTGCTTTGTCCATAGCAATTTTTCTTGGGAAGGAAAGGAGCTGCTGCCCATATACCCTCACAGGAAGGATGTAAAGCTCACATGGGGCCCGTGGTAGTTTGTGATTCACAGCACATGTTGCTTTGGTGAGCAGATGTCTGGGAGGAGGAGGCCAGGAGCTTTCTTCACTTGCATAGCAAGGTCTTGGTACACGTCCTGTTTTGGAGATCACTTTCCTGAGGAGCATTTGGCAACTTGTTTGTGGAGCAGGAGGAAGGATTAGCCACAAGCATCATCACTGGCATGTGTGACCACAATCCAGGGACTCTCACTATTCAAACTCAAAAGGAGCAGCTGCGTGTCCCACGCAGGTGCTGGGTGCTCCTTAGTCCTGTCCCTCATCACTGCCTGCTATTTACCTCCACTGTTTCGGTGCCCCTTTCCCATGTGGATCAGGGGCAGCCAGCCATGCCCATCGGCAGCGTTGGCACACACGTGTGTGTCATTAGGTGGGAGAAGAGGCTCCTTTCCCAGGCAGAGGAGACACAGTGGTCAGGGTGGCTGGCACAGCATCACTGTTTGGGGAGAAATCCTGACCATCCTTGTTGTTTTGCCAGAACAGTTCAATTGACTTTCCTTGGAGAGAAGCATTTCCATCTAATTCAGCTCTTAATTAACCCCGTGCACCCCAAAGAGGCTCTGCAACCACTTGTAAATTAAATATGAAAAGCATTATTTATCTAGGAATAGCAGCCTAATGGCTGCAGCTCTGACGTTTATAGTTGCTAATGATGATGGATCTGGGAGAGAGAAGCTGGGAAGAGAGTGGAGGGGAAGAGTTTCTTCTCTCTTAAAAGATACAGAGCCAGATGTATAAGGGCCATGTGTCCAAGGCATAAGTGGCCTCTTTCTTCCTTTGATTAAAAATTAATGTGAAAGGAGCACAGGAAGGCTGGAGGAGTATATTCCCAATGTAATAACCTGTGTCCTATACTGCGTGTGGCAAGGTGAGCTGTGGGGCTAGTGTCACTAGGCTTGTGGAAAAGAGGAAAGTCAAATCTGCTTGCTGCAATAGGAAATAATTTTGTAGATGGTAGGAGCCAAAGAGATATACCAGGAGCCTTTCACCCTTTCCCAGGAAGAGGGTGAAGGGGGAAGGTGCCAAGGGCTGATGCACTTGCTTCTCACCCCTGCAAGCCTTCCTCTGAGCCTGGGTTTCACCTTCAGCAGGGCAACTGCAGGGTTCACTTAATGCAGGCTCTGTTTGTTGGCATCAAAAAAAAAAAAAACCAAACCAAACCATGTCCATGAGCAGAGCCAGCTCTTGTGGAGCTCAGAGGGAGAGAAAACCAGGAGAGCAGCAGGTCGGGGCTGGGATGTGTGGGGGCTGGCTGGGGAGCAGCCAGCACAGCCGAAGGGCCAGCGTGCCAGGGCTGTGGGTGAGCCAGCTGGGGCTGCAGCAGCCCCGGGAGCCTCCGGCTCGGTGTTTCCTTAAAGCTTTCCGCTTCCTATTTTGTCTCCGCTCAAAGGTTTTGTCCCATTTTGTGAAGCTACCAGCCCTTTCAGTGGGCGCGAGGGCTGAAGCCAGCTGCCTGTCTTCTCACACGGGGAGGTTTCTTCCCGGCGCAGATGGAGGGTGATTCCCAGTGCGGCGTTCCCCGGGGCTTGGCATGGCTGGCGCTGCCGGGAACGCAGCTGCCTCTCGGACTAGGACAGGGTGGGATAGTGCGGAGGGGCAATACGGGCCAGGTTTGGGGCAGTTCCCCAGCTATGGGATACTCTGTGCTGAGAAGCCTTAAGACTGTCAAAAGTTTGCAGGCGCAGAGTGCCAAGGAGGAAAGTTTCTGTTCCTGAGAGCTTTCTGTGTGCCACCCTCCCATCAGACATTCATCAACCCATTCAGCAGACTAATATTAACTCTTGCTAGCAAGGTCCAGACAGGTAGGAGCCGTCTCGCTGCCTCTGGGTTGACGCAGACCCCCTGGCAGCAGTTGGGGCAGGGTAAGGAGTGAGGCCGGCAGAGCGGGCATGGGGCAACCTGGCCCCCCGGGGGGTCTGGCAGAGACAGGGTAGCCAGAGCCCCAAGCACAAGGCTTCCCATCCCCATCACAAAATGTCAATTATAATAATGATGCTCTGGGTTTTGTTGATATCTGTGTGTGTATTTAATCCAGCATTGAATCTCACTGGGTTTCTGGTCTCAAACAGCTATTTCCTGAGGAAAAACCACTGTCATTTAATCTCACATCGGGTGAAGTGGCATTTTCCTGCCTTGTCCCTGCGCTTCACTGACCAGCCTCCTGCTCTTCTGCTACGAGACAGGGGAAACCGGGTTTTCCCATCTCTCTGCTGCTTGTTATTTTGTAAGTCTGTCTCATGCCTCCCCTCCCTTATAGTTAGGGTCCCTGTCCCTCAAGCTCCCCACTCCTCTCAGTGGCCCCCTCTCAACCATGCCATGCCCATCCCCGCAGCCTCCTGCCTGTCCCCACACTACTCATCGCATGTCACCCAACCCATCTCAGCTGCATCAAGGCTTCACCGGCTGCTGCTGCAGAGACCGTGGACTGAGCTGATCCTGGGACAGCCCCAGCCTCCTCTGGGGATGCTACAGTAACCCTCCCAGGTTTACAAAACCTGTAAGTTTTATACTACAAAGTGCATTTCTTTGCCTTTATCAGCATCAATACAATTTGTCACCGTGGTACCCATCCATACAGTACCTTAGGAACTCTCTGAAGCGCCTTGCTGTCTCCTGTGCTTATGGATCACCTGAAGAAGTTGTGCTTGCTCCTATCTCCTGCCTCCGCTCCTCCATCCAGACCATTAATAACACCCTTGATCAGCAGGAAACCTAGCACGCATCCCGACTTCACCACTACTAATCTTTTGCTGTTATAAACCCCAACTATTTATCCTCTCTGCTCTGGGACTCCTTGCCAGTTTCCCACGCAGGAAAAGACAGTGCCTTTTGCCCCCTGGCTAATTAGCTTTTTTAGCAGCCGTCTGGACAATCCTTTGTCAGAGGAGTTCTAAATAAATAGTCACTTCGTTGTTCTGCATCCGCCGCTGGGCTGATATGTTCAAGGAAATCTGGGAGATTAGTGAAACATGGTTTTCCTCTGAGACATGCACACTGGGCTGTATTATGAGATGTTCTGTTTTTAATTATCATTCCAATCAATTTGGTGCACACAGATGTGCAATTTACTGATCTGTAATTCCCCAAATTACCCCTGGAGGCTTCATTTTTATTGTCAGTGTAACATTTGCTACCAACTATCTGTTGTTTGTTTTTTGGGGGGGGAAGGTTTTCTTCTTGTTGTTTTTTGTTTTTACACCTTCAGCCATCTGCTCTCCAGAAACCCATTTTGACTCATTTTTTTCTTTCTTGTTACCTGCTGTAATTTCTTGTTGCCAGGTGAGGTTTTGATTTCCCCATTTGGGAGTACCCCTGTGTGCTGCAGAAACCCGGAGTCTGTTCTGGGCTCTGGCAGTGATTTACTCTATGGTCAAACCCTTTCTGCTATAACCCTGTCTGGGTTTCCCCACTGTAGCAGGCAGACACCATCCCACCACAGCTCCAGGTATATGGCTTAATTAATTAGTGCTTGTAGAGTGCAGTCAGGAGGTTCTGGGGAAGACGAACATATCATAAGTGCCTTTGTTATGGAGATATGTAATCACTCCTTTTGGGGAGCTGCGGGTGTGAGGTGGAGGTGGCTCACAGGGCTGGCACAGCCAGACCCTCCACGAGGAGGGGTTGGTCAGCTGTGTCTCCTTGAGGAGACACAATTTCCTCTCGGGAAATGGGAAAACAAAGCCAAGAAACACAGTGGAATGGGGGAGTCTGCATTTGGCTGGAGAGCCTGCTCTGCCACCTCGGGCACATTCTCTGTGGGGCCAGGTGCCAGCCTGGCAAACCCCTCTCCCGGCCATCCCTGGACTTGGCCATGCCCCTGCTGCCCAGGAAAAGCCTCTCCACATCCCAGCCCCAGGGGACTCTCCCCATACCTTGCCACAGCACATCTCACTGGCCACGTGCTCAGCACTGGCCTCCCCCAGGACGTGCTTCATCGCCCGCTCCCAGGATGCCCCAGCTCCTGTGGGGTGCTGCAGCCTTCCTCTGCTTATACTCTGTGGGTGCTTAATTATTAATAACAAATCCTTCCAACCCTGCTCTGACGTAGGGAGCTGCAAACGAGCTTGTAGCCCCTTGGGTCCCCCACATGGGGCCAAGGCAAGAGGCATGTGGGAGCTTTAAATCCAGTCCTTGTGATAGTGGGGGACCTGGGCTGCCAGCGCTGCAGGGGGCTGCAGGAGAGGGAGATTTAACAAGCACAGCGACCTGGCACTGGCAATGCGTGCTAGGCTGGAGATAATCTCCATTTAATTCTCTTCCAGATAATCCAGTCTCGGATGTGGTCCCATGCTCCCTGACCTCTTAATCCTATTGCCACAGAGCCTGTTTAATGGGGAATCTGGTGAGGGCTCCTGTGAAATGGTTTAGGGCATCCCCCTGGCCCCCAACTCTTTGTCTGCCCCAGCTCTTTGTCTGCCCCTCTTGCATCCCTCGTTCCTGCCTGGCACGGATCTGGCACCGAAATACACCCTTTCTCCCTGTGTGGCCTCTTCCTCACTCTCCTTCCTCCCCAAAGTCTGAGAGAGACCCTCAGCTGCCCAGAAGTGAGCAGCAGGCAGGGAAGGGGGTCTGGCTCCCAGACACATTTACAGGGCAGCTGTGAGGTGATCTCTCTGGCAACACAAGCTAGATGCTGGTTTTGCAAGCCTTGCTCTGCTTTGGAAAAGGATGGCTGTGGTGGGCACGGTGGGGAGGAGGAGAGAAGAGCAGTCCTCCCTTGTGCCCCAGCTTTCAGGCAGGAGGCTGGTGCATGGGAAGCACCCAGACAGCAGCGGTAAGGAGATGGCTGGGAGGAAATTGGGGTTATAAAAGTCAAAGCGAGATCTGATGGAAAGGGAGGTGGGTTTATGGTACAAAATCTCTTAGTGTGTTGATTTGCCATGCTCAGCCTCTGCAACTCTCAGACACCGTGAGCTGTGTCCCCAGGGTCAGTACTGGGTGCATGTGGAGGAGAGGGGATGCCAGTCACCAAGCCCTTGCTGTGTGTCCGGGGTTCCTCTGGACAAGTGATAAAAGCCAGTTTTCAGATGGATCTTTTCTCTCTAGTAGGTCTTTTGCTTTTACCTTCCTATAAGGCAAACAGAAAGTAACCATGCTGTGCTGTGCTGCAACCCCGCTGCCGTCCTCCTTGCTAGCAAGCAGGTCGCCTGTCCTGGGGCCAGAGCAGAGCACGGCCACCTGGGCTGGGTCCTCCTTGCTTTGGTTAACTGGAAACACAACCATCCCTCCAGCCCGTCCTCACTGTTTCTGCTGGTGCTTACACACGTGTGTTTGCATTTGTATTTCCAGGGGAGCGGCCCCTGAGGATGCAGATACACGTTCACACTACAGTTTCCCTGGGTGCCTGGTGAGTGCTCTGCAACTCAAAACCTTCCTCAGGGACAGGTTATCTCTTTGCGAGGAATCCACGTTGGCTCTGCCGAGGGGTGCTGGCTGTGTCTCCTGGCGACTTGCCAGGGCTTGCTGGGTAGCTGCCAGCCCGCGGAGGACTCTGACCCGCCTTTGTGGCTGTGAAAGCTGTTGGTTCATGAACAAGTTGTCCCTGGGAGGCACGCAGTCATGCGGTGTGGTCCTCTGGGGACACGAACCGTGCCTAATTGACAGCCTTGTTGGCTTCCCACCATCCTCCTCTGAAATGCCGGTGGGGCTTGGATGCTGCCATACCCCACAGGTTCCCAGCGGGAGCCTTTACCCCCCGCTGAATTTGGGAGCAAGAGCATAGATGTTCAGCTCCTTGGAGCCAGACAACAGGGAAACAACCTGTTCCTGTTCCTCTTCATGCTTCCCTGGGCTGACACTGAGGGCCAATTCAATCATTTTGGGCCTGGATAGGAAGCAGAAAGGTGAAGGGCCCTGAATTGCTTGGGAAGGGCCATGTCTTTTCTGCATTGCCCATCACCTTGCATCCCATCCTCAGTGGGAGCGAGGCCATAGAGGAGACAGGGCCAGCGAGCAGTGGGTTCAATGCAGGCTCTGAGAGGCTCCCGAGACGCTCCCTCCCATCAGCTTTTCCTGCAGTGCCTCTCCTCAGCAATCCAGTGGCGCCCACAGAGCTAGAGCCCTACGGAGGTGGTGGGTGGCTCTGCTAAAACCATCTTTTGAACCTGAAGTTTGCAGGGACACACTTCATCTCTCACTCATTCGCTTTTGCATGCATATTCAACCAGAGAAAGTGCTGTTCCCCTAAGGTGAAATGCTAGGATATTAATTTTCTGAAGTTCTTGATAAGCTATTGAAGATTAATTTTAGGGAAAGCCGGGGGATATGATGGATTGGAGCCCAAGCCTGCTTAAATATGCAATATTAAAAATTGATCGTTGTCTCTCCTTGTCATACACCCTGCCCCGGTGTCTGGGGCAATCCCACAGTCTGACGAAAAGCCAGGAAAGTACTCAATAAGCCCCATGCCCAGCTGAGTGCAGATTTTAATAACTTGTGTTGCCATTATTATTTTTAAAATCACTTTTATGAGTTTCTGTTTTGTTTAACGCCTGGCTCTGTTGTGCGGATTGGCAGGTGGGAGCTTGGGAATCCTCTTCCACCTGCCAGGCTGTGAGGCATCACCTCCCAGCACAACCTGCTCCCCTGTCCTCCCCGCCATCCCCCCATGGGGATGATGCTCCAGGTGACCAAGGAGCCATGGTGGGGGCAGCCCATGGTGGGGTGGGGAGGGGAGGCTTGGCCAGGGAGGTCAGCAGATGCAGGGGGCTGCTTCAGCCTGGAAGACATCCAGGCACCGTGCAGCACTGTCCACGCTTTAGAGGCTTCCCTGGATCTTGACTGCAGCAGGCAGTGCTTGGCGCACAGAGGGGAAGTTGCATCTCTCAGTTTTACCTTGCTCAACAGCGGCTCTGGGGCAATTAGTCCCTTTGTATCAACACGGCTTTGTAAGCATTGACTCTGATGTTTCTCACTTGCAGAGAAACAACAAAATCTTGCCAAAATTTTGGAGTTCATCAAAGCAGCAATGAACTCTTACAGGTATTTTTGAGGTTGGTTGAAAAGTTAGGGTCCCTCTGCAGTGTAAGGCCCAAGATGACTCTATTGGGGCACTCAGCAGCAAGGAGAAAGCTCTGTGGGGTTCCTCTTTGTCCCTGACTGACTGAGGGGAGTCCAGGCAAAGTCCACCTCATCCACTCTGATCACAAAACTGCTTTTTTTTTTCCTCCCTGAAGATAATGACTGCAGGAGCCAGGATTTGCTGGCATTTGCACTTCACAGAGAGCTACGAGGGGAGAAAGCGGGTCCCGCAGAGGGTGCAGGAAGAACAAGAGGCATGGTGTAATCTGTCATCAGGCTTTTCTAGCCAAATTCCGTTTTGCATGAAGCCAAGTAGATAAGCAGCGTAGCGATACAGAGATAGTGCAGTGACTGATGGGACATAACGCTCTTCAGGGCCAGTTTGACCACTGGCTGCTCCTTTACCGTCTACGGGTGGTGACTGAGCTGCAGCTGGACTGCAGAGGTATGTGTGCAGCGCCCTAAGGGGTGACAATGTGACCCCTTTCGCCATGCATCCCCCCATGACTGACGGGGTTAGCACAAGGAGCCGCAGTTGAATACAGAAGAGTAGCACACTTGAGCAAAGAGCTATTATTTGCCAAAGGTCCAATCTTCCCTGATTTGCACTTGGGCTGTAGTAGCACTTGTCCTAATGATTCATCCGTGCTCTTCATCGCAGCAGGCTGACAGTGAGGGATGAGCGTGTTTCTGCAGCTCCCAGGGGTGTTCAGGCTGTGCTTGGAGTGCTGTGCCCCTCGTTAGCAGCCCCTGCAAAGGGATGTGTTCAAAATAGCTGCCTGGCCAGTCCAAAATTGATGCCACCTCACCTCCACAGCTGCGGTCAGCGGTGGCCACCTCCTCCTCCTCCATGCCCAGAGGACCAGGAACGGGGAGGCCCGGTAGAAAGCTACGATGAGGAGAAGAGTGCACCAGCAGCAAGCCCTAGCTTGAATGGGCAATCAGAGAAATGATCACAGGCAGCAACACGCTGGCCTGTGTGCCGGGGAACAGCAGCGTGTTCCCTGCTACTGACACCGCTGGTGGCACGGGTGGCTCACACGGTCACCGCTGTTGGCTTTGCTGCGCCCTACATGGAACTTGGAGTACCGGGGTGGTGGCCACAGCTGCAGTGTGAAACCCACAGCGATGCTCGCAGCTGGTTTTGCTAGGTCCAAGATGTGTGACCCAGGAGAGCAGGAGGGATCTGAGCACTTCTCAAAACCCTTTGAGAGGGACTTAGAGCTGCCCTAAATGTGCAAGGACCACTTCCAGCCCTCGCCTAAGTCTTCTCAGAATTTTGGAGACATTTTGTCACGCCTGTGCACTACACATGGGTCAGCCACATTTATGGGATTGGTTAGTCCTATACAAAACTGAATTTGGACCCAAAATGTGCCAGCTGTCTTGAAGCAAGTACTGAAGAACAGTACCGGGCATGAATGTTGCACGGGCAGTGGTTCCAGGTCACTTTGGATGGTACTAGTTCAGGACACACCATTTTTGTGATTACATTTAACAACACAAGAGTGCAATGCTCTGCAGTGTGACCTCCTCGATACCTGGCAAGTTGGACAGGCATGCTAATGAAGTGCTCTTGTGCAGATAAAGCCACCTGCGAGCACCCTGCAGAAATATCCACTCCATCCTCACATTAGCAGCTGTGGGACTGAATGCAGTGCCATTTTCCACCATTGGCAAGGCCAGGGAAAGGAAGAAGGACAACAGGAAGGGGTGAGGAGTGTTTTTTTTTTTTTTCTCCATCAAATGCAGTTTTATTTCTGTGTTAAAAATTTATGGAGCCCTTCATTTAATATTTATAAAGTGAGTGTCTTGGTGATAAATTACTAAGGAACACAACAGGGCAGCCTTGCTGCTCATGTAGGAGAGTTCTATGGGGACTGGGAGCTCCCCTTGCATCCAGACTGCCCACACTCTTTGTCCAGCATCACTAGGTGATAGCTGGGTTTGTGGGACTGATAGGTGGGTTTCACACTGTGGTGGACTGTGGGTTTCACACTGCAGCTGTGGCCACCACCCCGGTACTCCAAGTTCCATGTAGGGCGCAGCAAAGCCAACAGCGGTGACCGTGTGAGCCACCCGTGCCACCAGCGGTGTCAGTAGCAGGGAACACGCTGCTGTTCCCCGGCACACAGGCCAGCGTGTTGCTGCCTGTGATCATTTCTCTGATTGCCCATTCAAGCTAGGGCTTGCTGCTGGTGCACTCTTCTCCTCATCGTAGCTTTCTACAGGGCTGAGAAGGAGGCTCCCACTTTTTCCAGCCAACCTTCAGGGTGCTTGGACTGAGCTGCTTTCTCCCCTCCACCTGCAGTGGTTGGAGAGGGGCTGACCTCTCCCTCTCTGCTTCGAGCCATGAAGTGTTGTGAGAGACCCTGGACTGGGGTCACAAGGGGTTCCCAGGCATCCTGCAGAACCCACTGGGGACAAGGAAAGCGGGGGTCCAGGTGAGACCGGAGAGCAACCATGAGGAGCTCTGGCTGGAAAGAGGCTGGGCAGCCACTGGCTAAGACAATGAGCATCTCAAGGTGACCTGAGCATCCTTTGAAAACTGAGTTGGATCAATGCAATTGATCCTCCTAATCATTTCCTCTCTGTCAAAGCACAGAGCAAAACCCCTGAGCTCACAGGCAGCCCATCAGCCTCATGCCACAGTGTCCCAGGGACCAGGCAGGAGCCCAGGGACCCCCATTCAGGTCAGGGGAGCCCCTCCTGGTAGATGGGGACCTCTGGAACCCCTCCAGCTCCTTGCTGGTGTGCCAGAGCTTACACCCCCAGGGGAAGGGGCACAGGGCGGTGTGGAGTGGCTGTACCCAGCACTGGGGAAAGCACATCCCTTCCATGCTGCTTTCCCCATCCCAGAGATGGAATTCCTGGCCTGGGGCAGTGGTGCTGGCAGGGGGAGAGGGTGACCATGATATGCTACCCGAGCTCTGTCCTGGACTTTGCACACAGCAGCCACCCATCCCTAAATTTTCCTGCTGCTGCTGCAGGTGCCATGCCCCCAGCCAGCGCAACTGTGACAGTACCAGTGGAGGCAAAATATCAGGAACTACCTGCATTTCAGCTACAGAGTCAACGGCTGCTCTGGACCGGGTTAAATGACACTTCCCTGGGGCATTTCAGGATCATTTGCTCCCTCACTCAAGCTCCGTAACTAGGCCCAAGGAGGCACTGAGGGAGCGGACAAGGTGGCCGAAAGCAATTTCAGCCCTTCGAAAGAAATAACTGGCATGTAACAGTGACAGGAAATTGTGCAATTAGTACAACAAGGCAATGTCAACAAGCTCTTAACGCCAGTTGTTATGGCAACACCAGGGAAAGTGATGTCGGTGCTGGAAAAATCGAGAGACTGAAAAATAACAAGAGCAGCAGCAGTCGGGATGGCTCTGGGTTTGCTTGCGGGGGTGCGGTGCAGGCAGCACCCCGGCAGCAGCACAGGGTCATGGCCACTGTCTCGAGACCAGCCCCAGCCCTGGTGCTGGGGAGAGGATGGGCAGAGGTAGGGGACCTGGTCCAGCAAGCAAGAAATGGGAGCCCTCAGCAGGGGCCGGGGAAAGCTTTCCCACCTGCAGCCCTGTGAAGCTCTTCCTTGAGGCGCTGCCTTGCAGGAGGGGCAGCCAGGGCAGCCCATGTCACCCTTGGACATGAGCGTAGAGCATCAAATGGCTGAGAGCTGGCAGCCCCGGCTTGGCTTGTCATGCTAATAAAGTAGCATTGAGTGAATTTTGTGAGAGAATATTGAGTGTTTTTCTGCTAGCAGAGTTACGGTGCTTTGGGTCTGGCAGCGCATTTGCTAATCCTGGGCAAACATATGGCTAGGCATGTTGACAAGGTGTGTCTCAGGCGGCTTTGTGGGCAGCTGGCTATTTTGCATCCGTGCTGGGCACAGCCAGGACTTTGTAGCCTCCCTGTGTGCCCCCGCTTTAGCTGGCCACTTCACCCACCGTGCCCACAGTGGAGCTGGCGCAGGGCAGAGGAGGGGGACAGAGGGCTGAGCTGCTTCCAGGACCTGTGCCAGCCCACACACCCCGCCCCACTGGCTTGGCTTTTCCAGCTTGAGCCCAGACTTGCTGGGCTGAGGCTGTCTCCGCTCGGTGTCATTGGCCTGGCTCTGCACCCCTGGCTCACCTATGGTGGGCTGCTCAGCTATCTGGAGAGGCTGTGATTTGTGGGGTGCACATGGAGGGGGTCTGTGGTACTGTGGGACAGAGCCATTAATGCTGGAGCTCGGGGCACATGCAAGCCTCTGCGATGCTCACTGGTAGAGAGGTGGGGCATTTCTCAACATGCACAAAATGTTCTTCTTGTACCCTATCCTGAACACATCAAAATGGAAAGGATTTGATTTCAACTTACTGGGGCATACAGTGGCTCCCTCCCTCCCTCTCTCCCTGTACTCCTGCCAGCCAGCGCAAGTCCTTGCAGCAGGGTTCCCCCAGGAGCCATCCAGACTTCTCTGTGGTTGTGCTCTCTGGTTTACCCCAGCATAAGCCAGCGTATTCTCCTTTCTCAGCATCAGTATAGCACTCTCGGTACAAAATTTGGTGCCTACAAAGCTAAGCAAAGGATTCAGGTTTCTCCCAGCTCCTTTTGTGTAACGTTAGATCTTTTCTGGGCAAAAAAGCCTTTGCAGTAGGAGCAGAAGAGACCATGCGATGCTTTCTGAGAGAGCCAGGGCCCCCGGAGTCACAGGGAGCATCATCCCTTGCAGCTCAGCTCTGTCATTACGGGGCTGCCAGGTCTGCTCTAAGGCTTCAGAAGCCAGGGGGGCAACGGAGACCCTGACACAGCAGAAGGATGCCAGTCCAGGGGAAGCTGCTGTGGCATACCCATGAAAGCTAAAAGCATATGGCTTCAAAGGGAGAAACATCTCGAGCCCTTTGGAAAGAGCTGAGCGATGGAAGGATCAAAGCACTAGAGAGAATTGTGTTTTGTTTAAAACTGAGGTCTTACATCAGCTTTTGAGAGAATCTTAAGAAAACGTAATGGGATCTCTTAGAAAACAGCAATGCGAGCCTTGCAGCTGCTACAATGAAGAAGAGCAAAGAACTCCGTGTGTTATTTGGGAAATGTTATTGCCCTTGTAGCAATAGTTGAGTTAGTCGTTCAAGTAATTTAGGATGTTGGTGACTGAGCTTTTGAATGCGAGGGGATGCTTTTCTGCCAGCTGAGAGCTCTGTGTTGTACTTCTACCCGGCCAGATGGTAACACCTTTCCTCATTCCACAAAGCATCTTGCCACGGGAATACTCTTATTGATTTTGCTGGAGCCGTTTGCACAGCAAATGCTGTAACGTGCCTGTAAGGAGGCACAACTGAATCCATGGTGAGGAGGAAGCTTCCGTAAAATCTAATGAGTTCCTAATGAAGGTGGCTGATTACCTGATGCTCTTGCCTGTAAATGCCATAACAGCATGTGTGCGATGGTAGATGACTATAGCATCACTTTGGAAAACCTCTAGCATTAATCCTTCCCAAAGATGGCAGAACCATCAGGTCTCTGTGCTTCTGGGCCTGGCAGGGCATGACGTGGTCCATCAGTCCACCATGCAAGTTGGAGCTGGGTGATGGAGCGTGACAGGGCAGCACAGATGGGTGGGGAAGGAGTCGTGCTGCCTCTGTGCCCCTCTGCAGCTGCTACGTGTGTTTCAGAAAGGAGAGACTATTCCAGGGAGGTAAAGGGGAGCTTTGATGAGCCGATTTCCCAGCCCAGCCCAGCTGCTAGGAAACATCTGGAGAGCTGCAGTGTGACTTTTTCTCCTGCCCAACTGGCTGATTCCTTGCTGGGGACCACAGTGTGCATCTCACATTGTCTGTGGCCATTTGATCCCTCACTGGTCTCCTGTCTGGGATCACAAGCGAGGCAGGAGTGATCCCATGTCTCACCCTGACCCCCAGCTCCATCTCATCTTTGCCTTCTTCCTTCTCTTCATCTGCATGTGCCTTGATCCCGAGTTATCTGCTGGGGTTATTTAGGACTGAGAGAAGGAGGCTTTCTCCCCCTCCCAGTGAGCGTGGCCACGCTTCAGCCCATGCTGAGCAGCAGTGGACAGGAGACACTACAGCCACTCCTGGAGAGGAGATCCACCCTGTTAACCCATTTCTCTCATCCTTGATGCTAGTGAGGCCCTGAGGAGAGCAAGTCTCTGATGCCACAAGCAGCCCTGGGATACCTATCCCAGCCTGTGGAAAATAGGTCCCATCACCTTCCTCCTGAAGACACTGGGGATGTCCTGCTTCCTTACCTCTGTACCAACTCTCTAGTCTGCATGAATAGACAGTGTAAAGAAACTGGAAGTTGTGGAGCACAGTTTGTTTGACTTCCTGAGATGTCTACCTTGGGGTGACCTCATGCTCCTCTGGTGGGAATAAGGTGAGATGAGTGGGCTGGAGAACATGCATGACACAAATGTGGGCAGAAGGATGGCACACTAGCAACACAGAAGGCAGGAGTTCTCCAGCAGCGATCCCAAGGTCACCTAGTCCCTGGGAGGAAAAGTCCCTAGTCACTGCAGGGAGGAAAAACCTTTATCAGGGTGGCTAATTCTTCCCCAGAAATTCCTGTGCTGCCCTTGCCTGTGCTTCTTTTCTCAAAGAGAGCAACCCTGCACCGGTCAACACTCTTGGTGTGCTGCCGGGACAAATGGATGCTGAAGGTGAGTGTGGCACAAGGCCCTGCTCAAACATCTAATGCCTCTTTGTGCTCAACTCTAAGCACAGGGGAGGTCAGCAGCATGAGGAACCTGGAAGATTGGAAAGGGATTGCTTCTCTGGCAGGAAAGTCTCAACAAGAGCTTTTGATTATGAAAAATTACAGTTTGGACAGAGGAAGAATGTGCAAATCGAACCAGAAATAGGACATATGACAGGGCCTGTTGCCCTAGGTTTTTTGCAGGGTGATTTTGCACCCTTGTGTGAAGTTGTCCAGAGGCTGCAGTAAATCTGCAGATCAGGGGAATGATGTCCCTGAGTCATTGTCTTCTCAAGGGCCAGGAAACACGATGTGAAAATATACAGTGAAAATAATGCACCCAGTAGGGCTTCTCTTAATGAATGGTGCAAAGGAGGAGCAAGAAAGTAATCTGATTTACCCATCACAATGTATTTCAGCATCCCTGCTTTTGTGCCTCTGAGGCATGCAACTTGCCTCCCTCTCGTTCCTCTGGTGGCCAAGGTTTCTGGTGTTCTGGCTTTTCCTCTTGCTCCCAGCTCAGTTGTCCAAGTCCTTTGATCAACCAAGGTTGACCTCACATACTCCCTCCTTTATCTGGGGCATTACTTGGATGATACCTTCAGGCAGCAGAGAGAAGACATGCCTTCTCCCAGCCCTATTCCTGTGTGGTGTAAGTTTAGTTCCCATAGTTTCCCCTCAGAGTCTTCTTGCTCCTTGGCCATACTGAATGTATACCATTTCTGTGCTGCCTCCTTTGATTTCTACAGAGGAAGCCTTTGCCAGCAGTGGATGTGTCTGATTTTTCTCACTTCACCGTGGCAGCTTTGGAGCTGTCAAGATCCCTGGAGACTCAGTGAGTCTTCAAACAGTCAGAGGAGCTGAGATCCAGTCTCCTGAGACATCTGAGCACAGCACAGCATCAACTTTTTGATACAATGCTATCAAGAGGTTTCTCTGTATTTCTTTTTTTTTGCAAATCAATAGAACGGAGCTGGTTTCCCTCCTGCTGTTTGTCGGGGGCTGTTGGAGAAGGAGGTGTTTTCATTTCAGCTCTTGAGTAAAAGAATAAAGAAGGAGGAGAAGGTGGGGGAGAGGAGGCAGGAAAGAAATATCAGAGAGGATGATAAGGGGGAACATCTGCTCATGCCTTTTCCATAGGGCTGGCCCTCTCTGAGCCACAGGAGAAGGCAATCAAGGGCAGTTGCCCGGTGCTGGGAAGCAAAGGCCAAGTGGCTGGAGGTGAGTAATAGTGAACAGGAGGTGAATAGAGGGGGCAGAGGGACTGAGACACAATGGGGAGCCCAGCAGGGGCCTTAGCACCAACAGACAGCAGGACTTGGCAGGACAGGGCCAAGGGAACCAGTTGGCTTTTCCAAGCCTCCGACCAGATGTCTTGACAGTTTGGTCAATAAGTTGGTGTGGCAGAAGCTGATTTCCTCCTTCCACCAGTGCAGGTGATGTACTGGCTTCTCCCCTCTCCCAGCTCTGTGGGGGCACCTTGCTGCACCTGTAATGCCATGCGAAACCACCCACAGAGTTTCCCGCCACGATGCAGGCTGCTGACCCAGAGTCCCATACTCTGCCCCGCCGCCCCAGCCCACCCTTCAGGGACCCCAGTTCCCTTGGCTTGAGAGCCACCTCTGTCAGTGCTTCCCAGGTCCCAGTCCCCGCTCCTGCACTGGAGCGCTCTCCACCAAAGACTGCCACAGGGATCAAACTGTTCAGACACAGGGATGTTCCAGGTTATCTGGATGAACGCCCACATTGGCCCTGGATAGTACCTGCCAAGCAGATGGGCCTGGAGCAGGATCTGGCCCCGTGCTGCCTTGTTACAAGGCCAATGTATCATTCCTAATCCCCATCAAGGTCTTTTTTTGGGTTTGGCTTGTGATCATCAGTATAAAAAATATCCTTGGCACACAATACCCTTCACAGAAGTAATCCTCCCCTCCCACTTGGCTTGGGTCCGAGCTGCGGCCCCACTGGACATCCCAGAGCCTTCTGCAGGAGTCTGCTTTGTCCCAGTTCTGCTTTGCCTTTATTTAATCTCTGCCCCAATAGAAGCACCATGAAATCAGCACCTTGCTGAAGCCCTCCAGGCACACTCTGTGTCCATACAGGTGGTCCCTATTCAGTCCTCCACACACACACGTGTCCGTCCCTCTGCACCAGTGAGACACAGGATCTTCAGCCAGGCTGCTGCAGTCCCCGGGGGCCATCTCAGAAGGGACCTCGCCTTCCCTTGGAGATGGCTGCAGGTACGGTGCCACTGATAACAGGCCCTCAAAAGTCTCCCTGTATATGCAGGGAGCGTGTCGGCTGTAACTACCCATATTTCCCATACTGCCCATATTTATTCCCTGCTCCCGTATGCATACTGTCCTCTGAGCTCCCTTTCTTCTGCCTGAAGCATGTTCATTTTGAATGCATCTGTGATTTCCTCTTGCAGCTCTGGGCACCCAGACTCTCCTGCTCCATCCCTGCACGAGAGGGAAAGCAGCAACGAAGAATGCTGGCAGAGCACAGCACTTCCCCTCCTGCCTCTCTGCACTTGATCCAGCATCTTGGGAGCAGATCTCTCCCTCATCCTCCCCACAGAGGGTCTAAGAGGCCTTTAAGCCCCGCCTCACTTATGCATGCACTCAACTCTCCACTGATCTGTGGTGCCATTTAATAGCAGACCCAGCAAGGGCTGGGCGAAACTTATGAGTCATTAATTCAGCTGGAACGATGAGCTAATGAGAGGAACCTTGCGAGCTTCCCTCCCCACTCCTGGTTGCTCAGTGCATATTAATCTTCGTGAGCACATGTGCCAGAAGCATCCCCAGCAGCTGAGCACACTGCTGCATGTTTGCTTTATGGGCCGTTGTTCCCCATGCCTAAGACCTCTGCTTGACTTGCTATAGTTCTTCCCAGTGAATTTGTTCCAAACCAGTTGATTTAGTGGCATGCAGAGACCTGGAGATGGCAGGGGGAGGCTGCGCACATTAATGAAGTCCTTGTTAGTACTCACGTGCTGTCGCCTGGGCAGGGGCACAGCTCAAGTCCCCAAATCCTCTTTGCCTGGTGGGACAGCACGGTCCCTCCTTCTGCAGATGGTGAGGGGCTCTGGGGTACAAATTTGTCCAGCCGGGCTAGATGACGGCAATTCAGCTGCTATGGGGCAATGCTAGCATTGCTGAAGTGTAATTAATTCTGCACACTACCCGAGGGATAGAGGGGAGTTTGAATGCGGAGCCTGTAAAACTCTCCTGGGTGAATGCATCCATCTTGGTTTGAGCTTTGCGAGCTTTCCCAGTTGTATACCTCCAAAAATATTCCCATGGAGCCACAGATTTCTGTAGAGTAACTGTAAGGCTGCTAACGAGAGGCTCACTTCTCTCAGTTATGCTTAGAAATAGCCCACAGTACTCTTGGGATCCATTGACCCCTGGCTGTAAACCACTGACCTGCAGCTTGTAGAGGAGGGAAACGAGAGGGCAGCACCGTGATTTCTACCCAGATAAAGCTGTGCACACCTAAGGTGGCGGGGCAGGCTATTAATTTAAAAACTGCTGTGTGCCATTATAAACCTGGCACCATCAGGCCAAGGGCTGCGTTGTCCCAGGCATGCCAGGAGCATCCCAAGGGGGAGCAGGCAGCTGTCCTGTCCCCTTCAGGCTCTGGCACGGGACGAGGCTCGGCATGTGGTGGGCTCCATGTGCACATTGTCTACAGCATGGTTTTCAGTTTATCTTCTCACTGTAAATTTTTGATTACTCTTTAAAGGAAAATTTCAGAGGGCTCAATCCGTAGGCCAGTGGCTGTCACCGCTGAAAGGACAACCTCCAGGTCGCAGCCCAGGCCAGGGGACAGAAACAAGTGTAGTTTGACGCCATCAAGCAACAACCCAGTTTTAGGTTTGAGCGTGGGAGGACTCTGCTTCTTCCTTGAGCTCAGATGGCTGCTGTTGCCTGAGCCCTAGGAGCAGGATGTATTTAAATATTACTGCTAATTGAGAGTATTTTAGGTCTGTATTTCTCCTAAAAATTAACTCTCTTGATTTGAAACTCTAAGTCGAGGCATAAAATTACCATAGGTTAATAAATGCCATGTAAATGTAAGTACTCACAAAATGCACATTTGTTGCTCAAAAGTTAACGCTAAACCAACAACTCAGGAGGCATCCAAAACCTGGAATGAAATACAAAACCAGAATTTGGCAACAGCAATGGGCTCTGTAAGTGCAGCGAAAGGACTGTCTTCAGCTCAAGGGTGAGCTTGGTCACATTTGAGAAGCTGAAAACCCTGAAAAGCAGAAAGGCTCATTTTCCACCCTTGTCCTAGCAGTGACACCTGCAAGGTTGAAATCTATACTGCTGAAAATCCTCAAGGTCCCCAGAGCCAGAAACCAAGCTGAATTCATTAACTACCTCTAATGCTGCCTTTAATAAATTGTATGGCTTTTAAATACAAACATATTTCAAGACATATTTTTTGTCCTGTATCTAGGACAGGTAAGGCAGGCTGATAAAACCAAGTGTAGATTCTGAGTTTACACGTTTCAGTTAATTACCATCCAAATTAAAGCTTATTCAACTGATGCATTAAAAAAAAAAATCAGCTAGTGAATAAATGCAATATTAAGCCTTTCAACACAAAGTGGAAAAAAAAATCTGAATAAATGTTAATTACGTAATAGCTCTAATAAGCTGGTTTAACTACAATGGAAGCTGGCAAAAAAGAAGTACTGGGTTTTGTTGACCAGCGCCAGTCAGCTTGCTTTAGGAAAACAGCGAAGTAGCTCGAATGTGAAACAAGATTAGAGTGGATTATTTAAAGGCTTCCTGTTTACAGATTTAGATCAACTTGAATTGAAATCAATTCATCCTTCCTGCCTGGAAGGGGTTTGCTCAGGAAGACGACAGCAGCAGATCAGAGATCATGGCAGGTGTGATTCCCTCTTATTCCCTCTTCACCTCTCTCTATAGAGGGGTGTTTCACATAGTTTATATTAAAAAGCAAAACAAAACAGACTATGAGATGAGTGGATCATCTATCAGTACTTTTATGGGGGAGAGATTATTTAGCAGGGCACTTCCATTTAACAGACGAAGCCATAGCAGCTGGATCCTGCCACAGAGCCACGCCACTGGCGATACCCTCGCACCAAGGTTGCTGCCAGCATGGTGTGATCAAGGGCGGTCCTTGCCTTCCCAAGGAGGGAAGCAGGATGCTGGGCATCTGCCACCATCCCTGTTGCACCCCAAAGGCACGGAGAGACCCTCATGCCCCCTACGCACCCAGCCAGGAAAGGGCCCCCTCCTTGTCCCCCCCTCGCAGCACTGCTGCAGATGGGGCTGGTGTGACAGACAAATCCCCGGCGCCCCGGCCGTGCCAGATGCCTGGCACATCAGTGTTGCTAAGCGAGGAGAAGTTTTAACGCGTTGATTAATGCCCTGACTCTGGGTGAGTAATTAGAATTAATGTGGGATATCAAATCAGGAAATCAGGCATTATTAGGAGGAATTAGTGATTTATTTTCATTTTACGCCTGGCTCACCCCAATCCCCCAACACAGACGGGGGATTTGGCAAGAGATGAAGCTCTTTACTTTCAGCACAAGGAGGGAGAAGTAAGTGGCGATGGGAGGAGGGGGAAGAAAGGGGAGAGCACAGCTCTTGCATGGTTAATTGCAAAGTCTCATCACAGCCTGCGATTGCTGTGAGTGTGGTGCTCTAAAACTCCAAAATGAGTCTTAGAGAGTTCTTCTGTCAGCTTTTACGGTAACGGTGCAGAGCAGCGGTGAGGGACCATCACCGCGACTGCTGCTCGGGGTCCCAGCTGGCTGCGGCTGGAGGGATGGCACGAGCCCAGAGCAGGGAAGTGCCACCCGGGCACAAACCCTGGTTTGCTGGAAGCACTATCCTGGTGCAAACCCTGGCACTTCCCTGCTCTGGTTTGCTTTTTCTCTTACAGACCATGGATGAGAAGAACACGGCAGAGGTAAATCCATGTCCTACAACAGGCAACATGTCAGCAGGACAAGGTCAGGTGAGCCTCACTGGTGCTAATGCCGGGGGTCTTGCTCCTCAGAGGGGTCCTGCTCTGGCACAGCAATGGGGACCAAGTGGTTTCAAGCCACACCAGGCTGCAAAGCCTTTGCCCAAGCAGCCTGCCACATCGCAGCTGGTTGCTCCAAAGCTGCAGTCGGTCAGCGTGCAGTTGCAAGCCAGCACATGTGGCTGACAAATGGCTTGAAGCAGATAGCTGCCCAAGCTGCCGTGGGGTGAGGGTAGGCTGGAAATCCAGATCCTGCAGCCTGCCTTTACCAGTGCACGGGAAACATAAGGGACAGGGGAGTCAAACAGTGTCATTCGGGACCTGCAGTCTGAAAAGGATGGAGGTAGAGGAGGCTGTTGGACCCCAAGGCCAGCCTGCCTCGGCCCACAGCACAGCAGCTGATGGGGATGCTGTGGCAGCACCCCCCCTGGGAGGGCACTTACTGCGCAGGGGGGCCCCAGGAGGCAGAGACGGGGTGCGAGCCCTCCTAGCTGCAACGGGTTCTTCAATCACACAAATAAGAAGATGGTGTTTCTCCACGGCTCGTTGATTGTGTCTGAGAATGAATTTTAATTACACTGCCCAGGCTCAA
The DNA here is from genome assembly GCF_031877795.1 of Strix aluco. Classification (NCBI taxonomy): domain Eukaryota; kingdom Metazoa; phylum Chordata; class Aves; order Strigiformes; family Strigidae; genus Strix; species Strix aluco. The sequence continues at coordinate 88,983,181 of NC_133934.1, read as the reverse complement.
TAAATCACAGGGGCAATTAAAATTCCTATTTGCACTGACTAATGGCTCCGGAGCATGGATTGTGGTAAGATGTTAAGCTGCTTAGCCGTGGTACAAGGCGGAGATGCAAAGGAGCAGGGTGGATTTGAGAGGGAGCAGGGAAGGAGGATGTGGGTGAGGGGGATGGAGCCCACCCATCTTCCCCAGTCCCCATCCCACATTCTTGGCTGACTAAGATTTGATGCCTAGTTAGGAAAAAGCCCAAGGAAATCTCTGCAGGTGGCAAGGTCTTTAATGTGTTTAGCTCAGGTGCAGTGGATATGCAAACCCTGGGCCACCTTCTCCCCTCACGTCTCCATATCGGGTTGACCCAGCGCTGAGGGATATGGTGTAGTTGGGAACTGTCAGTGTGAGGTTAATGGTTGGTCTGGATGATCTTCAAGGTCTTTTCCAACCTAGATGATTCTGTGATTCTGTGTATGTCCCTTGCAGCTCCAGCAAGCACGTGCTAGAGCTCATCCCTTCTCCGGCGAGTCTGGCACAAGTGTCCCCACCCGTGGGCTGGCCTGCAGAGGTGCGTGCCTCGTCCCACCTGCCTTGCTGCTCTCCCCCTGCACCAGCATCGCCACTGCACCAGCCCTGGCACGGAGAGGAGAGCATGAGACAGGGGAAGGGTCAGCCAGGGGTAATTGCTGCTGAGACCCAACTGCAACCCTCCTGTGCAGGACCTCAAGTCCATGGGTGTGCTGTTGGCCAAGCCCAGGAGGCCACAGAGGAATTCACAGGGTTGGATGGGAGTGTGGATGTCTGAAAACAACAGCTCCTGCAGGGCTCAGTGGATGACGTCTGCGGACCTGCCCCATGTGTGCTTATAACAAATGAAGCTCTGACTTGCTGTAGCCGTGCAGGGTGCCTCCCTCCAAGGAGCTTAAGGGGGTTGTGGCCCAGTAAGGAGGTAAAATGGCCTTTGCTTTGGTGTGATGGGGAAGTGGGAGGGACGAGCAGAGCAGGGAAACACGAGAGCTCCCAGAATGCCCAGAGGGCCTGTGTCAGAGCTGGGACACACCAACACAGTCTCCTAGGAGCAGGGCATGGCCTGGAACAGGACTTGCTCACTTGGCAGAGCATCAATGATGCTGTCTCAGATGGCTTCAGCACCTCTAAATGGGGGTCCCCTTCCAGTTTGCATGACCTCAGGGTTTAACTGCAGTTAAACCTCATTTCACTGGGACCTAACTGGGCTACTCCTGTTGCAGAAGCCAGGGCAAAGCTTCATTACAGGTTTGACACATGATCCCTCTGCCTGTGCCCCACGGGTGGGAAGTGAGGTGGGTGTACTGACTCCCTTCTCACCCTGCCCTGGCAAATCTCTCCCAGATCCACACAGGTCAGCTTCACTGTTACACCCAGCTGGGCACAGGAGCATCTTCCATGGGTCCCTCTCCTCCTAGATGCCTTCTGCTGCAGAGCCACTGCCGTGACAGGCTGAGCCAACACATGGCTGATGATTAATATCTCCAAGACAATGCAGACAGATGGAAACTTCCCCTGTTTCCCTGGGGAAAAAACAGGGTAAAAAGAGGAAAAGTCTGCCTCTCCTGGGGTGGGGATTATGGGCTAGACACCTTGGTACAGTAACGCAGCCACTATGGATGATAATCCCTGTTATGCTGCATCTTGGTGCTGGTTTGAGGGAGGGGAGAAGCCCCAGGGGGCTGGCAGCAGCAGCCAGTTGAGCCTTTCTTCCATGAAAGATTGGGGAGCTGGCCAGAGCAGATGTGGGTGCAATGCCAGGGGGAGCTGAGCCCTCCACTGGAGCCTGGGCAGGGGCCACAGCCAAGGGCAGCAGCTCTGGATGGGTAGGGCTTTCCCATGGCTGCACATTCACCAACTCAGCATCCCCCCGCAGCACCCCGAGCACAGCCTGCCTTGCTTGCCCTCACGCAGCATCCAACTTGCCCTGGCAGAGCTGGTGCTTGGGGGATAACCAGGTAGATCTGGAGTCCACCACACCTGGGGCTGTCTGGCATGGGAGGGGATGGGGGTGAGCAAGCAGGGTGGATCCATGGCAATTCAAGTCCTCCACGTTTTCACAGGGACACATAACGAAGCCAGGGGAAGTGCACCGAGCATTGTCAGCTTGGGCCACTAAAGGCTGCAACAGGCACAGAGCTAATGAAGTATAGTGATGGCAGGAGGTAAGGAGCCAGGCACTGTCCTCGTCTCCAGGGGGCTGAGCAGGGACAAACAACAGCAGCAGCAGCACTCCACTAGCCTTTCATCATCCAAAGTCTGTATTTGTGGGGAGAGTCTAAATGCTAACGAGCCCCAGGCTGGTGGTGGAGTAGGAGACCCAGCACTGCCAGTGCCTAGGCCAGTGCTGGAGGAGCCCTGGTGGGAAGAAGAGGTGGGTAACATCAGGTGGCAGTGCCCTAAAGACCTCCCTCCGTGATCAGACCCATTTGCAAATTCATCTTCTCAGGCAGGAATTTTAAGCAGAATTTTTTCCACTCTTTCTTTTTTTTCCCCGAGATGAAAATGTCATTGGTATAGTTAGTAGTACCCCCTATGGCATCTCAGCCATATTATATTGCCTTTGATATATCTCACGTGCAGCATGCATCCCAGTAGCAGTGGGAGGAAGCTTCAAGAGCAGTGTTCAATATGCACAAAGGCTGTCTCTCAAGAAGTTTATCTTCACCAAAAAAGGTAGGCAACCTTTCTATTTCTAATTACTTTGAGTCTATAAACAGGTAAAAAAACCTTGTGCTCTCTCTCTCCTTTCTGCTCATTCGCCAGAGAAGAGAGGAAAACAAATAAGCATAATAAGAGATGCAGAGACTGGGAAGCACAGTCAGGCTGCGTAGTGCAAAAACTGTGTGCTGTTCCCAGAACGGTCCCTGGGCATTGCAGATGGAGCCTGACTGGCATGGCTCAGCCTTTACTTTGTACCTAGGTTTTTCATCCCAGCTGAAGAGGCAGTCTATGCCCTGCTCTTGCCCAAGGCAAAAGCAAGGCTCAGTCAATGAGACGCCCAGAGAAACCAATCCCTGCCCTGGCACACAGTCCTGTGCAGGGAGGCAAGGATGAATAGCTGGGTTTGGCAGGGTGTGAAGACAGCAAGAATGCTGTCTCCCAAGCTTTCAGCCCCCATTAAGGTTCATTGACCATGCAGCCAACACTCTCCAAGGAGGCATAAGAGATTGCAGAGCCGACTGCTAAAATGCAGCCTGCTGTGAAGCATCACAAGGATTTACATGTAGTTTTCATCGGAATTGAGATGTATTTGTTTAATTAGCACCACTGTAACATAGGCTTGGATGAAAAAGCTTCACCGGGGAGTCAGGTTAATGCAGAGCTGGACTCTGGGCACCCCAGGAGAACAGGTTGCAGCCAAAGAGCCCGCTACACTGGGACGGCTTGATCACTCCTGCACAAGCAGCCAGGAGAGGCTTTCCAATGTGGTACCTAGCAGGGCTTGGCTTTGACAGAAGATGCTTTAGCCTGAGGAAGAAAAGCTAGGGGCAATTGCGGCAGTCTGCAACCCCCGTCCAAGTGTGGCAGAAAACAGCGGTTTTTCACCAAAGCAGCATATGTCACTCAGTTGTGTTAAATGAGGCTTAAAAAAAAAAACCAACAAACCCCAAAGAGAAAGAAACATGTCTCAAGAATAGTCTGCTCTCCCAGCTGGTGTCTGGGACGTTTCATGTCCACCTGAAGACACCTCAAGTGAATCAGGAGCAGGAGCAAAGGGGTGAGTGCCCTAGCATTGATGTGCCAGCCGGCACCTGCCAGCCCAAACACTGGGACACCCTCCAGAGCGAAACCAGGAGCTGCCGCAGCTCCATCCGAAGGAGCAGGGTCATCTAGCTGGGGTTGCAACAGGCTCCCAGCCACTCTGCGGTGGCACCGACAGCCCCGCTACACAGTCACGCTTGTCAGCCGCCCTGACAACAGACAGACATGAAGACACCGTAAAAAAAAACCCGCAGATGTCTCCATGCAAATGTTTACCACATCAGGTACTTCCAGCCTTGCAGAAGGAAACGGGACATCTGCTCAGACCTGTTGGCAGAGCAGTGGGGTGCCTGGGGCCTGGGCTTGGGCGCAGCTGGTGAGGGGCACCAATGGCAAGGAGCAGAACCGAGGATGGGGAGAGGGAGGGAGGCAGTCCCATACAGATGGGAAAGCCCAGCACGGGAGGATGTGAAACCACAGATGGGAGAGGATGGAGGGCAAGGGACAGCAGTGCTGGTCCTAGCTGGTGGGTGCCTGCTGGCTGTGGGACGGCCGCCAGCCGTTGGCAGGAAGCAGCAGGGGAACAGTTACTTTCCCTGGCCACCTGGGAGGGAGGACTTGGGTTTCTGCAGGTGCTTGGCTTTGGTGCTGACTCCTGTAGAAGGCAGGAGCAGGACAGACAGGTCGTCTTGCCCTGAGGGTTTTAAGTAATGAGGAGAGATACGCCTGTGAGCTCAGTGATGGATAGAAAGTGGCATTAAATGGGACTCGGTGCCTGTCTTTATCTTGTCTTTAGCCATCACGAAGGGTGATGAGATAAATGCTGAGCACTGAGGCCTTGGGAGCTGCTCCCTTTGCTGGCCTGGGGGCAGGTGATGCCAGCAGCAGAGCACAGGAAGGGCTGGCGGCATCACCGACGCCACAGCCCTCTTTGCTCCACAGTGCTCTGGAAGCTCCCTTCTGAAATGAAATGTATTTGGAGGTCTTGTTGCCCAGGCTTACTAAAAACTGAATCATGAGTCTTCTTATGTATGCCCAGAAGCCATTGAAAATTCAAAAGAATCTGAGGAAGCACGAGGTAAATCAAACATAGCTTTTTTTGTCTAAGGTATTCTACCTCATTACATGGAGATAAAAGAGGTGTCCCCTGCCACTAATGTCCCTGTGACCCCCTCCCCCTGGTGCTGTCAGCCCTGATGCCATGGGGATGGGCTTGGCTCACCCTGTCTGGGGCTGCAGCTCCTCCCAGGGCAGCACCCCAGGGGGAACCCAGTGTGGCAGAGTTGGAGCAACCCCCAGGGTAATCCTAAATTCCAGCCCTAACACTGGGGTCTGCAGAGCTTGTCCCGGGGGCTGCCATCCCACCTGGCACTTAGGCTGCTGTGCTGCGCCCCTCTGCTCCTCTGGCTGCATCCCAATGCCTTGCCTGCTCACCTGGCCCTGGGACAGAGCCCTGTGCTTGCAGGGCTGCAGGTTAAGCAGCTCCCGGGCAGGGCAGAAGGCACCGCAGCGGGCTGACCACAGGCAGGAGGCTGTAGGCAGGCTTTGGCACCGGCAGGCACACAGACAAGTCTGGGCTCCGGCACGGCAGATTGATAGGTGTCTGACGGAAAACGTTCTACTGATAGGCCGAGAACAAAACGCAAACAGGGAGAAATGACAGCTGTTCCTGTAGCTTTTCCATCATCTCTGCTGATAGCAGCCGTGGCGCCTGCAGCTTCACGATTGATGCATCTCTGGGGACTCGAGGAACGTGGATGCCACAATCAGGAAGGATAAAAGAATTGCTGCTGGAACCCAGAGGAGACTTCAGATCCTTATCAGGAACAAAAAGGACATCAATCTGGTGCCAGCACAGGCCTGTCAGACACAACCGCACACTCAGCAGCCAGCCCGGTGAGGCTGGCAAGGCGCATCCATCGTTGCCAGACCCTCCTCGCTGCTCAGGGTAGCTCTGTTTCAGCTACGCAGCACCAGGCAGCAGCCTTCCTGGGGCAGTGGCATCGAGACCCAGCCACTGCTTGGCCAAGAAAGTCCTTGGCAGGAAAGATGTGGAAAACAGCAGGAGACAAACCTCTTCAGCATCCCAACTGGATCTGGTGCAGCTGGTCCTGAGGCCTCATGCAGGTTGACAGCTCAGCTGGCCACCATGCCTTTTTGCACCTCATGAACCCCAGCCTGAGCTGCCATGCCTCACGGTTGGTCCCCTGCTGTCTGGCTCTCTGCAGTCCTGGTGCCCAAAATGTATGGGGCTACTTTATACAGCACTGACAACGGTAAGCATCAACCCCTCAGAGATGGATGAAGCTGGCATTTCCTTTTTAGGTCTAGCTTCTGGGCATGGTAAGAGGTAGAGACAAGGCATATAGTACAATTATTGGTTGGAAAGCATCCAGGTGCTTGTGTAAACTGGGCTTCCAGGGCTTCCAGAGCTTCCAGCCAAACCCTGCTGCGGGAAGCCCAGCTGCTGCGCCTCTGACCTGTGTGAGGGGCCTGGTACTCACATGTCATAGCAAACACGCACAGCATCCCTTCGGCTGCCACTGCTTGGCAGGTGGTTGTGACCTCCCCACGTGGGGCATGGTGGGCTGCCATCCAAAAGGACTCTGCTGCTGCTTCTCCCAGTGTGACCTGCCGCCCAGAAACCTCACGGCCAGCACTGCCTCCAAGAGAGCAAACCAGCTGCTCAATAACCACACCACTCCAAACACACAGAGGTTAAAGACAGCCTCACAGCACAGTCTGTCCCTTGGGCACGGCCAGGTCCTGGGCTGGCATGGGTACCTGTGTCATGGGTGGCCAGGACAGCTGAGCTGGTGGGACCTGGATATGACCATAAGGATGGAGGCTGCCGCACTGTCTCTGAGGCTGCTTTCTGCAGCATCCATGCCTCCCGCAGAGATCTCCTGTCCCCATAGCCAGGCATGGAGCTTCTCTGCTCAGCGGTGGGCCAGGACAGGGCTGAGGGAGCATGGCTGCTTGCAGGACTGCACTCACCCCCATCACCCACTGTCCTCTACCCTGAAGGAGATGCATGCCAGTAGGACCACCATCCCCATAAAGCCAAGGAGAATTGATGGGCATCGCCATTCAAAGAGTCATCGCCTAATGGTCCTGTGACTGTTTCTAGTGAAAATACTGCTATTTCTTAAAGTCTGTTCCCTGCCTGGCACACCAGCAACCTGCTAGCAGCTGCTCCCCAGCTGGCACGCTGGCTTGGGGACCGTGAAATACCCCCGTGGCACAGGGGCACCCTGGGATGTGCAGGTACTCTAAACCTCTTATTTAAAGTTTCCTGGTCATGGTGATCAGTAGCAAAAATGTAAGACTTGGGTAGCAATAAGGAGCTCTGATTTTTAGCAACAGAGGTGTTTTGTTTGTCTCAGTGTGCACACATAGCCCTCATGCATGCACAGCCAAAGGGGAAACTGTGCTGATCGAGTTAAGTGTGGCGAGACCTTGCTATGGTGTGGAGCAAATACTAATGCTGTGTAAAGAGCTCGAATTAGTTTAGAAGTGAAGCCTGGTAACAGTTTTCAACATCTTGAGGAAATTGCATTGTGGCTGTTTAAATCTCCGCTGCTGCTGCCCTCTGGAGAAGTCTGGTAATGTTTCTCCCTCTTCTGGAATAATATTTGTCTCTGTGACTCTATTTCGCGTGACTACTTCAGTTGATGCAGGGTTACGGGAGAGCTGAGCTCCAGGCGAGGAAGGGTTTTCAGAATGGGCCTGGTATGCTGCAGCGCACATGAGGCCACGCAGGGCAAGCTGTAGTGGGGAAGGAAGGTAGTAGGAGATATTTGGAGAAGTATGAGAATTTTGGGACAAGGTCCTGAGGCTCACAGCAAGCTGGAGAGCTGCAAAGGGTGGATCTGGCCAGAGCCAAGGTCTTACATAGGTACCCCCATTGCTGTGCCTTTGTCAGGGCTTGCTGTTGCTTCTGCAAACCCAGCTCCCAATGGCAGGAAATGCTTGGCTTGCTTTTCTCTCTCTCTCACTTCACTTCACTTTTAAATAAGCTTCTATCCTTCACTGCTTGGAGGAATGCTTTGAAAACCTGACCCCCGTGCACCCTAAAAGCTCAGAAAGCAGCAAGTAAATAAAAAGAGTGCTTTCTATTCCAACTTTAAAAAATCACATTTAAGAAAAAAACCCAGCAATCTCCTAACCCTTTTTGCCCTGATTCAGGGGAAAATTTTTTCCTCTCTTCTTTTAAGGCTGGTGCCTCTGAGAAATTTGGGGTTGTGGTGCCATGCAGCAGAAGCCAGTGTGGTCTCTGCGCTCCTTCCTGAGGATGGTCGGTTGCCCCCAGTGGCTGGCTAGTGCTGTCACCTGCCAGCCAGCACTTGGTGGCTGTGGGGGACCATAGCACTGCTCTCACTGCTCTCCTGATGGAGAGCTTCACCGTGAGCATGGGGCACAAGCCACAGAAGCCACGCCTGTGCTTCTCGCCTCAAGCTCTCTGGTGGCCAGCAGGTCCCCATCCTAGTCCCGGGTGCCTGTCCTGAGCACGCAGGTGTCTCTGGCAGGGAGGGCATCCAGCCCTCAGAGCATCCAGGATCTGGGCAAGGCTGGATGAAGGTGCCCTCCAAGTCTGCTCCCCACTTCTGCTCATCAGCTGTAAATGCTGGCAGAAGATCTCCAGCTGGAAGTGGGCTGCAAGCCACGGGCAGGTAATTGCTAAAGCAACCAGGGCTGCATTAATTGAGATGATGGCAGCCAGCAATGTGCTCTCCATTAGTTGTGGCTCTGCAGCAGCCGGTGGGGAAGCAGAAAAGCCGGGGGGACAGAGGACAGGGTCTGTTTTGTTACAGTGATACTCCAGGCAAGGGCCTTCAAGGGGGCAAGAGGGAAACCTGCTTTTCCCGCTCCATGCTCTGAGCACTCGTTAGCTGCACCTCTGCCATTCACTGCCTCTCCACACCACGCTGGCATGGCCTGTGCTGTATCCAGCACTGGAACTGGTTTTGCTGACATGCGCTGGGGGATCTCTGCCCTGTGGACCGTCCTGCCAAAGAGATGCAAGAGCCTGGCACAGCTGAAGGGTGGGAGGCAAGCAGCCATCTGTAACAGGCATGTGCATGCCCAGCAGGGATGGGGGGAGGGTGCTGCAGCCCCCTTTTTCGCCCCCTCTCCTCCCACCTGTGCTAGAATCGTGCTTGGAGGTACCGCAGGCCCTGGGGAGGTTTGCAGCACCCTGTCCCCAAATGACTCATTGACGCAAAGGGAAGATGTTGCTCAGGCAACACGTGAGAGTGGGAGAAGAGGGGGTGATGCAGGCCAGGAGTGAGGGGCATTAGCAAAGCTGAGTGGGGAGCCCAGGGCTGCCAAGGCAAAAATTTGGCCTCCCCAAAGTGGGGAAGTGGCTACAGACCTGGCTGGTGGAAGGCATAGTGGGATGGAGGAGTGCAGCACAACTAGATGTGATCCAGGTCCTGCTTTCTGTCACCTCACAGCCTCTTCCCTGTGACCCCAGATCTTGCCTGGGGCCACCCAGCCAAGCTGCTAGAGCAGGGATGCCATGGCTCGCTTTGCCATCTCAAGCCACCACTGGTATGCTCGGACTTGCCAGGCCAGAGGGCTGAGCCTGCCAGGGCAGGATTCATAGCATAGTCCAAGGCTGCTCAGCTGCTGGGGAGGAACGTGGAGCTGCGGCCACACGCTGCTGCAAAATAAATTGGAAAGAAACAGGTTAGTTGCTGTGGTTTGCCTGTAGCAGCAATTTGATGAGCAGGGCTGTTGCGGGATGCCCAGAGGGTGGGCAGCAGACAGCAACACGCCTGTGCCACCCTCCCTGCTGGGTGTCACAGGCTGAGGTGCCCTGGACACAGGTGCTCCCAGAGCAAGTGTGTCTCACCTACCTACACCACAGCCCAGGGAAGGCTGCCACCAAGGTCAGGGACCCTGCCCTCTGTGGCAGCTGGAAGATAACCCTGGCTGCCCAATGCTGGGCACTGCAGAGATGAAAGCCACCCTAATTGCAGATGTTCCTTTAAGCTCAGCCACAATGCTGCCTGCTGATCTGTAGGGGAATCATTCAGTCAAGGGCTTTAGGATAAATGGTGCAGAAAACCACCTGGTGTCATCATCATGGGGCTTGAGGGCCAGGGGTGAGCACAGAACCCCTCCACTGTGTAAGCAAGGGGCTCGCATGGCCCAGAGATGCTCTTCTAGCAGGCTGCCTCTTCCACATCCTGCGCGTACAGGCACAAGGAGGGACACCAACCACCTGCGGGAGTACAGGCACCTCTTCTGTCCCTGACCACAGGGGGCTCAGGGACCCCAAAGGTGGATGCCTCAGCTGATGGTACCATGGGGCAGGATGAAGGGCCATGCCCCAGGGCAGCTTTACCCACCCCAGAGACCCGCTCCCGGGTTGGGGTCTCTCACCCCACTGCATCCTGTAGTGGGGCAGACAGCGGGGAGAAGGGAGGAGTCGGATGCGGCTGTTATGGCAACAGAAGCTCTCAAGATGAAGGGAAGGGAAAGGAAAAGGCACCCTTTAAAGCATGTTTCCATGGCAACAAGCATCTTCAAAGGCCTCTATAAAAAAAACGAAATTAAAAAAAAAAAAGAGGTTTTCATAGAGGTGGGGACTTCTGTGAGCTGAGGTGCCGCAGGTGCATTGGGAGTTAAATGAAGGGCCTGGGCCCTCCCAGGAGGGCATGGGGCCCACCCTGCAAGGCAGAAAGCATGGGGGGAGCAGAGTTTTGCAGCCCAGGCACTGAGTAGTGTCTCCTCCCTCCCCCACATTTGCCTTTTTTTTTGCTAGCTGGGCCTTTGCTGCGTAGGATGGCCAAGTCCAGCAAAGAGGGCAGGGAAAAAATAGCCTGGTGGAAGCCGAGGGGCAAAGAAATTTCTGTGCTCTTGTTCTGGCTCTTCCAGCCTTTCTTTCCCTACCAAGGAGATGACAGTCCTACAACATCCCCACTGCAGGGGCTTTCTGTCTCTGCACCTCCCAGGGACAGGACGCCCTAGGTGATGTGCTCTGGGTCAATCCCTCATCTGGGAGCATGCAGTGTGACTACCCACTGGGGACGGGGATGTGGCAGCATGGCCATGGCTGATGTGACAGCAAAGGACCAGCTGCATGTGGGAGCAGCAGCAACAGCCTGCTCTGTCTGCGGATGGGATGGGATGGGATGGGATGGGATGGGATGGGATGGGATGGGATGGGATGGGATGGGATGAAGCCAGCATGGTCAGGCACCAGCTCCGTCCTGCACAATGCTAACCTGCTTTGGACCACATTGTGTTCTGGTGCTACAAGATCTCTGCAAGGATGGTCCAAAAGGCTTTTCCCTCTTCTTAGCATATGCCCCTTGACTACAGAAGCATCAGATGTTCCTGGAGGTGCATGAGCTGCTGACAAAGGCTGTAGTGGCACTGGCCCCAGCTGTGTTGTGTGCTGGGGTGTAGGCTAGCCAGACTGGGCACCACAGCAAATGTCCCCTCTCCCCAAAGGCAGATTTGCCCCAGCTTTCTCCACTGTGTGATCAGAAGTCCTGGGCTCATTTTTCTGATCCCTGGGGGTGCTGCCTGGTCTGCAGCAGGGGCCAGCAGGAATGAGACACCCCCTGCACACTGCCAGTGGGGCTGGCTTTAGAGTGGTGAAGCTCGCTAGTGGGTGCTGAGCTGCAGCCCCTTTCTCTGCTCTTACATGTTATAGAGCTATAACCACTGCCCTCACAACCTCATTACCAGGGACTTCAGGCACCACTATGGCTGTCCCACCCAAAAAACAAAGCCTCTCTGTGCTCAGTCAGCAATGGTGAGCACTGACTTGTCTTTGGGATGGGGGGGCAGAGCAGTGGTGGGTAGCAGAAGTGCCCTGATGCTGAACAGGTCTTGGCTGGAGGAGTTTTTGAGACTGTGGAAAACCACAGGGGCTCCAAATCTGTAACAGTTGTTCAACAAAACAGATGAAAAGACTTGTTCCAGATGGCCTATCCATCCTGGATATCTTCAGTGCGGGATGCACTGAATTTTAGCTGATATGATCCCATCTGTGGGCATTCTTCACTTCAAACAAAAGAGCTCACAATTAAAAGGAGGGACAATACTAGTTGCCAGAGCCCTGGCCCTGCAACTGTCACGGATTTTCTATCAGAGTACTCTCTGAGAGGTGATCGACCACTCTGAGAGGTGATCAACAGTGCCTAGCTCCACATCAGCAGGGGATCACTGTGCTCCCCCAGCCCAGCCCCTTCTCTGTGAAGATCTGGAATTCCATGCCTTATTTTAAGGCTGCTGCTCAGCTTGATGACTGACAAACTCTACGCTCAAATGATCCTGCTGCAGAGTATTGCTTCTAATCCCGCTGGTAGCCCCTTGGGATGCTGGAGAACAAGCACTTTCCCAAACCTGCAGGCTCTGCAATCACATACCTCCACTCGCTGATGCTGATGCAATAACCCTGTGATGCTCCGGTCTCCTGTTTTACTGATGGGTTTTGAGATGTAAGCTTACCTGGAGAATCCTTTCAGTGGTTTCTTTGTCTAATTGTCTTCAACAACACAGTATTGTTGGCAAGTGGTGCAGGAGTGTTTGGCCTCACACAGCGTAACTGGCTAGAGGGAAACTGAAAAGGACAAGTAATAAAGCAGAAGTGTATTACAGGGCCTCCTTCGAGTGTTGAGTGAAGGAAAGATTCTGCACAACCAAAAAGGTGCAGGTTAAGGGACTGTATGAGCTGGCTGGATACAGCAGAGCATTTCCCTAGACCAGAGGTGACAGCACAGAAATAACCCAGAGCATGGCACTGACTGCCCGGGAGCCCCATGTGTTACTGCAAGGGCAGGAGGCACCACATCAGCTACCATTAACTCCCGTCAACAGCTCCACATAGTAATGCCAGGGTAAGCCAGAGGCTTCAATTACATGTATCAGGCAATTAGAGTCACAGCACCCCCGTTAGTACAAAATGAGTGCTGGGGACCCATGTGCTGAGGAACACAGAGCTCAGCTCGGGGTGTGTAATGAGGGCCCCAGCCAGCAACGCTGGGGAGGTGGGGGTGATGCCATTCCTGGTGCACTAGGAAGCACAGGCAGGGCATGAGCTGGGGACAAGACACACACTGACAGGCCTCGGTCCTCTCCCTCCCGGTCCCCAGCCACCTGCAGCAGGACTGGTTACCACAGGACCTGTTATTGCAGGACCAGCTGTGCCTGTGAGATGATTACCCTCCGCGTTTGGTACTTGCTTTTCTCCAGCCTGTCTGCTAAAGCTGGCAACCTGGGGACTCAGAGTGAACAGATGTGGGGGCTCAGGGCAGAACTTATGTGCTTGTGTCTGGTGAACTGCTGGGAAGGGTCTTTATATCCTGTGAGGAATAAGCAGAAGCAAGGAAGGTATGCCTGCTGAGGAGGGGGTGATTTTCTTACCAGAAAGGGCATGTATATAATTTTTTTTAAAAAAAGAACACTTGGTTCTGACCATATAGACCCTGTGCTAACCCACGCAGAACGGGTCAGTGGGGATGCGATGCCCCAAGATGCCCCTCTGCCATCATCGGACTACAGGCTGCTCCGAGGAGCCCTGCAGCTCCTGGGTTATGTTACAGCAGCCAACAGCTCCTCTGTGAGGCGTAAACAGGCCCTTCTCTGCCTTAATCCATCAGATAATTTGCAGGGTACAACCTGCTCCGTGTGTTGGAGCACTGCCAGCAGCCCTCTTGCTGCTCAGATTCTGCGTTGTTGACCACAGAAAGATGAAAGGGATTGCCTCAGTTGCACCATAGCAGGAGCGGTGAGCCACCTTCCCAGCCCCGTGCCCAGCCTGGGACTTCTCAGCCTCATACATGCTTCTCCTCCTCGGCTGTCCCAGACTCACGGCTGGATGCCCAGCAGGAGCTCCTGGCCGCTAGCAGCTCTCACCTGCTTTCCCTCTGCTCTGAGCAGTTTGGGAGGTCGGGGCTCCTCTCCCTGTTTCCTCCTGCTCATTCACAGGGTGCCAGGCTCTCATAGGTCCTGCTATCCCCCTGTTAATATTCCGGGCATGAGAGCGTTCAGCATTGTGCCAACAGGAGCCAGAGGTTAAAACGTACAAACATAATTATGGTGATAATGCTCCTGTGCAGCCTGCTGGAATGGCCGGGGAGGAAGAGGCTGGAGAGGGCTTTGCCATCAGCCTCCACTCTGGACTGGCTTCCTCTGATCAGGTATTTCTCTTCTCTGCTTGGTGTACTGCACCCTTGGTGCCAAGATCCTGGGCCACAGGGAGTCTAAGGGTTTCAACTTATTAGTTCTGGGAGACACGACTCATGAGCGTGTTTGCTCCCCTGTGCTCCATGCCGGTTCCCGTTCCCCCTCCATCGCTCACAGATCCTTCAGGAACAAGAGCTGGGTGCTGGCTTTAAAGCATCCACTCTTGCATTTGCAGTGTGGTCTTCATGCTAACCCTATGCATTTAATAATAGTCAAGGCCCTGTGTATTCCCTGGCAAGCTTGACCTAAATTCGGCAGCAAGGTTTATTCTGCAGCTTGCACTGCAGCGAATGGGAGAGTCTGCAGCAGCTGGGGGAAAAAAAACAAACCTCGAAAGGGGGAAGCTTGGATTGAATTAAATCTGAATCAAATCACAGCCATCTCCTCTGCGTTTCTTTAATTGGAAGTTCAAATTCAGTTTATTGTTCCCAGCTCCATCATTTTTAGTTTCCAACGTGCTGCAGGATTTGCGATCTCAAACAGCTGTGATTGTTGCGTAGGGAAATTTTGACTGCTGTAGTTGCTAGAAATTGGGCAGGGGATGTGGTGTAGTTTGGATCATAGTTTATTAGGTTTCAGAGTTAGCCCTGAGAGGAAGGTTCCCGCCTCTGTGAGACATTACTGCCTTCTTTCATCACCTGTGGAAGGTATTCACTGGGCTGATTTATTTTGTGTGATTACAGTGACGCTCAGGCATAAAGGGCATAAAGAGGTGGCTTCAGCAAACTCCGCTCTTGGGGAACAAGAAAATAGCCAGGGCTTGATGATGACAAGCTAAACAGGTCTCACACATGTGTCTTTAACCACCCTGTGCTGTTTTTTGCTGAGATAGAGTTAATTTTCTTCAGAGCAGGTAGTACGGGGCCGTTTTCGATTTGTACTGAAAACAGCATTGGTAACACGGGGATGGTTTTGTTACGGCCGAGCAGCACTTACACAGAGCCAAGGCCTTTTCTGCTCCTCACCCCACCCCACCCGTGAGTGGGCTGGAGGGGCACAAGAGGTTGGGAGGGGACACAGCCAGGACAGCTGACCCCAGCTGACCCCAGGGACGTCCCACACCGTGTGACGTCGTGCTCGGCACATACAGCCGGGGGAAGGAGGAGGAAGGGGGGGAATGCTCAGAGTGATGGCGTTTGTCCTCCCCAGTAACCGCTACATGATGGAGCCTGGCTTTCCTGGGGATGGCTGAGCACCTGCCTGCGATGGGAAGTGGTGAATCAATTCCTGTTTCCTTTGCCTGCGCGCGGCTCTCGCTTTACCTGTTAAACTGTCTTTATCTCAACTCACAAATTTTCTCACTTTTACTCTTCCGATTCTCTCCCCATCCCACCATGGGGGAGTAAGCAAGTGGCTGTGTAGGGCGTAGTTGCTGTCTGGGGTTAAACCACAACACACCGTAACCTCAGGAGGGTTAGAGCAATGATATGCTTAATCCTGGCTGTTTGTCCAACTCTTAACTTTGTTAGTCAGCTCCCTGGAGAAGGAACAAAGCTCCTCATGTATGTACAGCTCTAAGCCATTGGCTATGCTCCAGAAAACGGTCCTCTCTGCTGCTGGAGAAGGATCCTCACCAAAGCTTTGCTTGTGCTCATTCAGGCACATCCCCTGAAGGGATTAATGCTCAGCAGACACCACCTGAAACATGCAGAGAAAAAGGGAGATGCCACTTTTCCCTGAAGAGTGACAATGGGTACACTGTTGGCTTCAGGTGTGGGCAGGAGCCTTCTGGTACTGCCTTGTGCTCCTGGACAAGCCTGGGCTCTGGCATTAGGCCCACCTTCACCATCTGCCCAAGCAGGCAGCTCAGCAGTGTTCTAAGAGACT
This sequence comes from Strix aluco, assembly GCF_031877795.1. Taxonomy (NCBI): domain Eukaryota; kingdom Metazoa; phylum Chordata; class Aves; order Strigiformes; family Strigidae; genus Strix; species Strix aluco. Next base: position 88,967,431 of record NC_133934.1, on the reverse strand, counting down.
GGGAATGGAGCTGAATGGAGGAGAATGAGGAGGATGGCTGGTCTCATATTGCCTGATCAGAGCTTTGCCCCAACCTCAGCATGATGTCTCACCACCATCCCGTTGCAACCCTCCTGCTCAGCCTTCAGGAAATGACTCGTCCCTGCCAGAATGACTGCCCCTGCTCCACCAGCCCTTCCTCACCATGCCACCCCGGCCCCTGGCAGCAGCACTTGCACACTGTTGGCTTAAGAAAACCAAAGCCATCAATCCCTGTTAGGCAGCTCCCAGCTCTGCTGCCCAGCACCTCACACCAGCCAAACTTTGAAGAGCTGAGCCCCACCGCACCACAAGCACCCGGGACCTGCCGCCTCAGCTGCTGAAACACCCCCATTCAGCACAAATGGGGTTGATCTGCACCTCCAGCTGCCCCAAGGATGGCTCCAAACATCCTCCCTGCTTCCTGGGCATCACTCAGAGTGCTTTGGGAGAAGAGGGTTTTTTTGGTTTTGGTCACATCGCCAGGGAGGAGGAGAGAAATGCAGCTCTTCTGCTCTTCTCTGAGTCCAGACAAGTTAGCCCTTTGCCTCCCATTATCCCCCCAGGGGGCAGGGGGATAACTCCCTGCTCCTCAGAGGTACCAGTGCCGGTCCTACAGAGGCTTTGGACCCTTCATCTTCATCAGGAGGGAGACGAGACAGCACTAGGGACCTTGTGTCCTCCTCTAGAAATAACCTGTGCTTTGGCTGGAGAGGCAGAAAGGGCAGGATGGCCTGGCATGATGCTGGGAGGGGGGCAGTGGGTGCTGGATGGAGGGGCCCTGCTATGCTGGCAGCCCTGTTCCAGGGGAGCTGGCTGCTCCTGTCTCACAGGGCACAGCTGGGAGGGAGGGGGGTGCTGATGGGGCATCCACCAGAGATTCCCTGGCTGGCCCTCCCCAAAAACACATCAAGGGAAACTAAGCACACAGGGGAGCCAGGCGGGGGACTTTGGAGCCCCGTTTGGGGCAGACACTCTGCCCACCTGGCCACCGAGGCAGGGGAAAATCCCTGCCACACCAGATCCATCTCTTGCCTGAGAAGCCAACTTCAGCCCAACCGCAGAGAACGAAGCTGGAGCAAAGCGAAAGCAGAGTCACCCTTTGGTTTCTCCACCTGACCTAGCCTTAAAAACTCAATTTGAAGGCGGCATTAGGGAAGTAAGATATCGTTTATCAGGAGCGACAGATCCAATCTATAAATTAACACGCTCAGCCTGGGAGTCAGGAGGCAGAGATATCTATCAATTCCTCTCCAGCAGGCTGACACAGGCACACAAATTTGGCCAATTCCCCAGAGCATCATCCGGTCTCCAGCAGGTCTGAGGACCCAGAAGTGCTGGGGGGCAGAGCCAGTGACAGGGATTTAATATGGGAGAGTCCTGGAGAAGAACCGCGATCCCACCTCCACCCCAGCCTGTCCTCTGTGACGTGGGGACAAGAGGACCCCCAATGAAATGGGGTTCGTGTCTCAGTCCAAAGGCATAGTATATTTTTAAATGCACCACCAAGGCATTCGATATAGTCGCAAAACGGCTGCAGTCCGTTAGGGAAAAGCTGGCTATTTTAAGATACATGTACACAGTTTGCCTCCACCCTCCAAAAAGAAGCCATGGAAATAATATTTGCTTTTTACATAGGACCTACACAAATATAACTTTACATACATACAAATTACTGTCTCTGTGCTCAGTAAACCTGGGGTTTTAAGGCTGCTCACCTCCCAGCCTTGGGAGGTGCTGGGTGACTTTTGGTGATGCCTGACATGACTCTGCTATAAAGGACAAGCAAACGAGGACATTCACAACCCTGTCACGAGGCGCTTGTCTCGCTGAATCCCTTTTCTACATAAAACCAGAGAGGCTGGGCCAAATGGTGGAAATGGGTTCAATTAGGACCCCCAGCACGGCCTCACTCCCACCCCAGGTAGCTGGGTCTCTGCATCAGCCGCTCCCCACAGGGAGGAACAGCCTGCAGGGCGGCCAAGGGGACCACTCCCTCCGAGGGACACGGAAATGAAATGATCAGGGGGCTCAGATGGTGCAGCCAGGAAGCCTGTTAAAGGCCTCGTAAATAAGAGCCCATGTAGACAGCAGGTACTGCGGGGCTTTATAGGCCTATAAAACACCCTGAGCTGCCACCGAGGCTGGAAGGGATGGGTAGGGAATCTAATTTCACAGGATTTAAAGCAGGTGAGAGAGATATAAATGTGTGTTTTTAATAGTAATTAATGCTGCCATTCAGAAGCACTTAAGCACTGGGTTCGGAGAGTTTCCAAGGGCTTGCCTCGTAAATCACAGCCCACTACCTGCCTGCCCTGCTCCTGGGGAGCTGGGCTGCTGCTCCCTCGCCTGACCTGGTCACGGCAGCAGGGCCATTTCCAGCCCCAAGCGGAGAGCTCAGCATCGCTGTGGCCGGGTTGCTCCTGAGCCTTGGCAAGCAGAGTCATCCCCAGTCACCCCTCTGAACTGGGGGCCACCCTGAGATAGGCACAGGGACACCTTCCCCCCAGGTTATCCCCTTTTCTGAGGGACAAAGCAGCAGCTTCCTCACGCCTAGCTCACCGCTCACTTCTCTGTCACAGGCTGCCAGTTTTCACACTGCCTTCTTGAGTCATTTCTGCTCTGCAGGCGGTCAGGTCCCAGCTGGCTCCTTCTGCCTGGTGTGGGTGGGGAGCAGAGGGTGACACAGCCCACAGGGATGAGGTGGAGAGCGGGGGATGCACAGGAAACGCGCAGGAACGGGCAGTGTATATAATCCATGCTGGTTTGTGTGGTGCTGTGATTTCTAAGATGATACCAGGACCCTTGGGGTCTGATTTCATACCATTCTTGGATGGTGACAGAGGTCAAGTGTTTAGCAGAGAAGTCCAGCATGGGCAGCTGAAGATGCATCCCATGCTTTAGCATCCCCAGGCACCCCAGAAAGCAGTTGGGGAGCTCACAGCCTTCATTGCGTGGTGTGCACCCACTCCTGCCTCCCACGGCTGCCAGTTGGTCGGCAAAGCGGAACAGCAAGACCCCAGTCCTGCCCCAGCTTCGCCCCAGTCCTGTCCACCTGCGCCCTAGTCCAGCCCCAGGCTTGTCCCAGCCCTGCCTGGGAAGGCTCCAACCGTGTGCCAGCCCTGCCCTCTAGTGTCACTTCTGCCACAGCCACACGTTACAAGCCAGACCATTCTCCCAGAACCTCTGGTGCAGATGTTCAGCGGGGTCTAAGGTGTGATTGTTACAGGCAGAGCTTGACTTTCACACCGGGGGAGCAGGGCAGGGGAAGGATCCAGGCTCAGAGATTTGCCAGATGGTGATGTTGTAACTTGGGGGTGGAAGGAACTTGCTGCTGTCTTCAACTCTGTTCTCTGCCCATGGTCAAAGAAGGTCCCTGCCATTTCCCTAGAGAAAACAGGAGTCCTGAGGAAACCAAGAAAGAACAAGACAGCTAGGAGAAACCTTCATCAACTATTTCTTATGCACTGTTTTTCTAGTTATGCCCAGTCAGATTATCCAGGTTGGGGATTAAGCATGCCCCAGATACAGAGACAGTCTGAGATGTGGTCAAGTTTATTAGCTGATGGAGCACCTGAACTGCTTCCAGAAACAGCTCGAGTCTGCAAAGCTCAGGGATGCTTTGGTGTGGCACAGAGCCCACGCAGAGGTCCTGTTGGACCCCACTGCCTCCATAGAGAGCTGAGTCAGCATGACTGCTCCGGAGCCCTGGCACCAAAAATGTGGAGGCTGAAGAGCCCAGGCAGTGCTGCTTTCAATACAGTTTCAGAGCTGGTTTGGATCCAGCTGGCAGTTAGCCCCTTCTGCATGAGTCCCCATGTTCTGGGGTCCCGGAAGGTGTCTGAGCGGGGTGCAGCTGGATCCAAGTGCCCTTCAGCTGGTGTCTCCAAGCTGCTGGAGGACAGCGTGCAGGGCAAACACCAAAGCATCTTTGCAGCAGCTGCCTGGGCCAACAAGGCTGGCACAGAACTACAGCTAATAAATCCACCTGGACCAAAACTGTTCCCATTTTGCAGTGACACCGGGCCACCTCTGCACTGGACTCCCCAGGTTCTCTGTGTTTTTCCACAGTGCGACTGCAGAGACATCTATTATCCTGTACAACAGAGAGCTATGGCAGCACTACACTGCCACGGCTGTTTCTCCTACAAACCAGGGAGAGTCTGGAAAGAGGCTGTATCGTAATGGGAAACACTAGTGCTAGGAACAGGTGTTGCTTGGGGATGATGCTAAGAGATTTCTCTACTCTCTCACCCTGGTTCGTGTTTACTACCTAGCAGAGAAACCTGATCTGGTTGTTCTGATTTGGTAAATCAGGCTTGGATTTTGCATTGGCCTCCTCCTGTATTAGTTACCAGCAAATATGAAATACTGGTGTGACACTTGGGACCTGTTGTTTCCACACCATATCTGCAGTTCAAACTTGACTCCTCGAAGGCTCAAGGAATTTTGCCGAGACACACAGCAAACCAGAGGAATCACCAGCAGGCCCAGTAAAGTAGTGATCCTGTCACAGGTAAACCCTCCTGGGTTGTTGGTCCCTGCTTGGATACCACTGTGGGGTCACACTGACTGTATGTAGGATGAGCATACCCACACACACTTATGTACAGATATACATATACTTACATATATGTTTGTGTGTGTGTTATACATATATAAAGCTAGATTGATGTCTTGACTTGTAAGCCCCACACTTTATAAATGTCTGCATCAGGAATGCTTGTACTAACTGAAAATCAGATCCCCACACACACAAGGAACAATAAATCTTTGAATACACTGGAATGACCTCACTGCTGAACTGATTTCTTCCCATGTTCCATTCCAGGTAGTGGAACAAGCCCTATTTCTAACCCCAAAGGGGTCTTCCTGAAGACCCAGAAACATTCGAATATGGCAATGTTTTCTTCTGCTTCATCTGCTATTCTACATGACTTACAAAGGGCCTGTTCCTACACTAACACACGGGTCGGTACGTCCAGGTCTCTTGTGTGGGCCAGGAACTGCAATTTATGCTGTCTCGCCACTGGGTTTGACCTACACCCCAAAGCCTGTTGCTATTTTATCAGCCAGGCTACTGGTTATCAGCTGATTTGCTTGCTTTCAAGTAGGTCATATAATTTAAGGGGGAAGGGGAGAACTCTCCCCTCAGAGGAGCACCGCCAGTCGTATTTTAAAAGGTTTTCTGTTCACATAGGAAAGGATTAAATAAGACACAGGAGTGCATGCATGTGTGTGCATGCTGGCAGGCAGGCAGGCAGGCGTGCCAGCCACCGACAGCAGCGCAGGCACCTCGCAGGACATGTGAACAAGGACACTACTGAGGCAGACACATTTCCCCACATGAGGAAGCTGCTTATTTTCCAGCCTCAGACCTCCACTAGCGATAATTGTTTATTTTGAAAGCACTTAGGGAACATGAAGTAGCACACTCCTAAACCAGAAATAATCCCGTGCTGGCTTTTCGCGATACGTGCTATCGTGTTAATATAAAACCAGGCAGCAACAACAGAAAAATACCTAGGTCTTGTCCACATAAGGAAGTGAATTGCTGCTGCTGTAGCAAAATAAAGGTGTTCTGTAAGGAAATTAAATATATTTATCTTCTCCAAAAAACAGGTTAAAACGTAACTTCATCTGCCTGTAAGCATTTGTTTGTAAAAAAATCACAACTGTAACAGGATCAAGAGGTTGAAATCTTGAACCAGGCAACTCCAAGCATGAAAAAAGTATGCATTATTTAGTGGGAAATAACCATCCATCGGAATAATATTGCTAGTGACCTATTGAATTCAGTCTCCCTGGAAGTATTTTTAATCAAGATTGATTTTTTTTTTTTCTAAAAGATCAGCTTTAATTCAAGCAGGAATTAATTCAGGGAAGCCTAAGGCTGTACTAAGGTACTGTGCAGGAGGCCAGGCTATATTGTCACAACAACTTCAATTAGCATTATAACCTGTTCATTACCACCTTTACTCTGAAATTTCTAAATCACCTACAACTTCAAATCCCCCCAGAGTAGACCATTCCTGTGAGGCAGGTAGGCAGGCACAGCTATGGCAGAGTAACTTTGCCAGTCAGTGTTAGCACCCAGGCAAGCCTTTATTCAAAGCACTTGTCAGAACCATTGCCATGCTGTAGACAAGCTCTGCCTAGGGAGATTGACCAGCACAACTATCACAGAACTACCTGATTATTCGGGAATAAATCACTTCTATTTTGGAATACACTGTCAACACCGTGGAGTTATATTGGCAGAGCTGAGAGAGCTATTCTGGTCAATTCGCCCATGCAGACGTGCCATACATGTGTGATAAGGCTGTAGAATAATCCCCCAAGAGAAGCAATGAACATTTTATTGATTGGGATATTTCAAACTTGTCCAGGACAAAGCAATCTTCTATGTGCTGAATGAGCGGACAAGATGGAATTGAGGGTTGGGTTTTTTGCCATCTAATTTCTGTGTTTAGTTTAGAGAAGACATTTTGAACAACACTAGCAAGTGGCAGCTGGGGGAAAAAAAAGATGTATATCTGGCTCTGATTCTGCCAGAGGCACTGTCATACTTGCAACATTAGTGGTAGGAGAGGTCATTTTCTTGAAATTCAAGACAAATGTGTGATGCTGAAGCCACAGGTATGTGTAACAGGCCACGGGGACCTCTAGAGCCAACCCAGCGCCCCACACCCAGGCTGTTCACTTTCTTTTTCTTACCTGACTGATGCTGTTTATGGGAGAAGCACTGGGCCAAGCACTGGAAGGAGGTGGATGGCAAAGGACGCCGGATAGGAAGCCTGCAATGAGTAAGTGCGAGCTGCACTTCTAGCCGCAGGATCAAAGCTTGGCTGAGCTAGAGGGGACACAGTCATTTCCAGCATATCGATAGCAGCTTTCCCTGCCATGATGCCAGCCCCTCTGCAGAGTCACGATCTCTGCTCTGGCAAACACCATGCACCGCTGCAGCTCTCCAGGCTGCCTGCACAGAGGTCAGTGAGGTGAGAAGGCAAAACTCACTTGGGATCACAAAGGCTCTACCAGGTTGGAAAGGCGCCTGATAACCCATTGCAAGGTGCAAGGGGGAGAGCTGGCTCTCAGCACATACCCAGAGCTCTCTGTCACCCTGCGGGGCACTTGGATGGGCCAGAGCAACACCCAGGCACCATCTTTCACTGTCCGGAGGGAACATGATTCCCACCAGTGCCCAGGTGCTGTTTATGAGGGAAGGGCTATGAGGAAAGACAGCATCTTTTAATAAACCAACTGACACAGCTGGGGGAAAAAATAACCAAGTGTGATTTCAGAGACTTGAGAAAAGCAAATTACACCTGAAACATTTTCCAGCCGTATCAACTGGTCTAATGAAATAGAACACATCTCCCCAAAACTCCTGCCATGCTTCTGTCCTTCACAACTGCAAGGGCACAGCTGCTACGAGGGCAATTAACACCACTGGCCTTGCATCTAAAATCCCCTTAATTGTGCTCTCTGCGAATTGCTGGGCCCCAGGATGTTGCAGCCCAGACATTTTGCAGCAGTCTCAGCTGAAATAAGGAGTGGGAGATCATACTGACCAATGTTGGACACTGAGCTCACTGCTGTCTCCCCTGCCACATGTAATCTGGTATTAAGTTTGACTTATTTTGTCCTGTCTGGCAGTTTGAATTCACAACATGCTAGAGAGTTTGGTATTGAAAAGGCTCCTTTGTTATAAACCACTGTTAAGAGAAGGTGGGACATTTTGACATGCGAGTGTGGGCAGATGGGTCTTTTATATCTGGAATGATGATTTGGGACTGTGGGATAACTGTTTTAGCAGGAGACGGCGTGTGTGCAGCTCGCAGCGATACCCGGGCTACCTTGAAAGCAGTGAGTTCCTGTACCACTTGCCACGTAGCTGGGTGGTGCACGGTGACATTCTCCTGATTAGATTTCCAAGTTAGCGCTGCAGGAAGAAGAGTAAAGCAGCCCACACCACCCTGTACTGTCCTTACGAGCCGTTTGCAGATGTCTACTTCATTCAGGTCGCATGAGGAAGGTTTTATTTGCCTCCACAAAAACACAAACTTTGTTTCTGTAAACAAGGCTTAGGCCGCAGAGCGCAGACCTGGACTCTATGGCAGGCTGCGAGCAAAATCCACGTTAGAAAATGACTGAAAGCACCAGGCTCAGATCCCGTTTGCTCCAACCAGCACACAGAGCACACCGATACGAGCTGCCGGAGTGTGCTCCCCACACAGCGGCTGCTACCGGTTACCTCCCTCACGCCCCGGCCCTGCCAGCCCCTGCCCGGTGCCCGCGGGCGAAATGGCGCCGGTCACCTCGCCTGGCTGCGAGGCACTACCACCGACTCTGTGGCAGCGCTTCCACAAGGGCCCCTGCCCGAGCCCTTCACTGCTGGCTGCAGGGGCTGCCTCCGGATCCCCGCTCAGCTGATCGTTCCTCCCCACATCGCCCCGCTTGTTCACCGCGGCCTGGCCCGGGGCGGGGCGGCGGGGCCGGGCGGGGCCCTCCCCCGACATGGCGGCGCGGCCGGGCGGCCGGGGAGGTGCCGAGCGGCGCCCGCGGGGCGTGAATAAAGGGCGACGGGCGGGGCCGCGGTGCTCCGGGAGGTGCGGGGCCGGAGGCGGCAGCGGCGGCGGTGGGTGAGCGGGGCCAGCGGCGGGAGGAGGGAGGGAGGCCGGCCGGGCGGGCGGGCGGGCGGGCGGGCTGGGGCGGGGGCCGTTGGCTGACGGCCCGCGCCCGCCATGAGCAGGGCGCAGCTGACGCGGACCGGGATCCTGCGGATGGCGCTGGGCGGCGGCGCCGCCGACCCGCTGCTGCCGGCGGAGGGCGGCGGGGGCCGGCGGGCGCCCTTCCTGCTGCGGGCCCTGCGCATCGCCGTGGTGGTCTGCCTCTACTGGTTCACCTCCATCGCCATGGTCTTCCTCAACAAGTACCTGCTGGACAGCCCCTCGCTGCGCCTCGACGCCCCCCTCTTCGTCACCTTCTTCCAGTGCGCCCTGACGGCTGCCCTCTGCCTGGGCCTCAGCCTGGGGGCGGCCTGCGGGCCCCCCTGCCCCGGCCTGCCCGCCCTCCGCCTCGACCCCAAGGTGTCCCGCAGCGTCCTGCCCCTCTCCGCTGTCTTCATCGGCATGGTCACCTCCAACAATCTCTGCCTCAAGCACGTCGGCGTGGCCTTCTACAACGTGGGGCGCTCCCTCACCACTGTCTTCAACGTGCTGCTCTCCTACCTGCTCCTCAAGCAGACCACCTCTCTCTATGCTCTCCTGGCCTGCGGAGTCATCATAGGTGAGGGGGAGCGGGAGGGGGCTGCACCCACCCCGCAGTTGGCCCTATAAACTCAGAGAGACAGAGTTGGGGGGTCTTCCCCTTGGGAAGCCATCCCCCACCTGCACAGCACCTCCCTGGTGAGGTGGGGTGGCTCAGGGCTCATGTCTTGGTCTGCCTTTGCAACCTGGAGCATGTAGGTAACTCGTTAAGAAAAGAAATTACTCTTACTTGACCATGGCCCTCTTTTTCCTTTGAGTGCTAAAACCTGCCTACTCTCTAATGAAGTTCAACTTGCCTTCCCCTTCCCCCCCAAGGGCCATAAAACAGTAGGTGCTTGTTGATGATTAACTTTGGTAACAATAACAGTATTTATGTCCGCACTGTTGGGATGGTACAACAGAGCCAGCCAATTCAGACAGGCTGAATGCACGTGATGAAGGGATAGCTTATCAAGCCAAGCGTAAAACACCACCAGAAGATCTGGTTTTGCGGTTAGGACGTAGGGCAGGGCATTGACTGGCTTAACGGGAACTGCTTACAAGTCTTTCCAACAGCATCAATAATGCCAAAAGCTGCCTTCCACTGGAGGGCCATTTAGATGCCAAGAATGGTAAAATGTTTACTTCAGTCCAGTTCCAGGTGGACACGTGTTCACTTTGGTACTTGGACAAGCAGATGGACTCAGCTGAAAATGAAGCAAGAGGATCTCCTCTCCATAGAAGAGGTGAACAGGAACAGAACTACTGTTTTTACCACCCAAGTGGTGCAGGCAATTGCCTTCAGCTAGCCTTGTGTTTGGGTATTGCCCAGAATTATGGCGTCTGCCAGCCTTACAGGGTTTCTCTAAGACTGTCCCCCTGGCTCTGTCTCATTTTGCTGTGAGAGCGTTGCCTGTAGCAGTGTAGTTGAGCATCCTCTTTGGCAAAGCCCTTCCTGTCTGTGCATTGAACCCATTTGCATTTGGGCTTAGTTTAAAGTGTGTTGGCTGCTTTGCAGGCAACTTCCCAGATGGCCTCCAACGTGAAGCAGCTAATGGAGAGGTAGTGCAGTGCTCCTTCAGTAGCTCATCTCCTGTTTTATGTTTTGCTCATGAGCTGGATGGGGAGAGGTCTCCCTGTCTGCCCTGGAGACGCAAAGCCTGTAGCTCCTGTTTTGGAGGTGGTTAAAGAGTGCATTACCCATCAGAAGTTGAAGATACTGCACTCAGTTTCTGCCTTGTGATCTTTTTTTGATCAAGCTTCTTAATATTAAATACATGTGTTTACTATCTTTCCATCTTCTTTTCTGACCTCTCTCTCCCTTCCTGTTAACAGCACAGCCAAGCTTGTGAGGTCTGGTTTGTTGGGGTTTTTTTTAAACCTTGAGGAGTATTTCTTGCTACCTGTGTGTCAGCTTGCTGCCTTTTCAATTTAAAAAAATCATATGATCTCATGAAAATGACCTATACACAAAGAGTAGTTTTAACTTTAGTTCATGGCTCTTTGGAATAATAGTTTCTAAACTCATGCTGCCTGCTTAGTGTGGGAATCAGTCCTCTGAGATTGAATGATAGCACAGTAAATTACCCACACTCCCCGAATAAATCTTCCCAGGACACTAGTCATGACACTTTGTGGATTCACTTAATAGAAAGGGGAAGCCCTTAAGCCTGTCTCTGCTTGTGGTTGTGGTTGTTCAGTATAAGGTAGATGATGAATTGCTGACTGTATGTTTTGACTCCTTCTGCAGTTATTCAGATGATGCATGATTTGTTTGGTTGCAGGTGGCTTCTGGCTGGGTGTTGACCAGGAGGGAGCAGAGGGCACTCTGTCATGGACAGGTATATTCTTTGGGATCTTAGCAAGCCTGTGTGTCTCGCTCAATGCCATCTACACCAAGAAGGTGCTGCCTGTGGTGGATGGTAGCATCTGGCGCCTGACCTTCTACAACAACGTCAATGCCTGCGTGCTGTTCTTGCCCCTCATGATGCTGCTGGGCGAGTTTCGCACCCTCTACCACTTCGACAAGCTGGGAAACCCCAGTTTTTGGGGCATCATGACCCTGGGGGGAGTGTTTGGCTTTGCCATTGGGTATGTGACCGGACTTCAGATAAAGTTCACTAGCCCACTCACCCACAACGTGTCTGGGACAGCCAAGGCCTGTGCCCAGACAGTGCTGGCTGTTATCTACTTTGAGGAGACAAAGAGCTTCTTGTGGTGGACGAGTAACTTGATGGTTCTGGGTGGCTCCTTCGCCTACACATGGGTGAAAGGGCTGGAGATGAGAAAGGTGCAAGAGGATCCTAACGTCAAAAGCAGTGAAAGAAATGAGACTGGTGTGTAGTCAGCTCCTGCTCCTCTGTTTCTGTGCCTGGGGGGGTTAACCTTTGGTGCTCCTTTCCTCCTGGGGAGAAGATGAACAAGGAGCAGGAAGAAATTCACCTGCAAAGTGTATGAGGAACTGTGACAGGAACCAGAGCCAAAGACCGGACTGGATCATCTTCTATCTATGGGATCTCACCCTGTATTGGAGTTGGGGAGAGCATGTGTTGTAGAGAGCAATCATTTTTTTTGTGATTGTTTTTTAAAATGGATGTTGCTATTGACCTAATCTGGGTAATTTGCATCTTGGGGGAGGGGAGGGGGCGGTGCTCATAGGGGACAAAGACCTTGTGTAGTTAGGGATCTAGAATTAACTGAATGAATGCAGTCTGAAGTTATAAAATCCTGAACCTCCATGTAAGGAAGAGGCAGGTAGCCAGACTGTTGGGGATAGACTCCAGCAAACTGTTCTGCTATAAAAGGATTGGCAACTGCCGTTCTTCCTGTTGTCCCATTCAGTGCAGAGGGTGGGAAATTCCCTCCCTTCTGGTTCTGCGCAAGCCTAAACAGCAGCAGTGCCTCCAAATCTCCTTTCCAAAGAGTCAGTATCACATCCTGCTGAGGGTCTTTTCGGTGTTTCTCTCCACCTGGTTTCTTAGTTCAGGAAGTCATGCTAAGAATTGGGAATGAAACTTCTCATTCCGTCTGCACCAGGTCCCGTGAGGGAGAGCATGAGCTCTCAAGTGGCCTTTCTCGGGGAGGAGCAAGCTTGGCCTTTGCCTCTCTGTGACAGACAGGAGGGGAAAAGTCACTGAAGCACGCACTTCTGTAGGGTGGAGATCCCAGTTCATGGGGTTGGCAACACCTCTCCTTTTTACCCTCTGTGTAGATTAGTGATTGAAAAGGAGGTTGTTATTAATTAGGCTTGTTTTGGGGGACTTATTCCATACCTACTTTGGATCTCTTCTGGTGTTTTCAGTTTGTCTTTTGGCTTGTTCCTTTTAAACACACACACACACACACGGCCATCTTGGTGAATCCTTCAACCCCCCAAAATCCTGGTTTTGCTCAGCTGCATCAATCCCTTCACTTGGAACTTGCTGCTGAACAGTCAGTTCTGCAGCGATCTCTGCCTGCCAATCTGGTCCCATGCCGGTGGCACCTGAGGTTACTCTGTGCTGTGATTTCTGATCCCAGGGGTCAGCAGCAACATCCTACAGCCAGCTGTGATGTTGCACCGGCTTTCTGAACCCCAGGCCCCTTTATATTTAAAGGGTTGTTTGGATGATGAGCCTGGGCGGTTAATGGGGCTGCTTCATGCCCTGCCCTGTGGCTCCTATATCATGTACCATGCCCTGCGTGTGATGTCTGGCTGCTCCTACAGAAGGACACTCCATTTCTGCCCAGAATATGTTCCTATCTAATTTGGGGAGGGCGGGGGCTCCTGCTCCGGGTTTCATGACCACAGGTACCTTCTCACTCCTTTTCAGTGCAGGCTGCCATGGGGTGTCCTTGAAATTTATTTTATTTTTTAATGGGAACCGGCATTTTTAATGTTGCATGCATGTACTGACTTGTAACGGCCAAACTTGCTGAATAAAGTCGGGGGTCGCTCTCTGGATCTGACGAGGGACGGGAGCGACGTTTGCGGCCTGTATCGCCATGGCGGGTGGGGGGGGAACCGGCCACAGTTCCCCCCCCCGCCCCTGCGTCCAGCTCCAGACGCGGCCGCTAGGGGGCGGTAGAGCGCCTCTAGAGCTCCGCGCGTCGCACGCTCCCGCCCCGCCGCGCTGATTGGCTGACGCAGCGTACGCGGCGTCAGCCAATCAGCGAGGCGGGGCGGGAGCGTGCGGCGCGCGGGGGCCGCGGCGGCAGTCGGTGGCGGCGATGGCGGCGGCCGCCCCTGGCCCGGTTGTGGCTCCGGTCCCGGCCCTTTGCCGCTCGGTGCATTGGTTCCGCCGCGGGCTGCGCCTTCACGATAACCCGGCGCTGCAGGAAGCGCTGCGGGACGCCTCGTCCCTCCGTTGCATTTATATCCTGGACCCCTGGTTCGCCGCCTCCTCCGCTGTGGGCATCAACCGCTGGCGGTGAGTGGGCTGAGGAGGCGCCGGGCCCTCAGGCCGCGGGTGGGGCTGAGGGGGGGTCGGGACGCGCTGGGTGTGGGTAGGAACGGCCGGGACCGGCGGTGGGGAGGGCTCCTGCGGCAGCCGGAGCCTTCAACTTTATGTAACGTCATTAGACTTTCTCCTTGCAAGCTAGGCGAATGTATGAGAGCAGCAACCGAGGGGCGTTTAGCTTTAGGAAACGCTTTTCCCTGAATTCAGAGACAAGAGCAAAGAATCCTCAGAGCTGCGTGGCCGCACCACGCCTTCCCACTGCCCTTCGGCTGCCGAGTGCGCCTAGGCATATGCGCAGGCCTGCCTTCCTCCCAGCCCTCAAATTTTTATGAAAATAGACTTTGGAAGGTAGAGGTGAAGCTGTTTGGGCTTTTCCCCTCTCTACAAATGGGAAAATATACGGCATGAGTCATGTCTGTGCAGAGAACAGGACTTCATGTACCGGTAGCCAGTAACATTACATAATGCTATTGTGTCAGGTCTCAGCAGCCTAAACATTTGGAAACCCAATCCAGGTAGGGATTCTCCTCTTCAAGACTCACCTGGGTACAAACGAAGTAGATCTCCCCCAGCCCTCAGACTACCCCATCACGGGTAGTGGACTGGACAACCACCTGGCTAAAAATACTTTAAGTGCTCTTTGAAATGTCACGTGGCAGTGCGTTAGGGAAACTGTAGTTGTAACTGCTTGCCTCTGCTGTGCACCTTAGCTTCATCTTCGAGGAATGGGTTAGTGTGGGTGATTTCTAAGCATTTCTAAAACCCACATCAGAGGATGGCTTAAAAATTGTGAATGTGCAGAAGTGACCACAATGTAGGTGTTCAAATTACAGAAAATTGTGGATTGTGTTACAGCTTAATATCCTAGGAGCCTAGGATCTTCTAGGAAAGAAGTGATCTTTCCGTAGACCAGACTTTTTACAGGCAGCAGCAGACAGAAATGCCTTTCACGTGCTGCTGTTCTCACTAACTGTCCTCATTTGGAAGAACCCATGCAGTGCCCCCAAAAGATTAATTCCTGATCCATTTAATCCTTGTTTGTTTACACCAACATTGCGGAGGGAGGGAAGCAGGTAGTGGTTTTATTGATGGTGTCGTCATGGAATGTCTGAGCAGGTGAAGTTTTTTTAAAATACTGTTTTCTTGGAGGTGTGTGCCTACTGCAGATGTCAGAAATTAGTACCACTGGCTGTTAGGCAAAAACGTATTAGCAAGTTTTTTATATTTACCGGAGTTCATTGGTTCCCATTGGGAACCTTGGCTTGGCTTTGCTATTTTTTTTTATGCAATTACTTGTATTCAGAGTTCTGTGCTCCAAAAGCAAGTGTTTGTGTTTTACCTAGCTCCCAGAAATGTATCATGTTGAAAATCCCTTATTATTTAACTGCACAACACGTGTGAGCCATATAGGACTAACGGTTGTTTAATTTTTAGAGCACCTTGGAAAGCTGGTATTCCTATTTAACAGGTGGAAAGTGGGCTGGGGGTCGGGAAGTGGTTTGTTTAGGTTACCCAGACCTGGTTCTGGGTCTGTGGTACTGGGCTCTTCTTTCCGTGAACCCCAAGTCCCTTTCTCCCTCAGGAAGCGCAGAGGGGGCTTGTTCTGTCTGGAAGCTTGCAGTTCCCATTAGGGGTAGTGCACCTGAGAGGAAGTGCCCGCAGTGCAGGGCAGTTGTAGCTTGTCTTTCCTTAGCTGTGTGTGGTCTTAAGGGAGCTGATGCAGTTACTCATGTCTTGCTGGTCACGCTGCAGAGCGGGCATGTGGGAATGAACAAGAGGTAGAGGTTGGCAGGCTCATTTACAAAGGGCTGTGAGTTTGCCAGCAGTGCCATGTGCTGTGGCAGAGATTAAAGTTTTAAAGCTGGTGTCTTTTGCAGAGTTAGACAAAATGAAGTTACGATGTAGATGGGGTGACTTGTGGCTGTGAAAGCAAAGATGATACATCTGATGTTTTATAGCATAGTGGGGGATCAGTAAGACACCATTAAATGCAAAAAACACTTAAATGCTTTTTTACATTTTTGGGGTGGGAGGAAATAGATAAATGTCTTGGCATGCTCTCCTTGCATCTTCATGATGGAAGATAAATTGCAGTTCCGTTTGCAGCTATTCTAAGTATAGCTAATTCTTGCCCTGCGAGATCTTGGTGCGCAGTCTTGTGCTACTGATGGGCTAGGAGTGCACATTCCTCTGTTGTGACATTGCCTATTTGTAGCCAGAACTTTAAAACTTGCACAGTTCTTGTAGCAATTCATTACTTTGCTTGGAGTAGTGCATCGACATCTGTCTACTTCATATCCAAAATCCCTCCTGCCCCAGAACCCGTGAAATAATATACTGTAGGGAAGTGTATGGTGTGTGCTTTTCTCCATGTCATAATGGGGAGAGAGCAGCTTGCAGGGGGGTGCTGCCAACTCTGAGAGGCAACATGGGAAGAGGGTTGCAGGAAGAAGAAAATCCTGGAAGCCTCTTGCATCTGGACAAGCAGAACATGCATGTCAATGGCTGGGAGCTGGCTAGTGCTGTGGTCTCAGCTGGTAGACAGACCATGGATGAATATGAATTCTTGTTTTCTGTTTCTTGTCCTAACTTTCAGTTTGATTTGATGACGCAGGTTTGCTGGAATTCCATGCAAATTCTCATTTGTCTTTTAGCTGTAACCAAACTGACTGATACTAACTGCTGTTGTTTCTTCTCTGCAGATTTCTGCTCCAGTCTCTGGAAGATCTGGACAACAGTTTAAGAAAACTCAACTCTCGCTTGTTTGTCGTGCGAGGGCAGCCAACAGATGTATTCCCAAGACTCTTTAAAGTAAGAGAATAATCTTCTGGAGCATAGTGAAGAAAAACTGATGTCCCTGTGCTATCCTTGTTTTCACTCACTAATGACTTGCTCGTTGTTGGAGATCCCCTTGGCTTCTCTTAACTATACCTAATTCTTCACTATAACAAACTCTACTCTTTAACTACCTCTAACTACTATCCATAAGGGTCAGCTTGGGAGCCAGATACATTCTTGAACTCAGACTTGCAGAGAAATTTAGTAGTAGGGTGTAACCTAGTACCGTGGTGTTTGAGCTACTGTTTTGGGATGGTGATCTTTGCCTTTGCTTCTGTAAGTCAGGTCTCACAGGATTCCTCTGTAACACGCTGACTCCTCTGTGTTGAGAGCTTCTTCCCTACTGGCCATTTCTCCCTGCAGCTTTTACTCGGGAAGACTGCTACATCCATAGACCTTTACAGACAACTGAAAAAGCGTATTGATCTGTATGTGAATTGCGAATAGGGCTTTGTGTTAAAATTTCAAAATTCAGAAGTTTATGTTAGGTGACCTTCCTTCTTCTGTTCAAGGCTGCAGTTCAGTCAGCTCAGCAGCAGAATACAGCTTGGGTCCAAGCTTCCTGCTGATGCACCGTTTAGGACGGTGGAATATGCAGTGACCTTGGTGGTGGGTGATGGATTAGTGGGATACATTTCTAAAGAGATATGTCAGTGCTGCAGATTGTGAGAGAGTCAGGGCTGGCAAGAGCATCTCCTTGAATATCAAGGTTTCTCAAGCAGTATCATTCTTCTCTGTCCTGCTCTAAGATTGTATTTCTCATTGTCTTTGAAGCTTTTTGACAGTATCTTTGCGAGAGTGACAAAGCTAAATGAAACAAAACATGGCTTACAGTATTCTTATGAATGGAGTTTGTCATGTGGACGGTACCTTACATATGGTTGACAGAACTACTGTTCCCAAAGCCTGCTATAGACCAGCTGCTGAGAGGGAGAGGTAGACTTGAACCTATACCCTCCTGCTGTAAATGGTTCTGATGTGTAATTTCTGGAGGAGGGAAGTACCAGGGAGGGGAATCAGACTATGCAGGTCAGAAGAGGCACCGATGCTTATTTTGGCTTCTGCATCTTAACATGACACAAACTATGTGCAGCTCTTAGCCTTTTCGGAGTCTGGGTTATTTTTATCTTTTGATTTGCAAGTAAGTTCTGGCTAGTAGTAGTTCATGTGATCCTTATTTTAGTTGAAGGTATTCACAGGATAATTAAAACTTTGTTGGAGAAAAATGCTCGCTTTAGTCAAAGAACAAAAAGTGGCTGGCAGAGTCTGAGGTTTGGAGAAGTGGTTGTGGAATCAGCCAGACCTGCTTTTTGCTGCAGTCTTTTCTTTTGCCTGGGCAGGTGCGTTGGTGAATATCTTAGATGTGCTGTAACAGAGCTGAAAAGAAGGTGGGGCGGGGGGGGGGGGGCGTTTATGCTATTATATGGTAAACATATGGTTTTCATGGGCATGCCGGCCTCTCCAGCGCTGCTGCATTGAACAGTGAATTAGCAGCTCATGACTGGCTGTCAGCTGTTGTGGAGAGGAAAGTTATGTCACATGTGGTAATGCACACTTCGACCTCATATCATTTCTGCTCTTGCTGCCAGTACCTGAGCTACGTTGTCGGTAACAGTCGCTGCAAAGGCACTATTATGCGTGGATACCGTGAGGAAAAGTGTACTTGTTAGCTCTGTGTTAACCTTTGCAGAGGTTTTTTGTCTCACTTTCCCTGAACAAACATCTGTAATTTTACCTCTTCTATCAAAGTGTGTAGTTTGTTCACTGTACTTTGCTTACATCCCTTCAGTGTGTTTTCTTTTCCCTACAGTTTTTCTTTGCTATAGGCTAGATGCTAAGAGACAAGTCCGTCATGATTTTTCTTTTGTGTATTTGCAGCAATTTACTGTCATACAGCTTACCGTCTTCTGGTTGGTTGTGCTCTGCTTCCTGTGCAGTACTGTAGCACATAGAGTGGTGGGCTTCTCAAAACTGTAAGAAATACCTGAATTTGAAGTTTTGTATTCTTACCTAAAATCTCTGTTAGCCTTAAATGGGTTTTTATTCCATTCCTTTCTTTCAAGGCAGTACTCTTTGTTCCTTCAAGACCTAAGTCATCTTTTCCAAGCCCGCCAGCCTTATACTGTAGTGTCTTATAAAAGAAAGAGAAGTTTAAAAGGAAGCTGTTGAATCACATAGGAGCAGGGCAGGGCCTGGAACGTGTCTGTCTGACCCCTGCTTCGTAGTCACAGAAGCTGTCATGTTCTTGTTTTGAAAAAGGAGTGGAGGACCTCTCTGAGATGTACATTCAGTGGTACATAACTGTTTTAGTTCTCTGTCCTTCCTAATATTAATTTTAGGATTGAATCTGAAAGTTTAGAAAAGAAGGGGACTTGTACAGTTGTTTTGTGCTTCTGAATTCCTTTCCATGCCTTTGGCATTATTTTTTAATGGTCTTTAGTGAACTGATCACATCTCTTCTTTGTGATTTGTTTCTGGTTCTCGTTCCGAGGTGGAAAAGACTGTCCTGTACATACAGAGGTGACTTAGACTGTCTCACTTGGAGAATGTGGTTCATATCTTAGTTGTGTGAGGGGTTTTTTAAGTGTCTCAATAGATTTCTGGCTGTGTTTGACTAAAGTGTTTGCTAAACAAATCTGTGGACTGCTGCTCTGCTTGATGTCTTGGGAGGGTCACTGTGGAAACCATTAAACCTCTTCTCATAGGATTCATTTTCTGAGGAAAACTAGGCCATAGTCTTTGAGAGCAAACTGTGCTCTGCAAAAGCCTGCAAGAGGCTGAATGCTATTTCATAAGGCCTATTCCATGTAATCTCTGAGGGATCTATTAAAGGTGTGAAGATACTGAATAGGTGCACAGCTCAACTAGGGTAAAATAACTCCCCAAAGGCAAGACTTTAATTTCAATCTGAATTGCAGTATCATACTCTACTGTGCTGACCAGAAAGGTTCACTTAGTTGCCATCTTTTGTCCTGCATTTCCCACTACTCTGTTTTTTGCTCTTGGGGTTCTATGTTGCTGCTCTTATGTGATGGCTTTAAAGAGACATGGGAAAAAATTTAGGGTATTGGTTTTACTTAATGTATTCTCCACATAAAAATATGGGGTTTTGAGCAGAACTTGTATTGAAAGAGGTCTCTGAAATGCTTTCTCTGCAAATGCTGGAACAAGATGGCAGGGTTGCTTTTGGACAGCATGTGCAACAAAACAAGGCATTGTTGGGTTTGGGGACTGAGCTGTAACCTAAGAACATTAATAGAGAAGAACTCAAACCTCCTTTTACATGTTCTAAACCTGCACGGCAGGTGCGGTGCTTGCTAGAGCTGATAAAATTGTTGATTCTTGGGTAATCTCAACTCCAGACTGCTGTTCCTCACAGGAACCCTCTCTGAGCTTCCAGGAGTTAACACCATCCTTGTTGATAATTGTGCCGGTTCGAAGGAGCCTTCTGTTTGACAGCTGTGTGTGGTGTGCTTCTTGCAGGAATGGGGAGTCACTCGCCTCACCTTCGAATACGACTCGGAGCCGTTTGGTAAGGAGAGAGATGCAGCTATCGTCAAACTGGCCAAGGAGGCTGGCGTGGAGGTGGTGATTGAGAACTCCCACACCCTCTATGACCTGGACAGGTATGGGGAGAGCAAGGGGAGAGATGCTGCCAGGGCTAGGCTGGGATTGTCGTGTCCGGGAAGACTTCAGTCTCCTTGATTACGTTGATCGCTATACGTTGATCGCTGTCATCTTGTGTGAGCCTAGAAGGTGTCAACAGGATTACTCTGCGCACTTACACTTTTGATTAGAGCACGTCAAAGTGCTGACAGTGACGTGAATGTACAGAAAGGTGTTGCCTCAAGCTTATTAAGCTCTGTACTTGACAGTCATTTAAGTTGCTCAGCTGTGTCCTATTGATTGCTCTCCTTGAGCATGTCCTCACTGCGTGGACTGCTTTTTTTGCTTCATTAAGATAGTTGAGCTGTTGTCTCAAGCAGGTTATGAAGGCAGGGCTTTTAACTGATGGAGGTGCCAGGACAGCTGGAAGAAGTAGAACAAGGTAGATTGGGGCAAACTTACCTTATTCTAAAACCTGAATGCCTTGTCTTTGTTGTGTATTTGGTATGGGGGAGCCTTGCTTTTATGTTGAGTTTTATATATTTACTTATATGTATGATCTCCATATATAGATATATATGATCCCCTTAAACAGTGGAGACAGTCTTTCAGCTAAGACTCTAAGGTATGCTTGACTTCAGCCATGCTTCAGTACTATTCTTACAGGTTGCTTGCTTTTTTTTTCTTTTTCCTTTTTTTTTGGATGATTTGTGCCAGTAATGCTGAATGTAGATTTTCTTCTGTAAATCTTTAACACCCATCATTTCCTGTAGGAAGGAGCTTTGCAGTTAGCACATGCTGTGTGGAAATGTTTATCTTTGGAGTGAGGGGGATTCTTCTTGAACCTGCCTCGTGAGCAGACACTGCTTTCTAATTCTTACATTACAAGAGACCATCAATGCTTATTACCTCCTCACCCCTTAAGTGTCAGCGCCCCTCACATCCTTCCTCATGTCATTTTTATCTTTGCCAATGTGGAGAGTTCAAGTGGAATCTGTTCTATATCTCTTTGAAGTTTTGCCACCTTTTTTCATACTTCTAGGTGTTTCTAGAGATGGAGAGCAGCAGTGAAAACTGTAGCTAGTGTTCAAAATATGAGTGACATGGATTTTTACAGTGCTATGTTTCCTGTCTTCTCCTAACAGTTGCTAGCATTCTTTTTGCTTTTTCTGAGTGCTGCTAAACACTAAACTGATGTCTCAGGGCTACCTTCCAGAATGGTCATAGCTATGTGAGAGACTGCTACTATATAAGTAAGTTTAAGATTGCATAGCCATGCATGTGAAGAAACAATATGACCAACACGGCATGTCATCTGATATTTTTGTCAGCTGGTCATGTGGTGTATAGGGAAATTTTTCAATTGCCTTTTATGTTTAGCCATCCCAAAAAGCTTATTGCGTCAGTAAACTTCATCATCATGCTCTTTTTTTGTCCCTTCCGAGATATTTTGTGAATAATGTTGAGCAACACAAGCCCTAGCTCAGGTCTGTGTAGGATTTCTTCTCCTGTTGGAAAAATAGATTGCTATTCTATCCTGTATCTCAAAAGAATTTTCTGTCTGCAGGGACCTTTTCCTTTATCCCAATTTATCGTGTTTTCTTTAAAAATTTTGAATGAGGGATCTCATCAGATGGCTTCTGAAATCCAGGTAGAGTTTATCAACTGAATCTCCCTTGCCCCAGGCTCAAATGTCACTAATAGATTTTGAGGCAGACTTCCCTTTACCAAGGCCAAATAAGCCTCCAGCATATTGCATATACCCATGCATTCACTGATTCCATTAGTATTTTCTACCCATCTGCCTAATGCACATACCAGACTCTATTCTGTCATCCCTCTGATGCCCTTGAAATGCTTTTTAAATCTGGAGTCGTATTTGCTTTTTTTACCTCATAGTATTTGGACAGTTTTAAGGCAAGTCTTACATGCAGCAGCTATTAGTTTAGGTATTTCTTGATGTCCTTGAGAACTCCTGGGTGAATGCTTGCTGGTCCTGGCAAGCTCTTGCTGTTCAAGCATAGCTTTGTTTTGTGGCATTTCTTCCTGACTTCCCAGTCTGTGACATCTCCTGACGCATTTCCTTAAAAAGATTCAGAGTTGTAATGTCCCTGAATACCTCCATAGTTAAAGCATGTACAAAAATAAATGCAGGGTTTTTTGCTGTGCTGTTACAGTGTCTGGTTTTTTTTATGACTTGATCACCTCTTGGCCCTATAAATGTCCTGGAGTGTCTGTAAAGGGATTTTTTTTTTTTTTACTACTTATGCTTTTTTTAAAAGGTTTCTCAACCTTTCATTTGGTTGGGAGGTTGCTTTTGTGATTTTTAATTTAATCTACCAAAGTTTGGGGTTTTGTTATCTTTATTTGGCCTTCATTTTTCTGAAGGATTTTGCCTTCTCTTATCTTTGCTGATGCTATTCTGTAAATGTTTTGACTCTTTGACTCTTGTGATCTTTCTGAAATCTTTTTTGATGGTTTGTGTGCAGTTGTTGATTTTTTTTTTCCCCACTCAGCTTGTTCTTTTTGCTTAGCACACTTCCTTATTTCTACACATTTGTCTTCTTGAAATAAAAGCCATTATGGTATTGTTGCTCCTGGAAGGATGTTAAATTGATGAATGCAAAGTCACGGTTAGAGCAGGCAAGTGATAGCTAACATTTTCGGCTATACCTTAGCACTGCCTAAGACCAAATCATGAATTGCCTTTCCTTGTGGGTTCTTGATTAATTGTTCCACAGAACAGTCATCTGTGGCAACTAGAAAATTGGTTTTTGGCAGGCAGCAGGGTGTGACAGCTACCCAGTCTGTGTGGAGGCAGTTGAAGTCTCCAGTTACTCTGACATTTCCTGGTTCTTGGCATCTCTGAGATTTCTCAGCAGGCGGTAATACAGTTCTAATATTGTATTTCTCCTGGAAGCCTCTCAGAGTACATCGCCCTCCAGTCATGTTATCCAGTCTTTTAATTCATGGTATGTATTGTTCCTCTGCTCACCAGGTTTTTCCTGCATAATTAGTAACCTGGTGGTAGCATCCTACTTCTCATCTTTCTTTAATCAAATTTCTGACAAGATTGTCAGGCCTCGTTTTAAACAATTTAGACTAATCTCTCACTTCTACATAAACGATTCCAGCAGTCCTTCTGTTGTCCCCTGCTGTGTATTCCCGGTACCACCTCCACCAGCTCCTTTTAAACATTTACAAAGAACCTGTTCAGTTAACTTGTGAATTTGACCAGTTTTACCCAGTAGGAAGATTACAATATGCTCCTTGTTGGCACTGCCAGCATAGCTGTGTGATTATCAGAGCATCTTTACCCTCCTCTCCCCCAAAACAAGGAGAGGACTACACAAAATCAGCATCAGTGCTGGAAAATACTCTGAAGAAAATCGAGGAATTCCCAGTCAAGGTTAGCAATGCTCAGATTGTAGAAGTCAGACAAAAAAGATAATCTCTTGGGTATCAGCTTAGCCTGCTCAAAGCCTTTACTTGACAGTTATTCTGTCCGACAACTTCCAGCTGACAGGTTGTTTTGTCCCTTCTCTGGATCTGCCTGCTTCCTCCTCCTTAGGATCTAAATCCTCTGTAGTCTGCTTGCTGACGGTCAGCATTGTGGTTTCCATAATCCCGGGCAGGCCTGGGTGATTCCAGGGGAGTGGTTTAGGTCAGAGAAGAACATTGTGAGCTTGTATGTTTGTAGCATGCGTTAGGAGCAGCTTTTCCTCAAATATTCCAGCCTAAAGCTGAAATGATAGTTAAATGCATTTTAATAGGAGCGCGTACTAAATTAAAGTAAGCACGCACCAGGGAAGCGTGCATGCCTTGGTGGTTCTGCAGTTCATAGTCACGCTACACCAAAAAAGTGGTTTATTTCTATCTAAGAAGGTTAAGTCAAACTTCTGCCTGCCAGATCTTGTTATTCTCATCTGTCTTGCATGGTGCTCTGGTGTCAGGTGTTTCCCCCCTGCGCTGATACTTAGCCTGTCATCAAGTCATTTCTTCATCTGTCATCTGCTCATGTGTGTGATTCTGCAGAAGTTGAATTGTTCATCCTTTGTCCAGCATCTGTTGTGTGGAATATCCGTTGGTTATCCCTCCATCTCCTCTTTGAATCTGTAGAAATACCCCTTATCTTCTGTAGGAGTAGCCCTACACAAGCTCTCTAGAGCGAGGATTTAGATCAGAGCAATTGCATAAGCTGGCGAGGCTAACTAACTAGTCTGCGTGAGTTGGTGGTGGGGTGCGTTGTTGAGCAGCCTGCTTGCCAAGTGCTGGCAGCCAGCTCTTCCTCGCGCGAGGAAGCAGGGGGAGTACATTCAGTCCCTTGCCAGAACCGGGCCCTGTCATTTGCAAGCGAGATGAGCTGTCAGGGTTTTGAGGCGAGCAGCTTTCCCTAGCCTGAGAGCCATCCCGCTGGGGCACTGCCATGGAGATGTGAGTCAGAAGCTGACACCTGTGAGGGTGTGCTTTTGAAGTCTGCAGACACTCTGCTGTCACAGGTGACTGACTGTAGGATACCTTATAATCCTAGCAGCCTCGGAACTGTGTTTGGTCAGGTTTTGGTTGCCTGCTTTCTTGAGGCAAAGTGTGACAGTGTGACTGACAGTCAAAAAGACCCTCATAACTTCTGGCATCAAGGTACTACTGTCAGATAGTGCTGGGCAGTGTATTGCTAGTCTGGTGCACGGCCATTTTTGTGTGTGCTCGCTAACACCAGACAGGTTAAGTTTTGTATGACAAATACAGTGATTCTGCTCTCCTCTGTTCCATTTCAAGAAAACTAGAAGAATAACTGCCACGTGTAGCCTGTGAGTTGCACTGGGGGAGATGGATGAAACAGGAGTATTAAATCCTGGGGAGGGACCTCCCTTCTTCTGTCACTGGGGAGAGTCCTGTGAGACTGTACTGCCTGGGTTAGAAGGATGGTAGGAGAAAGGAAAGGACTCCTGCTTGGGGGCCTTCCTGTACAAATCTTTATTCAGAAGGCTGAACAGCACTACGCTACCCAGTATGTATTGTATAATATCCAATATTGTACAATACCCAATATTTGATACTTCTTTTCATGGCAGTATTGTGAAAGGTTCAAATTTTGTTGCATAATGCCAGTGTCGGGTGCTGTGAAATGTGCCACTTATCTTAGTCCTATCTCTTACAGACTTGTGTCCCTGGAATTTAGGAGTTGTACTAGGTAACTTCACTTGTATTCACGTTCTTGAGGATGTCAAATACAGACACTGGCATCCACCTGCAAGTCACAGCGATTTGTTCCACGTAGCTGTCTGTTCACCGAAGCTGTAGCTGTGGGTCTGGGACCGGGTATAACAGTGTGGATCTCAGACTGAGCTGCGGCCTCAGCAGGTCTGTGGAAGAGGACTGTGAAAGAGCTCAAACAAATGAATTCATGACAGTCCTTGATTAGGACTAAACTGTGATACAGGAAAGCTTTGCTTGTGTTTTGCTTCATTTGTATCTCTGTTCCCCCAAGACTCCCTGTTTCCCTAGGCCTCTTTGTCCTTTTAGGTAACATTAAGACGCTTGTTAGGCTTCCTACATAGATCACTGATAACCAAGACTCAAGACCTTCAATGGACACTTAGACAATTCCTGGAATGTGCAAACTAAGATAGGAGGGACTCAAATAAAAGCATACAGAGACCCTGTAATGACGAGGATGATTTTTACTGATTTCAGAAGAAGATGACACATGGACTTTACTTCACAGCACATGCTCTAGAAAGAAGGTCAACTAGTGAACACCATGAGGAAGACTACTTACTTCTTCCCTCGACCACCAAAGACCCCCAATAAAACTTAAGACACATACTCAAAAGGGTGTCAACTTATGTAAACGAATTCTGAGAACTCATTATCATAAGACAACCCTTCCCAGGAAATCTAATGAATATATATGATTTTTATGTGTGTAAACTGATGTCCCTTAGTAACTCGGGAGAGCACTTATGGAATCCCCAGGGCAACCCCAGCTCTGCTAATTAAGAATACCTGCTTAACAGTAAAAAACTTTACTGTTGAGTCAATTTCTTTGTTTCAACTGAAAAAAGAGGCAGCCTTAAAGAAGTGGCTTCCCTGCCCCCATTGCAGGCACCTCAGGGAAAACATAGTGCAGCTTTGTCACGTTTTCTCTTCCAAGCTCTGAACTCTTCTGGAAACAAGTGAGCCTCTCTAGGGTGCTGTCACTGGAAACACTGATTTTCTGGGGATCTCTGATCAGTCTTGTTTGGAGACCCCAGTGCTCAGAGCAAGCCCCAGAGAAGGTTGTGGTGGGTAGCATTCATGAGAGTTTGTGATCTCTTGCCATCTTCTCGGGCGGTAGAGAGACAGCTGGCTGAAAAGTGCATGCGTGAGAACAGAGATGCCCTCTGGCACGAAGGTAAAGGACAGAGTGTGTTGCCTGTAAGGCTCCCCTCGCTGCCCTTGCTTGGAGGGGTGGCTGAGAGCGCCGTGCCCACACCGCCGTCACGTTTACAGCCTCGCACCGAAAATGTACAGCGCTCTGTGTGTGTCCCGCTTGCCCTCCCTCCCCTGTCCTGTTCATTAGTGTCATCTTCTCCCCACGTTTACAACTTAGAAGCAGAAAAACGGGAGGAAACTGTAGGAGGCTTCATTTTTAACCTCTGCCCCTGTGCTGCGCGGCGGGAAGGCTCCCCTCGCTCGGCCTCCAGCTGGGGGTCCCGCTCGGTGCCTGACCTCGGGGGCTGGGGTGCGGGGCCGGGCTCCGCCGCGGCGTGGGGAAGCTGAGTGGCTGTGGAGCACGCGTGAGGACGGGCCGGGCCGGCATGTCGCTCCTCCTCGCTACACGTGCGGCTTCGGGGGGAAGGGAAGGCACATGGCGTCCTCCGAAAGGCTCGGCTTTAAGCCCAGCCCTTGCATAAGCTGTTGACTGTAATGGGTGTGGAAGGCTGCTCTGCCGCAGCTCTTGTGTGAGCTGTGGGGTTGGCTGCCTTAACTTTATGTAATGCTGGCGATCCCTGTGCTGTCTGCTTTGCTGTTAACTCCTTCCTCTCCCTGCAGGCATCTTTCACCCTGGGGAAGCTTACCCTTGCCCAGGGGACTTCTCATAGCTCTCTGTCCCCGGAAAAATAAGACTGAGTGGCCCTAGCAGGCTGTGGATGCTTAGTGAAATAGAGGAGTGGGGAACTGTGGCTGCCTTTTCTATAGCATGATCTGACACAGGTGAATAGCACGAGACAGGTCTGCTTGTGACCGTATGGCATGGGGGAGGATGGTGATTTCTCTAATCACGGGAATGACGCAAACTGGGATTTGGCTCATCTGAGCTAGGCAGAGGAGGGGTCACTAAGAGGCTGAGACTTTTTGTGTCAGACGGGGAGGAAGTAAGGTCAGAATCAGGGTAGGATATCTCGAGGTATCAGGGATTAGCAATCTTGGGGAGACAGAAAGGGAGTAATCAGATTGATTTCATACAGGGGTCTGAGGAGGAGCTCTGGGAGAGAGATGTGATGCTAAGCCTGGTTCAGCTGGAGCTGTTTTGTTGTTTTTCCTGTGGAGATGAATTAGTATATGGGGTTTTGTTTTCTGGTGGTTTTTGGGGGGGTGGGTTTGTTTGGTTGGTTTTTAATATCCCTTTGAGGGATGCATCAAGTGGAAGCTAGATCTATAAGGATTTGTGTATCCAAAGTGAAAGGTTATCCTGAGCAGAAATAGCAGGATGCAGTTTGGCTATCATTTCCTTGTGTCTTCTGTGGTAGTGAGGCTGTATCGTTTTACCTTGCATATTTTGTCTCCAGAATAATTGAGCTGAATGGCCACAAACCACCCCTCACCTACAAGCGTTTCCAGGCCATCATTAGCCGTATGGAGCTCCCAAAGAAGCCAGTGAGCACTGTAATAAGCCAGCAAATGGAGACATGTAAAGTGGACATCCAGGAGAACCACGACGATGTGTACGGGGTCCCATCCCTGGAAGAGCTGGGTATGTGTCAAGGGTGAATGCAAGGGTTAACTGCCAGCTGGAACGGGATCTGTTTCTGATGGCTGACACGTGCCCAGGACAACTCCAGTGTTCTCATCTGACCTGGGCTGCCTCTAGCCCTAGTCCTAAACCTCGTGAGCACAGACCGATGTCCCTTGCGCTGCTGTGGATACACAGCAGCCCCTTTAGCACTGCTCTGAAATGCTCTGTAGCTGTCCTTATGTTCTCTGCTATACTGAGCATGTAACCACCGTATCAGTGTCTCATGTCCTCGCCATCTGCTTTCCTCCTACTGCCGTCTCTGACACGTTGTGTAACAGACCTGAAGAGGTAAACTAACAGTGTACCAGGCTGAGATCATTTCATTCAGTTATTGCCAAGCAGCACCAATTTGGGAGCTTAGCAAGATGAAAGATATTACAGAAACTTCCTTCACTCATCCTGCTATGCCTTTTGGTCCTGTATTTTTCTCGGAGAAGGAGAATGAATAGAGAGCTGAGGCAGGAGGAGTGCAAGGCCTACATCAGGGAAGTGAATCTAAATGCAAGGCAAGAAAGGATTAATGCAGAATACTGTCTGCATGTGTGTGACTGGAGGCTCCATACCAGCTTTATAGGCGTATCGCCTTGTACCTTAAGGCACAGTTTCAGCAGTCACATAAAAGTGGGGGACTTAACAGGAGTATCCTAAGGGTTGCAGTCCTGGGTAGATCTGCTTCCTTTAATTCCTGGCCTGATGTGAGACTGCCTGCAACCTTACACTGCTCTGCTTGCTGCCAGGGGAGGCTCCTCTGTCAGCCTCGAGCAGTGCAGGGAAACTGCATTATTGCTTCCCCTTTTGTACTGATTCTTCAGCACTAATCGAGTGCCTTCCCCAGCACCAGCTTTCAGCAGAATAGGAGCCTCACCAGGAGCAGCCAGGCTCTGTGGTGAGCTCCTGGTGTCGATGGCAAGGTATTTTGTAAGGCAGAGCTGTGGAGCAGATGTTCCTTTCCCAGCTGCTCTGGCCTTTGGAGGAGAGCCCTGTGGATAGTGCTGACACACAGAGAGAGTGCTGGCATGGGAGCAATGGGAAAAGTCCCCAGAAGGCTGCCTGAAGCATTGTAGGGAGAGCCCCTTGTAGTGCAGCATCACAAGCAGGCTCTCCCCGTGTTCCACATGATTTTCCTGCTGTAGGAGGACTAGAGCAGCAAGTAAGCCGTGTTAGGCAACCACAGTACATAGTGTCTTGCTGTTATTAGTGCGTAATCCCATCTGTACCCTTTTTCTAGGCGTGGCTTCAAATCTTACAAAGTTCTTCTCCTCAGGCTTTCCTACGGACGGTCTTGCCCCTGCAGTTTGGCAAGGAGGGGAGACAGAAGCTTTGGCACGACTGGATAAACACTTGGAAAGAAAGGTAACCCCTGTTATTTAGGTGGCAATTCCTGCAGGGTGTGGCTCCAAACGAAAAATGTTGAGCGTTGGCCGTTGCTCTGTTTTGCTGCTCTTCCTAGCAACGGTTGCAGCATTCACTTCTGGAAAGGGTGTTTGGTATTGTTGGAGTATGCCGGCGATCTTGGATCATGTGTGCAGTGAGGAACTCCTGGGCTTCCTCAGACCCAAAGAAGCAGAGATGTATATTAATTCTGCTGCTCTTTGAAGTGCATAGTCCCTTGTTTTTGCCCCTTGGTTTCCTTTAGAGGAGTGCAAACTTGGAAACTCTCCTGTAAGTTGCCCAGTCCCTGCTGCACATCATCTTGTTTTTTCTTTAGCTGAGGTATTGGTGCGAGTACACGGTCATAAAAGAATACCTTCCCCTTGTACCCCGCCCTGTTAATATGCTTTCTCACTGGCTGGCATTCCTTGAGCCCCTTGCTGAAATATCCACGCTTTTTCTATGGGGCGTATGTCCCTCGTTATAGTGCAGAAGGCAAACAATTTCGAAGTAAAGAATGGGGCAGTTGCAGAGCCATGACTCAATTTTAAACCATTTGTGTCTTTTTAATGCTGGGTGGCTTGGTGCAGTTGTAGAGTTCCATAATTTCCAACCATAAATTCTTGTCCTGAAGAGGGAATAAACTGTCAATGTAATACTCCACAAAAAGGTCTGGATTTACCCAAATTTTTTTGTTCAGTGTGTGAAATGAGATAGATGTATCTGGACACAAACAATGGTGTTAGCATATGTCCCTAGGAGCTCTCAGGGTCATTAGTGCTTGCATGCAAAGCATATTTAGTCCTTTCATTGGCCCAAATGACTGAGTGGTTTAAATCCTGGAGCAAAGGTTTTGCATTTCCTGAATGGAGTGTGGGGGTTGGGATTGCCCACTTGAGATCTCCCAGCAGTGGTTGGAAGTGAATAAAAGAGACTCTGATGTCAGACCTGAGTGGCCTTGCCACCTGCACCTTAGTAGTGTCCCACAAATTTGGAGTTTTTTGGCTCATTTCTCCTGAATATGTCTAGGCATGGGTTGCAAATTACGAAAGACCGAGGATGAACGCCAATTCATTGCTGGCCAGCCCTACAGGACTCAGTCCCTACCTGCGTTTTGGCTGCTTGTCCTGCCGCTTGTTTTACTATCGTCTCTGGGAGCTGTATAAGAAGGTAAGACAAAAGATTCATCTGGAGAGCAGGCTGATTCTGAGCATAGACAGCGTGGTGCTGGTTCCCAAACAGTGTGCTAGAACTGTTGCCTCCCTCCTATTCGACTGTTGGGCTAAGCTTGTTGCTCCTACAGAAGAGACTCTTGGGTGAGGAAAAGTGATTCTCCTGTATATAGTGGAGCAGACCTTAAATCTGCTGATACCCTGTTCTTCAGCCCAGACTCTTTTGTCATGAGCTGTGTAGAGCTTTTTGCTGTTAGTTTTGGGTTGTTCAAGTCTCTCGTCAGTGTACTGATTGAGCTAAAAGGAGTGGTCTGGCTTCACCCCCCCCTGGGGTTTCTGGTAAAGAATGGTCTGGAATTAAGCTCCTTCATGCCAGTTGTCAGTAACTGACTTGGGAATTGTGTATAAATGCATGGGTGGCCTACAGCTCAGCTTAATGAACCCAGTCCTCCCCTGCTTGTGAATACCCTTGTTCCCTCTTCCCCAGGTGAAGCGGAACAGCACACCTCCCCTCTCTCTGTACGGACAGCTTCTGTGGCGGGAGTTTTTCTACACAGCAGCCACAAACAACCCGAAGTTTGATCGTATGGAGGGGAACCCCATCTGCATCCAAATCCCCTGGGACAGGAACCCTGAAGCCTTGGCAAAGTGGGCAGAGGGCAAGACAGGCTTCCCTTGGATCGATGCGATCATGACCCAACTGAGACAGGAAGGGTGGATCCACCATCTGGCCAGGCACGCGGTGGCCTGCTTCCTGACCAGGGGCGACCTCTGGATCAGCTGGGAGTCAGGCGTCAGGGTGAGTCTGGCATTTCCAGAGGCTTGCAGGAGGCCATAAGGAAAACAAAGTCTCCCTGGCACTCGCTGCAAGGATGGGCACACAGGTATGGCTTTTGCTTCGCACATAAAAGTTGCGTGGAAGAGAGGATTTGCTAGGGGGTTCTTGGCCTGCCAACAGCCTGACTTCTTTCTGCCTTCTGCCATGGGGTTCTGACAGTATCAGGAGCCTTCAGCAGCTGTAACTAAATGTTAGTGGGACCCACTGGTAAATATGGACTGGGGTTTGGGGGGATTTAAAAATTTTTTTTAGAAAAGTTCTCTCAGTTCCTTTGTTTTCTTTGCAAGTTCAATGTCACTTTATAACCTTTTTCCTCATTGTATAATCCATCACCATGCTGGTCAGGGAACGTTCCATGACTGTGAAATCTGAGTCTAGAGTCTCTCAAGGAAAGAGGTAAAAGACCCTCCTCTTGGGCCATCTGAAGGGACAGACAGTTTGAACCTGTCCGGTGTACATATTGCCCTACACAGAAAGTGGAGGCAGGGGCATCTTGTCACAGAGCTGACAAAACAGAGCATAGCTGAAAGCACATCATAGGGTCAGATGCTCAAAGTGCAGCATCCGTGCATGGACATGAGCGAGTTACTGCTGAAACCTGTCCACCTCCCAGTGGCAGTTGCTCTGGGACCTTCAGAGGGGTTCTTCCTTCTGGCTTTGGTGCTTGCTCTTCTGTGCAGCATCCGCCTGCTTCCCACGGTTGGTGCTTTGCCCTTGTTAACGCCTCCCAGGTTAGGATCAATACCCAAGGCTTGCTGCAACACTAGGTAGTGGTTTAGTGTGTAGCTGCATGAGAGATAAGCCAGCACATTTATCAGCGTGAGCAGACAGTGCCTCCCTATGGGAAAGCATCAGGAAGTGAGATGTATTGACCAGCCAACTGGCTTCAGCCAGCAGATCGGCAATTTGCTGCTGCTCTGGTTCCTAAGAGCTGTTCGCACAGCTCAGCGCCTGCCATTTGAAATAGCAGCTTGGGTCCTCCTGCCCCAGAGTCTTGCCTGGTGAAGCTTTCACTGTCTTTTCCTCCAATTGCTGCAGGTATTTGATGAATTGTTGCTGGATGCAGATTTCAGCGTAAATGCAGGCAGCTGGATGTGGCTTTCATGCAGTGCGTTTTTCCAGCAGTTCTTTCACTGTTACTGCCCCGTGGGCTTCGGGCGTCGCACAGACCCCAGTGGTGACTATGTTAAGTAAGTGATGTGTCTGGAGCTTCTTTCTGGCTTGGTCTGTGAGCCTAAAGTCGTTCAGTAGCAGACAAGCGCATGGTGCTTTCTGTGCATTGTGAATGCTGCATTGCTTCACTTTAAGTGGTGTTTGTGAATCTTTTTACTTGTGTTGCAGGAGGTATCTGCCCAAACTAAAGGGTTTCCCCTCACGGTACATCTATGAACCATGGAATGCCCCAGAGTCTGTGCAGAAGGCAGCCAAGTGCATCATTGGGGTGGACTACCCCAAACCCATGGTGAACCATGCGGAGACCAGCCGACTGAACATCGAACGCATGAAGCAGATCTACCAGCAGCTGTCACGCTACAGGGGACTCTGTAAGTACCAACAATTGCAAAAGATTGTGTCTGTAATAGGAGATAAAATGGTAGGAGGGGGGTCATGATTTGAAATAGATAGCACTAGTCTCTCTGGCTGGTCCTTGCAAGAGGAAGCAGTCCCTGCCAAAGCTGCTCAATCCATTTCCAGGGAGAGCTCTGCTGAGCTCTTGGACAGCTAATGATTAGTTTTGAGAGCTGCAATGCCACAGCACCATCCATACACCACCAGTGGTCCATTCTTTGCTTTGGAAAAAAACCTAGGAAAAGCATCCTAAATAAATACGCTGCTGGATCACGGTGTCTGTGGCTGGCACGGCTGAGCGCAGCTCTGAACTCCTCCCACTTTGGGATAGGGATGTGCTGGTTGGTGATCACTAAGGTGTTTCCATATGAAAGGCTCCTCCTACCCCAGGTGGTTTTTTGTTTCTTAACTGTCTTGCCTTTCTCTAGGTTTACTGGCATCAGTCCCTTCATGTGTGGAAGATCTCAGTGGCCCTGTCACAGACTCAGCTTCAGGGCAGGGCTGCAGCACCAGTACAGGTGAGTTGGAGCTATTTGTGTGCTTCTGAGACAGTTTCGTGTCGACTTACAGGCAGGAGAGAGAGATCCTTTTCTAATAAGAGCTAGGAAAACATATCCCATTCACCTTCCTTTAGGCTTTCTTCAGAAGTCCCCAGTGAGCCTTCATTCCTAAAAGGGCTGAAGAACAGTTCATTGAAGTGAATCTTTTATTGCCCGTATAGGATCATATGCAACCACTTATGGGAGAAGCCCAGATCACTGTAGGGCTAATCAGGTATAATGAAGCTGTCCTCTGTCAGATGATACTTTTGTGTTTGTTCTGGGAGACTTAATTATTGTGCTTTTAACAAGGTTTATTCAAAAGTTTACAGGGAGGCTGTGGCCAGCATCTCTCTGTGCTTGTAGCACTGCATATTCTTCTTTGTTCCAGCTCTGTAGCAGGTTAGGTTAGGGTGTGCTTATGAGATCTAAAGGCAAGGAAAACGTTGCAGTGACTCCTCTTCCTCTACAGCGATGAGGCTGTCGCAAGCAGACCAGGCTTCTCCAAAGCGCAAACATGAGGGAGCAGAAGAGCTGTGCACTGAAGAACTGTACAAACGAGCCAAAGTGACGGGTCTCCCCACTCCAGAGATCCCTGGCAAGAGTTTATGATTGTGAGTAGTCCCTAGTGTCACCTGGCCTAAACAACCCTGTTCCGGCAGCTAGTGAGGCTCAATCTTATTTGCTCCCTGCCTTTTAATGAATAAAATGGCTTTGCTTGTGGAGGGAGGTGGCTCCTAACTGTAATTCCATAGTCCTGTCATTTGGCAGTGCTCTACCCTCTTGGTTGTTTGGCTTTTGCCTGACAAGCTGTTATCTCAGTTGTCCAGCAGAGAGCAGTACCCTGTTGCTAGAACAATCACAGAGTACAGTTGGTGGTGGCTTTGCTCGAGCGAGGCTGCTTCTCCTTCCACAGAGTGGGTTTGCAGCCAGATTTGCAGATGTGGTGAGGGTACAGGCTGGAGGAGGGGAGCAAGCAGGGTCCAGTCAGCTGCCTGAAAAGCTCTAGATCCCAGGAGGGAAGGAGCTGGTCGCATGTTCTGCCAACTTCTCAGTACGAGGGGGAGGTCAAGGCAAATTCTCTCTTCTGCTTTTTCCTACAGCCGGTGACAAGCACCTTACCAGTGAAGAGTGAGAGTGCTGATGAGGTGACCAGAGGAGGAGGGACTGCTGCCCCAGAGGGACTGGAACTTGTGATCCGCAACAGAAAATCTGGGATCTCATATAAATGTGTAATTCCAATAGCTGCCGCAAAAGGGCACTGTGTTACTTGTGCTTGGGAATATTTGGCTTTCTGGTCTCCAGAGCGCCAAATATGTCTCTTCTCAGCCATGCCCAAAATCTGTCCACATTTAAGGAGGCAGGAGCCTTCTATCAACTTGTTCACTCACAGGTGTATCTTCCTTTTCTGACAATGGCTCAGTGCATGTGACTTGATGCGTTGATGTAGGGAGCAGCATCTGCGCATCTAGAAATAGTGAATGTCCTTTCTCATCACTAGTACTAGACAGTGAGGTGTGCTGATTACTTCAAATTATAGTAGGGGTTGAGAAGGAAACTGCTACAATGTCAGGAGTACCCATCCTACAAGAGAACAGGAAAATCTCTATTTCTTCTGTTAGGCTAGACTGACAGGGATGTAAATGGTTTCTGAGTAAATCAAGGTGGTACTTGCGGGATGGAAACGAAATGGAGGACAACTGTAGCACATGAACGGAGAGATACAAACTGTCTGTACACTTGAAAGGCAGTTAATCCTCTCACTGCTGCAAGGTGAGCCATAGTGATGTTGCCTGGAACGGGCAGCTTCAGAGCAGTTTCACATCTGGAGGGGAGGGACTCTTGAGAGAAGGAGGAGTTTGTCAGAGAATAAGATCATGCCTTGATGTGAGTAAAGCAGTCTCCCAGAAGCTTGCTGGTCCAGATAATAAGGGAGCTACACCTGGGCCCTGCACTCTACAGCATTTCCTGCCCTGAGTGAGAGCTCTCTCAAACAGAGTGACCAGTGTCTGGTGTGTAGCCTTGTGGAGTGCCTCAACTTTAAAGTTGATGGGATAAATTAAAGGGGATGTATTATACATCATCTCCTTGAAGAGAGTTTTCCTCAGGCTCAGTCCGTTGTCTGTTCTGTGTGGATGTTTGCTCTTTCCTGTGTTGGCATCTGTGTTTCGAGTTTCTGCACAGTACTCCTGTACCTCATACCCTGCACACTGCTCCTTCTTGCCATTTGCATTCACGCTGGTGCTTTGTAGTCTAGCAGGACGATTGTGTAGCTTTCCTGGCTCTTAACAATACACTCCTTGGCCTGCTCCTGTTACATGTCATTTCAACACGGTGCTGGCAGAGCGCCTCCGCTCACCTTCCCACCTAAGAGGGCAAGGGAGGGTGGTACTGCAGAAGAGCCTTTCTTTTGGCTGTTTTCAAGAGGGATTAGATTGAGTCGCTAATCCCGTGCAATGGGCTGCTGTTGGCACTGTTTTCATCTGCTGTCCAAAACCTTTCATCCCTGCCTGGCACAGATAGTGTAGGGCTATATGTGAGCTTATGCAACTAACAGCTTTTGGGGAGCATAGGAGTTGTCTCCCACTCTGACTGGGATAATCGGATTCAGTTTGGAGGCCGTGTTTGAACCCAGAGCAGTGGGGCTGCGAATAGAAACTGACTCAAATGTATCTGGGAAGCCTGGAGTGGCTGGGTTGGGTCTGTGAGTTAATTTATTGAATAGCTGAATAACCTTTCCTTCCCACTCATCTCCCTGGGGCATTGACCCTAGTTTCCTTTTCCCAAGGGAATCCGCTGGGCAGACTGACCAAGTAAACGAGTTGCTTTTCCTGCCCTTACGTTCTTCTGAACTACTCTTCACAGAGCCTGCCTGGTGGATAACCCGGTAATCAACAGGTTTTGTCTCCTTCAGTCTGACCCAGACCTTACTCCCACTGTCTTGAGGGTAGAAAGGTATAAAGAAAAAGAGACCCTCCCCCCACCCCCATCTTCTGCTACAGAGAGAAGAAAGGGGAAAGAACATGCACTTTGTACACTTAGGTTACAGAAATTGTGACTTCTGTCATTTGGAGAGTTTCATGCTTAGGCAATGGTCTGTAAATACAACTCTTTTTTTTTTTTTTTTATAAATGTCTTTAACCCTCTCTTTGCTGTCATCCAAATTATTTTGTTTGGGAAGTGGCATTTTTGGGGCCAAAGGGAGGGGAGGCAAAATCTCCTAAGCGATCTCTTAGAAGGCTTTGTGGGTGAGGAGGAAATCACATTTGCAAGGTTTCTGTCTCTGATGTGGATGGTGGCACCTGGAAGAGCTGCCATTCAGGTAGTAGAACTAGGAAGGACACAGAGAAACACAAGGCCAACCAAAGATACCAGAAAAACTTCCTGCAAGAAATCTGTTAAGTAGGCTGGGATTAATCCACTCTGATACCTTTTCCCAGCTGAAATGATAAAGGTGTGTGAAACGATGTGACAAAGGAGTAGGGGATGATTGTTCACTGTTTTCTGTAATGTTTAGGATTGGATGTGTTCGATTAAACTACAAGATGACAGATTGAACAAGACTGCACCTTCCTTACATAGATGTTTTTGTGGCAAGCTCTTCCTAATTTGTGGGTGCTAAAAGTTTGACTGAATTCAAAAAGGATTGACTGGTTCTTGGGGAAAGAAAAATCCATCAATAACCATTAGTGAAGATACCATCTTTGTTTCAGGAAGAAGCAACAGATTGCTGGAGGCCGAGATAACGAAGGAAGCACTGTGAAATGGGTGCCAGTTTGGGGATTTCCACTTCTTGGGATAACAACCGTTTTCTGGGGCTAGGTGGCAATATCTGACCTGGTGCAGGCACCCCCGAAGCAGGCGTGGGGTGATCTCTTTGCAGGGGAAGAGGGAGCAGTTGGGGTTTGATGCTGGGAGAGCAGTGGCTTTCAGGATGTTCCCCAGGGTGGTGTGGAGACTCCTTTCAACTGCGAGGGGGGGCTTTGGGGCAGAGAAGTGCTGCAGAGTGATGAACAATGTGAACGTTGTTCAGCATGGGTCTCCTGTGAGTGACTGAGCCTTTTCTCTTGCAGTTTGTCAGCAAAGTCATGAACTGACACTAAATACACCATGGTTCAGCAATCTGGGAGCTAGCTGGGAGGCAGTTGGAGTAAACTTCTGCCTGTGCATTATGCCTTCCTCCTCGGTGCTCCTGTGTAGACCCAGTCACTGGAACCATTTTTTTAATCTTTGGAGAATTACATGAGGTACATCAGTTTTTTAGTAGCCAGCAAGGAAGTGCAAGTAGCCACGCAGTTTCTCATCACTGCAGGTTTGGCAGCAGGGCTGATCCAGAAAAGCCTTAGCCTCAGCTGGGTATGTTCAGGTAGCACTGGTCCGAACACCAGCTAAGCGATTACTTACAAACAATCCAGTAAAGCCAAGACTCAATTTTAAAATATTTTGCATTTATAAGCATTTAAAATTTAGAGTCTTAATTTGTTCGGCAAGTTTGAGATGCGAAAGGCAGGTTTTGAAGATGCAAATTAGAGCGTTTCAAAGAGGTGCTGGGATGAAAGGGCACGTCTGGTCTGCGAGGAGGGCGACGTGCGCAGTGCATCGGTTAACTGAGCGAGGGTGCGGCCAAGGTTCATGCTATTGCCGAGTTGTTCTCTTGTCTCCAGCAAGGACCTCGTGGGCTTGAGGAGGTAACACTTCAGTGCTTGAAGTGCCTGGTACGTGACAAAAACCTTTTGAAAATAGCAGCCTGTTGGCTTAGAAGATGAGGAGCCAGGATGACAGCAAACTCAGTCCAGCTTTCTCTACCCAGAGTGTAGTAATGTAAATTAAACCTGGAGAGGTGGAGTTTGAGGCTCCTCTGTGCTGGCCAGAGCATCTGTTCTCCCTGTCAAAGGAACAGCAGTGATGTGGCCAAGGGTGGAAACCGGCTAACCTCGGATTTCTGGCAGGGAGTGAGTGCCTGCTCCATGTGCTGGTGGTTGGGGAAATTCCCTTCCCCCATGCCTCTTCTGTCTGCAGAAAGGAGGAGCTGGAGGGGCTGGCTGAAAGGTTTGGAAGTAGAAAACACACCTGGATATGAAGAGAAGAGCCAGAGCGGTGGCCATTGGGGCGGAGGGGAAAGCAGTGAGAAGGACGGCTGATGGAGAGAGCGGTGCTAGTCTGGTATCACAACTGCATCTAGGGGCAGATCGGGAGCTTCAGCTGGGGGAGAGAAGCAGGAAAACCTCTCCACACATAACCTTTCCTCAGGTTTAACTTAAGGCTGAGAACAGTTGCTCTGAAGTGAACCTGATGGTCAGCTGGACAGTTTGAAAGAGACAAAGAAGACAGCAGATGCCTTGTGAGCAGAGACACTGCCTGGGACAGAAGTGTAGTCTCTGTTTTGCAGGAGATGTACGAGCCCTCTCCCAGAGGCCGTGGAGATCAGGAGATGGACATGACGAGCAGTAGCACAGCCAGGAAGGCCGAAGTGGGTCTCCTGCTAGGCCAGCCTGAGCCAGGCCTGGGATGAAAGGCTTGATGACCAGGCTGGGGGCAGCTCTGGGAGCTTGGCATCCCAGCAGAAGGTGAGATGTGCTGGTGGTCATGTGGCTGCAGGAGGAGGAGGCAGACTTACCCGCCCCCATCAGAGGCCAAATGACAGCCGTGCTCCAGACGAATCGTGTTTTGGGAGCTGGGGTTTATGCTTTGAGAGGGAGCTGTGTCCAAGCTCCCCCAGTCCCCGAATGGATGCTGGTGCATCTCGGGTCCTGCATGTAAGACAGTTCAGTCTGTGCATCCAAAGTGTGAAGAGGACACCTAGACCCCTTGGGAGGCTGCGCCGGGGTACCTGTGCAGGGTGACCCTGTGGGTGTGGGCTTGTTTCCACACTGGCCCGGGAGTAACATCTCTTTCAAGTTTGTCTGGCAGGAGACCAAGACTCCAAGAGAGAGCGGGGCTGTGTGCCTTGGAGGGCTCTGCCTGCTCTTCTCTGGAGGAGCAGCTGACGTCCTGGGTCTTAGCCAAGAACTAATATCATTGCCTCAATGACAGTCAGCTCCCTGGTTTGAGAAACACCAATGGCACCTGCTGTATCTTTAAAGTTTGCTAAAGCAGTGCCACCCACCCCATCCAGGACTGTCACAGCAACCGGGAGCAAGGTGGGCATCCGGGGAATACGAAAAGGTCTCCTGTTCAGGCACAGAAGTGGCCCTGAGACCTAAAAATACTGATGCTGTCCACTTCTGAGGACAGCACGACCTGCAGGGTTTTCTGAGATAGCCTGCAAAGCAGGGGGAGGAGAGGCAGGGGAGAGAAACCTGCTGCTCAGGCTGCTGGGGAAGGGCAGCAGCGAAGAGCACTCACCCAAGATGCTCCCTGCGATGTAGCTCTGCCTGTTGTGGGGAGAGAGACCTGCAACTCCGAGATGCCTTTTCCCCCCCGCCTTGTGCTTGTGGAACGTGTGTATAAACTATTTTTTTAATTTCCCTTGCTGTGCTTGTAGTCCTGGCAAGCTTCACCAGGGACAGGGTTTGCGCTGGGGCTGCCGGACCTGTTGCCAGCTGGGTTTTAGCTGCTGCTGCTGCCGCCTCCAGGCGTGTCCCCACCGCGGGGGGGCCCGGCCCCTCGCCCTGGCCCGCTCGGCCGGCCGGCCCCGCTCCCCTGGGCCTGGGGGAGACCCCGGCCCGCACCCCCGCACCGGGGGCTCTGGGGCTGCTGCCGCCACCTGCGGCACATCTGGCGGGGGGGCGCTTGTCCCCAGCTGCCGGCACAGCTGGGGGGCGCGGGGTGGGGGAGGGTGTCCGTCCAGCTGCGGGCAAATCTGCGTTTCCCGTGCGGCTGGCGACGGGGTGCGGGGTGTCGCCTCCAGCTGCGGCCACATCTGTACTGCAGCTGCGGCCGGGGGCCGCGGGAAGGAGCAGCGGGGCTGCGCCCCCCGCTTCCCTCCACCCCCCCACCACCCCCCTCCTCCCCGGCGGCAGGTATGTCCCTCCCCGCCGGCACCGCCAGCATCCCCCTCCCTCCATCCCTCCTTCCCTGCCTCCCTCCCTCCCGCCCGCCCTCCGCCTGCATGGAGAGAGCCACAGAATGGCGGAGCGAGAGAAAGGAGCCGCATCCCCGCCCGCCTCCTCCCCATTCCTGGGGCTGCACCTCGCCTCGCCTCCCAATTTCAGGTACCGGCCGCCCCACCCCTCACCTTTCCAGGACCCCCGCGGGGCTGCCCCTGCCCCCCGCCCCGAGCAACGCTCCCCATCCACTGCAGCCCCCCCCCGCCCCGGGCTCCCGCCTCCTCCAGCGCCTCTGCCTCCTCCCCGCGCGTCCCTTCGGCCCCCCCACCCCACTCATCCCTCCAGCCCCCCCACCCCCGGCACCGCTGACCCCACA
The DNA here is from genome assembly GCF_031877795.1 of Strix aluco. Lineage (NCBI taxonomy): Eukaryota > Metazoa > Chordata > Aves > Strigiformes > Strigidae > Strix > Strix aluco. Next base: position 88,926,426 of record NC_133934.1, on the reverse strand, counting down.
CCGCATACACCGCTCCAGCCCCCCATCGCTGCTCAGCCCGCCCACCCCATATGTTGCTTCAGCCCTGCCCCCCAACCCATGTTGGCCCTCACCCCATCTACCATCGCAGCCCCCACCAGCCCCCTGCTTGGCCCCGTGTCCCCCCCCAACCCCCCCACCCTCCTTACCTGTCTTATCTCCTCTTCAAACACCTCTTCCTGACGAAAAAAAGCTTAATCTCTTCCCCGCACCCCCGGGAAAGCCTTTTTCTAGCCCTTTCCTAGAAATCCCAGGTGCTCCCGCTTCCTTCCCACCCCTGTGAAACAGGAACCCCAAGCGAGAGGGTGGGAGAGTGCCAGGATTGATCCTCCTGGCCATACCAAGTGCTCCCATCGATTTGGGATGCAGGGGCTGTCTCTCCTCCAAAACCCAATGAGGCTGCTCATGGGGACTTCCGATGGCACAGACCAGGCCCGGGATGGCAGGGAGGGCTTTGGAACCTCCGGTGCCTCCCAAGGGCAGGTTTGGGATGGGGATGCACTGGTGGGGGTAAGGGAGCTCTGCCACTGCCCACGGGTGCGGTGCCCGGCGTTGTCTGCTTGCCAGCCAAGGCAGGCTCGTGGCTTCTGGCAGGCGTGTGCTATCGTCAGCCATTGCTCTCTGCTTGTCTCTGGCACCCAGGGGTGCTGCGGGGGAGCTGGCTGGGAAAGGGGGATCCATACCGGCTGCTTTGTGTGGTGAGGTTTTGGGGAGGGAAAGGAGGGGCTGGTTCACGCTTGGGGCCACGGCTATTACCTCTGGCAGGCCCCAGCCCCTGAGGCTCGAGGGCCAGCAGGTCCCTGTGAGGAAGCAGGCAGGTGCAGCCAAGCTACGGTGGTGTTCAGGCAATTTACCCCTGAAGGGCTCCTCTGCTCCCAGAGCCCCTTTGTCGAGTGGCTCCGGGGCTTCGGCAGCCGCCTCCTATTGCAGCACTGCCTGCAAGAGCTGCTGGGAGCTGTTGCAACATGGCTGGGTAAACCCTGCAAATCGAGTGATTAAATGCTGCCTCTGCAAACATCCACCATGGAGAAGGGGCTTGGCCACTGAGCCGGGGGCCGGAGGCTGAGCTGCCAAGCAGCTCCGGGCCCGTGAGAGGGTCAGGCTCGCCACCCGGCCCTGTCCTGGATGCAGCGGCTGTCCCCTGGGCACCCTCGCGCTCCCCAGCAAACAGCGATGCCCCGGGAGGGAGAATGAGGTGCTGCTTCTTTCAGTGCCTCAGACTTTCGGAAAGGGAGCCCAGCAGAAAGGGAAGAACCGACCACCATGGGGGAGGCCATGCAGCCGGGTGGAAAGCCAGGGAGTTGAAGCTTCCCCAGGCACCGAGCTTGGGGTGTGAACCTTGAAGTGGAATGAGATGCTGGTGACATCCCGGAGCCTGGGGCAGGGTCTGGCAGGCCAGAGGCGATGCTGTGGTGGGGAGCAGTGTGCGAGGTGGGAGCCCGCTTGTGAAATGCTGGTGAGCTGGGTTACATGGCACAGCCTGGGTTGTGCCTGTCCCAGGTCCTGAGTCCCTGCTGCAGGGGCTCAGTGAGGGGCTACCCCCCTGTGGCCAAGCTGGAGCTGGCAATGATGAGCATGGCTCAGGGTGAGGGCTCAGCCCAGGGCTGGTGGCAAGCTCCTGGGTGAGCCCTGCCCTCTGCCCCAGCTTGCTGCCTGCAGGACGAGGTGTTTCAGCTTTTCTGCCCTCCGGTACGTTCACCTGCTCTTCCAACTCCCACGGTGGTGACATGCCAGCGAACAAGCACATTAGGTGATCAGTTGGCTTGAATCGGGAGAGGTCTTGGTCCTGGTCAGCAAGCAGCCTGATGGGCTGGGGTCTGAAGCTCTGGAGAGGCCGGATCTGGCAGGTCCTTGTTGCTGGTGATGGTTTGGTGACATCTGAGAGGATGTGGGAGGAGCAGGATGGTGAGGTGAGCCCTCCTTTAGCCAGGGGGACCTCCAGAGGTGGCTGGTCACCATGACAAGAACAGTAGCATTTTAGGAGACAGCGGTAAAAAAGTTCCTCTCATCCAGCCTCCCTGTTGTCCTTAACCCTCCCAAAGCCTCATGGCAGGGCCTGCGCCCCACTGGGGCTCCTTAGCATCTTTCTCTGGGACACCATGTTGCAGTTCCTTGCCCTGCCAAGAAGCTTTGCCAGTATTTCAGAACACAATTTTCGGGAAGGGAAACCCCCGCTTCTGCCCAGTATAAGAGTGGCAGGGAGGGCTGGCACCACTGGGGTGCAGCTGGGCGCAGGGCCCCGCAGTGCTCACCATGCTGTCTGCCCCGCTGCCCCCAGGAGTGCACCTCTGATGTAGCTGGGATCTGGGGAGGGTTTCAGTGACCTATCCCCTCTTCTGGTTTCCCTAATAAAAGCAAAGAGCATCTACCTAGCTGCTGGGGCAGGAAGGCTCCCAGGGAAGGAAACCTTTAGGGAGTTATTTGCACGGGTCAGGAGAGAGGGGGAACTATCCCGCTCCTCGGGGAGCCCTGTGGGAAATCACAGCCCTTTTCTGTGCCGTTGCTGGGGCCTCAAGAGGGGAGGAGGTCTCTGGGGGAAGGAGACCCCTCCATCTCCTCGGGAAGTTCAAAGAAGCACCTTCAGGCTGAGGCAAAAATCAATCCTAGCACTATGGGTTGTTTTATGTGTCTGCTGTGCTCATCTGGAACCATTGGAAGAGCCTGTTTGGAGGCGATGAGCTGGGTGTCGGAGTGGGGCTACCTGTCTTCTTGTGAGGGGAGAGGAAAGGGCTGTCTTCTGATGGAGAGAGAGGAGCCTTCTCTTGGGTTCAAATAAAAGACTCTTGGTGGCTCTTGCGAAGAAAGAAAAAACCCAGGGCCAGCCAAATGTAGGATAGTACTTTTTTCCCCACTGATGCTGGTTACAGGACTTCCACACAGTGTGGCCTGGGAGCAGAGGATCGGAATGTGGCCTGGGCAGCCGGGCTTGTTGGATCCCCAGCTCCATCTTGCCGTGTTGCCCTGGCCAAGTCCCCACGCGGGAAATCCCACGCAGCGGCGGCGGGCTGGCGTAAGTCCCCTTTTCCCTGGCAGGGGATGGGGTCAAGGGAGGCACAGCAGCCAGGCTTGATTATAAAGCTGTTATTAGGGCTGTGATCAAGCTGCTCCTCCTGTGGGGAGGTAACGACTGCCTCTGCTCACATACCCACGCGTGCTGCCCCACTCGCAGTTCCCGGGTGTCCCGAGTTTACCGGTTCTCGTGTGTTCAGCAGGGCTGCCAACCTCCGGATGCCTCTTGGCACATCCTTCAGGAGAGCAGCTGTAACCTCTGTGGGCACAGGGCTCGCCCACCCTTCCAGCCGGGGGGCAACCTCCCACGTACCTGCAACTCTGTGGTGCCCGCCTGCAGCAGCACGCAGGTGGCACCCATGCCTCCGCTGCTGCCGCTGGCGAAGGAGCTTGGCCAAAATTCCTCTGTAGGTCCTGCTCAGACTTTTACTGCCAATGATGGAGATAAGGGAAGTCAGAGCTGTTTCATTTTGCTGGTATTTTTAGCCTCTTTGAGAAGCAAAAGAGAAAGGCAGGGGTGTTTCCAGCACAGGGAGCAGGGAGGGATAACGGAAAGCCTTCCTTGTATCTCCTAGGAAGTCCTGGAGCATCCATATGAGAGGAGAAAAGGGCGGGTGTAATACAGAAATAGAGCTTACTTTATTCATCGCATTAAGCGAGGAGGTTTCGAGCAGACGAGGTGCCTCCAGGCAGAGCTGGTAGGGAAGATGGAGCCCTGGATACCGTTATCAAGGATCTGAGAGACAATGAACACAGTATCATGAGTGACATTCGCCGGTGGCATGGCACTGGTGGGGCGAGAGCCAGCAATGGGTCAGCTCAGCAGAGCTGTCCGGGCCACCCGGTGAGCGAGACTGCTGCGAACATCACCCACCTTAACCCCAGCAGGGGCGAGGCTGGGTCCCAGGCAGCTGGTGGTGCTGGCCAGGCTGGTGGGAGATGTGCCCATCACTCACAGCCCCTGGGCTGGGGAGGACCGAGGAGAGCTCCTGGGGTGGGTGCCAGCGTGGGGCGGGAGGGCAGTGCTGCGATGGGTGGCAGTGGGGTGCGGCCCTGCTGGGTGCCAGCGCCGAGCATGTGCAGCTGGTGAGGCGAGGGGATGCCCTGTCCCCATCTCGAAATCGGGGTGGGCGCTTCTTTCTCAGAGCTGCTTTGGCTCCATTGCGATGGGGCGAGGGAGGAACGGCTCCGCAGAGGCTCATGGTCTGCAGCATGCCGGTGGGCGGCAAGTGGGTCCGAGAGGCGCGGGGGTGATGGAGGATTATCTGAGGCCACTGTGCCAACGGCTTGTCAGCAATGCCTGGCAGCCCCTCCTGGGAAAGGCTCCTATTTCCTTCAGCAGCAGAAGAGGGGTGGGAACTGGCAGAGCAGCTCACCAGGTATTTCTCTGCCCCTTAACAGGGGTTCGAGGTTGGGGAAGTTCAGGAATGGCCCTGCCTGAGATGGGAGTGGGGCTGGGGGTTAGGTGGGGGCAGATGGGGAAGGGGCAGCACTCCCGGCACTGCTCTGCACTGCTGGGCTTGCCCCTTGGCAAAGGCACTCTTGCTTCCCTCTGCTCGGGGAAGGCAGCCGGTCCCGCTGTGCTGGAAACACTCTGGCCTTTGCATCGCTGAGCGGCCCTGCTCTACCTGGCGAGAAGCCGGAAAAATGCTCCCATCTCCCACAGGAAGGGATCCCATCGCTGCGGCGGGGCAGAGCCCCTCATCCTTGACTCAGCCAGCAATGCTGCAAGGGCAGGAGGAGGAGGAGGCCGGGTGGCACGGGCATCTGTGCCAGAGTAAGCAGATCCTCTCTGCTGCGGGTGCTGGGGCGCGGGCGCTGGAGCAGGACCAGGAGCCGGGCTGGCTGGCTGGCAGTGGAGGCAGTCAGCATCCCCAGCAGAGTGCAGGGACTTGGCACTGGCTCAGCTGGGGAGGTTATTTTTTTTTTAATTTTTTTTTTCCCCTCCAGGACAGCTGATTCCATCTATTTTTAATGAGCTTCCCCAGGTTGCGCAGTGAGGAGACAGAGCAGCGCCGGCAGCCACAGACTGCGACGGGGCAGGCGGAGGGGCAGCGGGCACCCAGTGTTCGGCTGTCATCTCCCTCACTCCTCCTCGGCCCAGGCCCAGGGGATCTCTTTTTTGGGGTGGGAGCGTGTCCCCCAGGGAAGGGGGGTCCTCCTCAATGCAGCTGCCCTTGAAAATGGAGTCGAGCACCGAGGAGGAGAGCTGGCTGGAAGATCAGTGGGAGAAATGGTAGGGGACCGGCTGGGCCTTGGGGCGGGGGGTGCTGTCCTGTGGGCCTGCAGGGGGATGAGGGGCAGCCCCTTGCCCCTGGGTACATCACCCTTCTCCGCGAGCGATGGTCACAGGACAGGAGCAAACTTGGCGCCCAGTCAGGCCCAAAGTTTCTCCGGCTGCTCAGGGAGCTGCATGGCAGCTGGGTGCTGGAGCAGCAAAGGCAGCTGGCCGCATCCTGCCGCGCACCAGCATCTGCAGGCAGGGCCAGTGCTGGACACCCGCGCAGCAACTCCCCATCCCCGAGGGCTCAGGCAGGGCTGCCTGTCCCCATCTCAGAGCGGGGGGTGCTGCCACCCACCCCAGCTGCTCCTGCAGAGCCAGGCAGCCCCTACCAGCCCCTCAGCAACATTGTGCCTCTCGCTGGGACCCCATGGCACCCGCTGCGCTCCCACACCGCGGCTGGTGGGGGCCCCGAGCATTAGCGGGTGGTGATGTCCCACCCTGGAGACCCGCGTAACCGGAGAAGAAATCAATTTCTGCTTTGAAGGCTCATCATGAGCCTCCTGCTCCGCGTTCCCCACCTCCCACAGGCAGCAGCAGGAGATGGGGGGGGTGGGTGTCCGGACACCCCACCCTGTGCTGAAGGCTGTGTCCCTGCCTCCCCAGTGCATCTCACAGGGGCTGGCCCCATGGGCAGAGTCATTACCAGCCATCTTCACCCCACAAGCCCACCGCTGGCAGGGTCCTCAGAAACATGGAGGCGAGATGTTGTTTTCTCCACACACTTCTCCTGTTCCTTCCCCCTCTCTGGGGGCTGGGATAAGGGAGGTGTTACCCCTCCATGGCACTGGCTTGGTGCCACTGCCGGAGGGGGGAGCCCCAAGGTGTGCGAGTGATGCTTAAAGCATGGGTGGGAGCTCTGCAGGTTGGTGGGGGCCAAGCCAGAGAGGGGTGATGAGCTCAGAATGGTGCTTTCACCTCAGCATCTCCCAGTCCGAGGAGCTGGGAGCAAATGGAAATGGTGGCACACAAAGCAATGCCTGTGACCACTCCAGACAAAACTTGTGGTGTTACTGTAAAAGCAAAAAGCAAGATGAAAAAAAATGTTAGCAAGATGTTTTGGCTTACAGTGGGGCTGAGTTGGTTGGCAGAGGACTTTCGAACTCGGATCTTTTATTTACCCCCGTGGTAATGAATAAGCGAGAGGAGCATTGCGGTACCACCACGGAGAAATGTTTTAATGCACAGAATCCGGGAGCGCCTCGCTGTTCCCCTGGGGATGCAAGCAAGTACATGAGGAGCCCGCTTGTCAGCACGTTTCCAGCCACTAAAAGGATATCTCTGTAAACTTCTTGATGGGGTGTAATGAGCCTGTGGGGCTGATAGCCCTAAGGGACCACTGAGGCCGTGCAGACAGGCTCCGCAGCACCAATGGTCGTGGGGATGCCCGCAGTCACCCCCAGGAGTGATTTTGGCACAGAGGGAAATCACTGCCCTCTCTTACTGCAAGGCACCTGGGCTGGAACACCCCTCCCAGCTGCGGCTCAGGGGCTGGGTGTGCCATGGCCGGCGGGTTTGTGGTGCTTGCAAGGTCTGTGGGTCTTGATGTGGTCACCCATCCCAGCGGGTCCATCCTCCCGCTGTGCCCTTGCCAGGACCCCCAGCCCGTCCCCTCCCTGTCTTTGCCCCACTGGGTGTTTTTGCCCAGCTGGGACAACCCCAGAGCCTTCCCGGTGTGGTGGGAGCTGAACCTCTTGGGACAGGGCTGTCTGTCCCATGCTCTCCCGACCTGCACATCCCTGCTGCCTTTGGTCAGGCAGGGGCTAGTTTAGGGCACACTCCTCCTGCCTCCCCACAGCCGCAGACCATGTCAAGCCCAGCCATTCGGTGGGGACAGACTCATCCCCTCTGAAAGGAGCCCCCTTCCCAGTCTTTCTTCCCAGTAAAGATTGGGAGAGCCTCTTGTGGGGCGGGCGGTGCTGCTCCCTGCCCGCAGGCAGCATGCTGCCCTGCGCCCTCCTGCCTGCTGCCTGCGCAGTGGGTGATCGCGCCGTCTCCACTCCCTCCAGGCTCACCCATGACATCAGCCTCGAGGAGTTTGAGGATGAAGACCTCTCTGAGATCACCGACGAGTGTGGAATCAGCCTGCACTGCAAGGAGAGCCTGGCTGCCCGGGTAAGTGCAATGGGGATGGGGACAGGGATGGGCAGAGTGTGCCGGTGGGCTGGAGGGACTATCAGCTCCCATGCAGGACCACCAGCTCCCCAGGCTAGTGATGCTTCCTCAAGGTGCCCATTGCCACAACCCCAATCCCCTCTGCTCGGCAGTGTCCTCTCCTCGCTACAGCACAGAGCAAACCCTTCCTGAGCCAGCCAAACCCAAGGGACAAAAAAACATCTTAAAGCCGGTGCCTTTTGGTTCCCACTGTGCTGGGTTTGACTTTGTTCCTCAGGGATGAGCCTAAGGGTTTGGGCATGACAGGGGGCATTGCCTGCCATATGAGCGGGGCACGTGATGAGCATCCTTGGGAAGCGAGGACATGTGCGAGGTGCCACCAAAGGTCCCACACGGGCTGTGCCTCCTGCCCCCACGTGCATCTCTGGGCCTGGAGGTGCAGCTGGGCTTGCAGGGCGAGAGCTCTCCTCTGCTCACCCGAGGTGTTCCTTCTGGCTTGCTAGCTGCTTTTAGCAAGAGCTGTCCTCAGGCATCTAGGAGGCAGGACAATTGGAGGCTGGTGAGGCAGGGATGGAGGAGGTGGCTCTGACCCCAGCAGGCGGCAGGTGAAATAAAAATGGGATCTGTGAAGCCTGTGCAGATGCTGCAGGTGGGTCTCCCATCCACCTTAAGCACCCTGAGCCACACTGCAGAGACCCCCAGGGGGTTCACACCACTATCTGAACTGCCTGAGAAGGCCACGGGGGGCAGAAACATGGAGATAAACTGAGAATTAACATTGGATTTGGAAATACACAGGGATTCTGCATCTTGCCAATGTGTTTCATGCTAAGGGGGTGCAAATGCTGGAGAGGCAACCAAATGGTTTGAGAATTGTTTCACCCCTCAGGAGAAATATTTCCTCTGCAAAACTGATAAAGACCCAGCAAGGAGGGGAAAGGTAGAGGAATTTGTCGCAGATTTAAAGTTAGACAGTGAATTTGTGGTGTTGGGAATCCCTTGTTGCAGGCAGGAGGGTACAGGCACACCTCATCTCTGGGAGGTGAAGGTGTCCTGCTGTGCTCCCTGGTCTAATTCGGGACCTTCCCAGCAGAAATTCTCATGATCCCGGAGATGGGGCTGCTGCTCCACATCTCTGCTCTGGCCCCAGCTTCCTCCTGCTCCGGGATGTTATGGTCAGGGAAGGATGGGGACGGCCTGGACTTGTGGGATGTGTTGGCTGAAGGAAGGAGGGATAACGCTGGAGGCAAAACCAAAGGCAAACCTGGAGCTGGGTGTCCACGAGGGCACAGCTGCAGTGAGGGCAGGGCATTGGGAAGATCTTCCTGCAATAGGTGAGGCAGACAGGGGCTGTGGGTGCATTGCTGGATGCTTCCCATTAACCGTCCCAATTCTCCGCTGCTGGCAGCACCACTGGGCTCTTAGGACAGGATTTCTTTTTTCTTTACAGACTGCCAGCCCTTGGCTGAGGTTTGGCAGGGAGGGTAAGGGGCAGGGGGGGACTTGCAGCTCAACTGCTGCAGCCCTTCCTTGAGGGTGAGGAAAAATAGACTGTTTTGTCCACTTAAAACAGTTTACTGAGGGGTTTCTGCGTCCCTGAGCTGTGATGCAGAGACCTGACCTTTGGGAGAGGGTTGGCTCTGGCTCCAGCAGCAAGCCCCACGCCTTCCCCGGGGACAGCGTGGAGCTGCTTTGCACAAACGCCCCGGTGCAACGAGTCTGCCGGGGTGGAAGGGGGATGCGAGGCTGCCCCCGTGGAAGCAATGAGCTATTCATAAACACAGCAAAGGAAGAAGCTTACCACACTCAGAAAAAAAATGCCTGCTAAAAATATGTCCAAATGGTTTATACGGGACACGGAGGATTGCCCGAGGAACAGAACTGAAAGCAGTGACAGCAATGGCGGCGAGAGGGGTTTTTCAGTCCCAGATGTCAAAGGCGAGAGCCAGGGAGCTTTCCAACCCGACTGCCAACCAGAACAAGCTCAGGGCGATGGGGTTGCAGGATCTGCCTGATGGAAGCAGCCAGGCCCAGAGGGAGCGGCTTGGCCGGGTCTGTGCACAGCGCGGGGGCCAGCAAATCAGTAATGACCCGCGGCCGACATCAGCCAGCTAATTGTATCACGTGGGGATGGCTGGCTTGGCAAGTCAGTCCGACACCGGGGCCAGGGCCGGGGGGCCCCTGCCCGTGGCGAGCTCCCGGTGCTGGTGCTGCAGAGCACCCATGATATGTAAGATGGAGGGTTGGCCCTCGTTGCCCCTGCAATGCCAGGTGAAAGACCAGCAATGGAGCGAGGTGAGGGCGAGCTGCCAGCTCGCTGGATCGCACCGGAGCAGAGAGCGCGGGGGAAGGGGGAAACGCAGGCTCTGGGGAGCGCGGTGAGCCGTGGGGCTGGGGGCATCCAGCCGCTCCGAGCTTCCCGACCTGGTGGTGAGTCTCCGGAGAGATGGGCAGGCACAGTAGCCCAGCAGTGAGCAGGAAAGCACCAGGAAGGAGCGAGGGGACAAACCCTGCCGGAGGGCTGGGAAGGCAGCAGCTGGATGGGGACAACCAGTGACCTTGGCGAGGCAGGGGCGGTCCGGGCAGAGATGCTCAGCAGCAAAACCCCGTGGCAGGAACGGGCAGCCCGTGCGGAGGTCAACACCCAAACAGAGGTGGGGTTTGGGGGTTTTTTTGGACCTGGAAAAACAAAGATGACTTCATCGTGGACTATTTTAGCAGATTTCCACAAATAGTGGCTTAGACACACAGAAACAGCAAGGAGGCGTAGACTGATGTTTGTGCAAGAGGGAACTATCCACCTCACGGACAGGAGACCATGTGCTAAGAATGAGGAATAATCCCAAGCGTGGCTGCAAAACCCCTTAATTTCAACAGGAAGACCCGGGTGAATGAAAACCGGGAGCGAAGCGAGGGGTGGGCTGAGGTGAAGCTCTGCGGAGGAGCAGAGCTGCCTTTAGAGCTGGTGAACAGCAGGGCCGGAGGCTGGCTGGGGAGGAGAGACGTCACCCCTGCCTCGCAAATGGCAGCGGTCAGGCACATTGAGAGGGACAGTTGCAACAGAAGCACCAGGCCTTTTGCTTTGGGTTTGGCCTTGGTTTGGTGGCTTGGAAATCTGGGATGACAATCCCTGGTTTCAGCAAGATGGATCCCAGCAAACAGCCAGGCTGCGGTTAATAAGGCTTGGTGTCTCATCTGGATTCCGAGAGCTGCAAAAAATGGTTAATGCAAGAATGAAAAAAAAAAAAAAAAGGAAAAAAAAAAGAAGTAACCTTCTTGGAAATAGCTGAGAGCACAAGAATGAGTGTCCAAAGGAAAAGAGCTGATACAGGCTGCAGGGCTGTGCTGAGCCTTTGTGGTCTGCATGAAAAGGCCTGAACTGGCCGTAAAGATACAGATATGTGGAGAAAAACACCAAAACACTTTGTTTTTTCAGCGTAATAAGACTGCTGGAAATGCCGGGCTTCCTCTTGATGTTCACCATCACTGATCCGGCATGCCGCTGGCAGCAGCCGCCCCCGGAAAGCCAGCGGGACCTGCTGCAAAGGGGGAAGCGGCTGCCACAAGCTGGCCAACCCGCTGATCCGAGGGCTGGCGGGGAGCCGGCTGCAGGGCCTGGGAGCAAAGGATACAGCAGCAAGGCGGCTGCTTACCCCAGGCACCTTTTCAAAGGCTGTCCTGTGAAGCCGCCTCTGTGATCCATCACCAGCTGCGGCTGCGCCAGGCTGGGGGCAGAGAGGCTTCTCCTGGCGCTTTGAAGCCCAGAGCAAAGCAGTCCCAGCTGGGTGGTAGGGAGAAGGGACACGGTTGTCCCCTCTGCTCAGCAGGTCCCTCTTGCTTCCCCATGCTCATAAAATGCTTTCCCCAGCTGAAGGTTTTGTCACTCCTCCTCCGACAGGGAAGGCTGCAGGACTAGGGGAGCAGGGAAGAGCCTTTCGCTTGCTTGACCACAGTGGGTAGAGACCAGGGTCACCCAAGCAACAGCTTGCATATCACCCCGCTCCTCTTGCAAGAGCCTTTCATTCCTAGGAAAGCAAGCAGCATCCATCCCTTCCTGGGGTCGGCAGCAGCCCCCACTCTGGAGGTTCCCCTGGCTAGACTGGTGTTCCCAGGGGTGCTTCCAGAGGTGCTCCCAGCACCCACAATTGCAGCAGGGCTCACACTGCTCCGCCCCCCCTGGGGCCCATGGACCACAGCGTTGGGACCATCAGAGACCAGCTGCCAGACACTGGGACTTTTTGCCATTGGGACAGCACCGTGCAGGTTGGAGATAGCATCAGCAGGAGCAGGCCAGCATCACGGCCATCCCAGGGATGGCTCTGTAATGGAGGCGTCAGCCTCCCCGTAACTCCATCAGGGTTCAGGTGTGCATCTTGTGTACATCCCACCACAAGATTCAGGCACTAATACTGCTCTCCCACATGCCCTAATCTCTCCCACAGGCTGAAGGGACTTTGGGAAGTCACCTCACCATCACGTCTGTGCTGAGGCATGAGCATACTCAAGCTGGCCTTAGGTGACATTAACTTGTTCCTAGAGGGCTCCCAAGGCAGCCTGTTCTGGTGGGGCAGTGTCCTTCCAGTTAGAAAGGCTTCCCAACATTTAGTCCCTGCCTTTGCTTTGCAGATCACCACAGGTCCCACTCAGATGGTAAGGTGATCTATTGCTGTGTGGTTTCCAAATCACTTTTAGTGCTACAGGCCATTAATAAGTACCTGCAGTGACTGTAGTTTCCTCCTAGCTATTGAACCTGGAATGGTGCATCCCTCCTAGGGCGCGCTTTTCTTCAGAACAGGTACTGTTTTGCTTTTCTGCATCCTTCTGGGACTTTCCCTCCTCTGTGAGTTTTCTGAGTGATTGTTACAGCTACAGGATTACTGAGGCAGCGTCATTAGCAGTCTAGGTTGAACGCCACCAGCTGACTCGAATACATGTATCTCGGCTAGGTATAATCTGTTTAGCTGGCATTTCCCCCCGGTTTTTTTCCTGTGCCTTGTTTCCTTGTTAAAATCCACGTGACTTGCCACAGGCAACTGGTGCCATGGAAATGCAGAACTTGTTGTATGAAGGCTAGCATTAAAAACAAGGGAGTTAAATGTTTAAAGCATCCAGAGGACGAGTTTTGGCGGCAGTGCTCCTCCAGGTGCTCAGCCAGTACCTGCCAGGACTGCAGCAGGGACATGGGGGTGAAATGGCCCCCGTGAGAGGGTTCATACGGTGCCTGCAGCAGGCAGAGCCCTGCCTGTGCTGGCTTTAGTCTGACAGTTTAGAAGCTGGTAGCAGCGAGAGCTCTTGGAGGAGCTGCCAGAGCTGCTGGGGCTGTTTCTTCTCCCACGGCTCAAGGGACATCCTCCGCGCAGCTGGAGATATAGATAGCATCAGCGGCAAAAAAATGCCCTTCACCTCTGTCCGCTGATGAGCTTTCGAGTCATCACAAACAGCTGATAACATGGGGAATTCAACTCGCTAATGCCAAGTCACAGCCTTTATTGCTGGCTGCAGCAACCTCCGCATGTGCAAGCTACAGTTACTGCAAGGAAGGTGGCTTGGGAAGGAAACCACTGACCTTTAAACACCTGCAGCCACGGGGAGACACCGGTGCCTCCTCGCCCAGCAACACGGCCACGAGGAGTGCGGTGGCTCAGCGCTGGGGCCCAGCCCGGCTGGTGCGATGGTGGCCACCTCGCGGGCCACGGTGGCCACCCCGCTCCGAGAGGGAAGGGCACAAGGGGAAAGAGTGGGGCTGGCCCTGGCCAGAGCACAGCCACCACCAGTGGGTGACTGGAGAGCTCGTGCCGGGCTCCTGGCTCGTCAGGTGTCCCTTCTGCACGGCTCCAGGTCCCGAGACATGCAAACGCAGGGTGTATGAGAAGAGGCTTGTTCAAGGTGAGGAGGCCAAGGCGGGTGTAACTGCCATTCCCGGCTGCCTCATGGGCATTACAGGGAAGAAGAAGCCTGACTCCTCTCAGAGGTGCATAGTGAAAATTTCAACCCCGTAGAGAGAAAAAGTAGTAGTAGTGCCGCACTGGTGCCAGTGCCCAACGTGGCGGTGGGTGCTCTGTCCGTGAGGATATTCGGGTGTGATGGGCAAGGCCCCGAGTGACCTGCTCCAGGCAGGGGTTGGACCAAACCTCCAACCAAAATGATTGTGTGTTTGTCTGAGTCCCAGCTGACAGAACAGGGTCGAAGAAAGGGCACGGTTCCCTCCCTTCTTGGGAGGAAGAATCAAAGGGCAGCCCAGGTTGGAAGGGGTCTCGAAAGATCACCTGGCCAAACCTTTTGTGGGAAAGGGAGCCTAGATGAGGTTCTCTAGCAGCCTGTCCAGTCCATCTTGAAAACCTCCAGTGATGGGGACTCCCCCACGTCCCTGGGGAGGCGGTTCTGTTGAATGACTGTTCTCACTGCAAAAAATGCCCTTGTTCTGTCGAGACGAAGCCCAGGCGTGCGCGTTTGTGCCCTTCGTGGGGAATGTGTTGTTCACATGTACCTACAGGCACCTGCCGGGAATGAGGTGGGGGGGTGCCCCATCATCCTGGGGGGGTGTCGCCGAGCAGGGAGGGGGGCTCCCCGGCCGCGGGAATAGCATCCTGCCCCTTTAAAAGGACGAGGCCGCCGGCTGCCCAGGCGGCTGCACCAGCCTCCCCCCGCCGGCTTCCTTCCCCCCCTCTTCCCTTCCCCGGCCCCGGCGGGAGGCGCGGCGGCTGCTGGCCCGCCCGCCCGCCCTCCCGGTGGCCTGATCGCGGCCGCTAATCCCGGCAGGGCCATGTGAGCCGGCCGGGCGGCGGGGCCCGGGCGGCGGGCGGCGGGGAGGCCAGCCGGCTGCAGGCGGAGATGCTCCAGCTCGACCTCATCGACGCGGCGGGGGAGGCGCCGGCCGAGGAGCAGACGGCGCCCGAGCCGCTGCAGAAAGAGCCCCCGGCCGGGACCACGGATGTCTACAGGCCGAAGCGACCCACAACTCTTAACCTCTTCCCGCAGGTGCCTCGCAGCCAGGTGAGGACGGGACGGGGGGGTTGGGGCGAGCGGAGGTGCAGGGGAGGAGGAGGAGGAGGGATGCTCCCGCCGCCGGGAGCTTTTGTCTCGGAGGGATGGAGGGAGGGATGGATGGCGGGGAGTCTGGAGGGCTGGCGGGGAGAGGCTCGGCTCCCCCTCCCCGCGATGCCCGGCGGGGCAGCCGCTGCCCCCCGCATCCGCCGGGGGTCCCTGCCCGCCGCCGCCCGCATCCCCAGGCCAGGCCCAGCGCAGGCTCGGCCGCTGCTACAGAGCCGGAGGGGGCGGTCAGCGGGCCCGGGGGGCACCGGGGGACAGACATGGGGACGTGCTCACCCCCTGCCAGGCTGCCCCCTCGCACCGCCGACCCCCCGCTGGCTGTGGCTCTTGCCCGGCACAGGGGGCTTAGGAGCCGGGGGGGGTCCTTCTTCCATCCCTGCTGCCCCGGTGGGGCGGGGAGCAGGCCAGGGAGGGGGACATCAGCGTGGCAGGACTGAGCTGTGCCCCCAGCAGAGCCCGTGGGGCCTGGCAGAGAGCCGTGGGGCAGGGGCAAGGTGGGAGCGGGGAAGGGACCCCACAGGGATGGAGAGCAAACGAGGCATGGCGCAGCGAACGCATGAATGAGCCATCGCGGGACGGGGCACCACGCCACGGGGCTGGCGAGCCCAGGGCTGGCACCGCTAGCCAACGGCTGGCTGGGCTTCAGCTACCCCAGGTCAGGGCAGGATGGTGACACCGGGTGCCCCATGCCGGGCGGTGGGGACTTGGCGGCGGGGACTCGGCTGCCTCCGCTCCTGAGCAGCGGCACCCAGCAAAAGCGTCATTAATGTCAGCACCCCGTGCAAAATTCGAGAGACAGAACAGCAACGCCCAAAATGGTGGCTAGGAGGATAAGGGGGTTGTGTTGTCTCAGTCACGCTCAGATTTTGTGTGAGGTTTTGGATGGTTTTCCCCGCCCCGTGCAGCCGTGCGGTTGCTGTCATCCCCGGGGCGAGCAGCGTTTCGGTGCCCCGCACGCTGACCCTCTGAGCGGCAGCCGGAGCCCCTTTGCTCCGTTTGCAAACTTCACACAAACCCATGCAAGGTGCGTGACGTGCAGGGCTATTTTTGCCAGCCTCCTGCGTTCGGCCGTGCCTTCTGCCAAGTAGGAGGATTTTCGTTGCGGTGACGTTCAGCCGAGGAGCATGAAACGAGAGGCAGGTGTCCCTGTGGGTGACAGATGGGGAGTAGTCGGAGCTGGGTGTCACCAGCCCAGCACCAGCAGCTGATGCCAGCTCTCTGCCTGAGGCCACGGGTGGGAGGAGGAGGAGGAGGAGGAGGAGGAAGGCACACAGCCAGGATGGGCGCCCTCGGGGCAGCTGGCACGGGGGACAAAGGCAGCAGGGCTGGGGAGGAGGAGGGAGGGGAGCCCCACTGAGCATAATGGACAAGGGGACAGTGGCAGCCTTGTCCCACCCTGTGTGGGGACCCTGAGGAGCAAGCGGCACGTGGCAGCCACATCCAGCTGGGGGGACGGGGGACAGCAGGGCCCCCCTCTAGTCCCAACCAGTGCCCAGAGGTGGCAGCAGGCCTGCAGAGAGGGGTGGAGGGGGGGGGGAGTTTGCATAGACTGTGTGCTGGGGAGGGGCAGCTGATGGTCCCCTGACAGTGGGATGGTGAAGGCTGTGGGGCCGCACCGGGAGACACGGGTATGGCCCAAACTGAGGAGGTGGGGAATGGGAGATGGGGGCTTTGCCAGAGCTGGCAGTGGGAGCCCAGAGGCAATGGGGGTGGGTGCACAGGGCCGGGGCATGGCTGTGGAGAGCATGTTGGTGGCATCTAGTGAGAGGCAGAAGAAGCGCTGCAGGCAGGCTGGCTGTGAGGCGCTTGGGGTGCCTGTTCTGGATGCCTGCCTCTGGCCAAAGGCAGTTTTTCCCTGCCCACATCCCCGAGGGAGGGACAGGGTGCAGGGCATCCCTTGGCGATTGGCCTGAGAGATCCACCTCCACCTGTGCCAGACCCTACTGGACCCTCCTGGCCTGCCCAGCTCCTGCCTCCTGCAGGTGGTTAGAAGAGGGACGGTGGCCACACGACCTCTCTTGAATGCCCATCCAGGGCACCGGGCTGCCCTCCTGCATCTGCAGCCTCCTGGCGCTGGGCAAGGTGTGCAGGGGCAGAGCAGCATCCCACCCTCTGTTCCAGCTTCTCCTTGCGGGGCCAGGAGCTGGCTTGGTGATGTCTGGGTTGCTGCTGGGCTATCTGTAATCATCATCCCAGGCAAGTGGACTGGAGGTGGTGAGAGGAACATCCCCAGCTTCCCAGGAGGGGAAGAAACAGCTGCTGGGACTGGCTAAGTTCATCCTCTAAGACCTTGTGAATGCCCCTCTGCCCTGGCTGGACATTGCAGACCCCAGAGTGCCCTGGGTGGGCTCAGTGGGCTCTGCCTGCTGTGTTGCTGCCTCCCCTCCTGTCCTGGTCCGGGCAGCCAGGCTGGCTTGTGTGCTGGCCCCGTGGCACTTTGCACGCAAGAGGCCGTCGCTGCAGCAGCTTGCCTGGCCCGCGTCCCGGCTCATCATGTCCCTGGGAAAGGCAAGCGGGGACGCGCCGTTATTTGCCTTGGCACAGGAGGGGCTTGCGGAGGCCGTGCTGGGAGGTCGCCGAAGCGCCATGGCAGGGGTCTCTTCCCCTCCCTATGCTGAGGCAGGGATCTGGCAGCTGTGGTTCAGCAGCCTGTGACTCAGTGGCCTTTCAGGGCAAAGACTTGCTTCATGTTGATGGGGAAGCAAAGCAAGGATGGGCCAGGTCCTGCGCGGCTGGTAATAGCTGCAGGCTGGCAATAAGGCCGTGAGAAAATCCAGGGAGTCCCAGTGGGGCTTAGTACTTGAGCAAAAATTAACGGTCTGGAAAATATCACTGCTGCAGCTGGAGGAGAAACACCCGCTTGCCCTGCAGGAGGGGCTGAGGGTGCGCAGCCAGGGAGAATTTGGGGGTGGAGGAGAGGATGGGCACCAGGGTTGGGACTGCAGCAGGGGGAGTGTCACGCCCTGCTGAGGTGGGCAGGGAGGGCTTGTCCCCCATCTGCAGGAGGGTCCTTGTTAGAGAGGACCTAGTGGCCTTTGGTCCCTGAGTCTCACAGTGAGACTGAGCATGTGTTCCCCTGTGCACACGCACGCGTGTGTGGTTTGAAGGTAGGCAGGGCAAGAGGGACGGGAGCGAAGCATGAGGACTCCAGGCGGGTTCGGGTCTTGAGTTTTTTGGCTTGGGACTGTCCAGCCATGGGCTCTTGCAGACAAGTCACCCCAGGGTGGATGAGTGCCACCATCCCGGCCAGGCCGTCTGCCTCCCGGCTGGCTCCTTGCCCATCCTGCTTCGGCCACAGCGCCAGCTCTCACAGCAGCGGCGTGGCAAGATGTGGGGCTGGCGGTGGGGTCCCCGAGCACCGTGTGCCCAGGTGAGGGGGGAGCTGAGCGGGGTGCTGCAGATCCGGGGAGGGATGGGTGCCACCACCACCGCTGCGCCACACGCTGTTTACTGTTTGGG
This sequence comes from Strix aluco, assembly GCF_031877795.1. Lineage (NCBI taxonomy): Eukaryota > Metazoa > Chordata > Aves > Strigiformes > Strigidae > Strix > Strix aluco. The sequence goes on along the minus strand of NC_133934.1, from coordinate 88,908,494 downwards.
CTACAAGGCGGCTTTGTTCTTCTCCTCAGGACACTCTGAATAACAACTCTCTGGGGAAAAAGCACAGTTGGCAGGAGCGGGTGTCCCGGTCGTCGTCCCCTCTGAAAACGGGTGAGTTCTCGGGCTGTCGGCCAGGGGCAGCTCCTTGCACCCTTTCATGGCTCTCAAGAGCCTGGGGCAAGTGGTGCTGGAGCAGGAGGTTGGGGAAGACATCCCACATGGATGCAGGGTGCATGTCCATCTTGAGTCTGGGTCGCATCCCCAACCACCTTCCCTGGCAGGGAGCATCAGCCTCTGCGGGGCTGTCAATGCTGCTCTTCCCCTCCAGGTGAGCAGACCCCTCCCCACGACCATGTTTGCCTGAGTGATGAGGTCAATCACCAAAACAGCACAACCTCCACCAAAGACCGGGGCACATCCACGGAGAGCCCGTGCCGGCGCACAGCGGCCACCCAGATGGCACCCGCCTGCGTTGCCTCATCCCGGCCACCTGAGAAGCACCAGGCCACCAGCCGGCCCCCACCACACGGTGCCAGCGTAGTGGTGGTGACGACGAGGGGCCCCGAGGCCCACCGGGACCGCATCCGCTACCAGACGGACGTGAGGCTGGAAGCCACAGAGGAGATCTACCTGACGCCCGTGCAGAAGAACTCAGACCCCCTGGAGACTGACAAGCCCTTCCTATCTCAGTCCAGTGAGAACCGCATGTCCATCAGCTCCGACATCGACACCTCCGGGTATTCGGCCCTGGCAGGGAAAACCAACCCCTCCATCAGTGAGGAGGATGAGGTGCTGGACTACATGTCCTCCCCCGACAAGACGAACCTGCCCAGGGCCTCCTGCGGTGGCGGGAGCGGTGGCTGCCGGCCAGGGCACAGCCTTCAGAGAGCCTCGGTGAGTTCGGACACCAGCGCCCTCTCCTACGACTCGGTCAAATACACACTGGTGGTGGACGAGAACGTGCAGCTGGAGCTGGTCAGCCTCAAGCAGTGCTACTCGGGGTACAGTGACGAGAGCGACTCGGCCACCGTCTACGACAACTGCGTCTCCTCACCCTACGAGTCAGCCATCGGCGAGGAGTATGAGGAGGATGCGCTGAAGCGTGACTCGGTCTGCCTCTCCGAGGACTCCACCCCTGAGGCGGACATCCACTTCTCCAAGAAGTTCCTCAACGTCTTCATGAGTGGCCGGGCGCGCTCGTCCAGTGAGTGCTGGGCGACGGGGGGAGGTGGGCTGGTGGCTGCCTGCCCGGGCAGCCCTGCCTGTCTCTGGTATGAGGCTGAGGGCATGCTCAGGAGATGGAAAACGACCAGCAGATACAAGCCCCAGCTCTGCTTACTGCAGCATGTGGCTTTGTCCCTGGTGGTCAGGAAGGCATGGGAGGGCTTGGAAAAGCTTTGCGACTTGCAGGTGGAGGTGTTTCAGGCTGCTTTTTTAGCTAGCCCAAGGTACGGCCATGCTGAGGGGGAGGCTGAAGGGTCTTGCAGGGGGACAGCATCCCTCCTGGAGTGCCACCCTCCTCCCCAAGCCTGGAGGAGCACTGGGGCTGGTGGCCCAGTAGGCAGGGTTTCCCACAGTGTGGCTGGTGCCACAGTGCTGGTGACACCAGCTGACACAGCTGCGTGGGTTGGCGCAGAGAGGTTGAGGTCCCAGCGGGGACCACTGGCCACCAGCACGGCGGCTCTAGCCATGCCTTCCTCTCCTGTGGCACTGCGTGGCTTTGTCTCGGCCGAGCCATCCTCCAGGAGCCTCACCATGTCCTTCCCTTGGCTGTGGTGCTGACCCCTCAATGCTGAGGCGTCCCCCTCTGCCTTCGTCCCCAGGTGCTGAGTCCTTCGGGTTGTTCTCCTGCGTGATCAACGGGGAGGAGCAGGAGCAGACCCACCGTGCTGTCTTTAGGTGAGCTTGCAGGCGTGAGCCTCTCACGGAGGAAAGGCGGTGCTGCCCTCCCACCATGGTGGGGACAGCCCACCCCAGTGTTTCCAGGCCCGTAGCTCATGCCCTGCCCAGGAGCAACATCTGCCCTGTCTGCTGCATGGGCAAGCCGGGACCTCTGGGGAGCAGCATGGGTGGTGCCATAGGGGATACCCTTGCCATAAGTGCCAGGATGCTGCTGTCTTTTGAGCCTAAACCTGCTCCGATGCTTTATTTAGCATCTTGGGTCCCTGTGACTAATTAGACCTGCCAGGGTGCTGCCCACCTGGGCCGCTGGTGGGTTTTGTGTTGCCCCAGCAGGCCACCAGCGCTGCTGGCCAGCCAGGTGCTAGCGCCTCTCTACCCAGGTTTGTGCCTCGCCATGCGGATGAGCTGGAGCTGGAGGTGGACGATCCTTTGCTGGTGGAGGTGCAGGCAGAAGATTATTGGTATGAGGCCTACAACATGCGAACGGGTGACCGGGGCATTTTTCCTGCCTACTACGCTATCGAAGTCACCAAGGACCCGGACCATGTAACAGGTACCAATCCTCTGCACGCAGCCTGCTGCCGTCCCCCATCTTGCGTCCACCTCCTCTGCGCTGAGCGGAGGCTGGAGCTGAGCAGGGGGATGGAGGGAGGACCAAGCCAGGCACCCAGCAGGGAATGATGGGCAGCTTCTGGTGGGATGCTGGGACCTGGTACCTGGTGTTGCTTTTTTTGGAAACGAAGCTTTTTTTGGGCAGGGAAACATGCAGGGGTGGGAATATGGAGAGGGGAGGTGGAGCTCAGCCCACATGCCTGGTCACCTGCGATGATCCCCGCTGCCTGCTCTCTCTTCCAGCTCTGGCCAAGAGCAGCGACTGGGTGGACCAGTTTCGGGTGAAGTTCCTTGGCTCGGTGCAGGTTCCCTATCACAAGGGCAATGACGTGCTCTGCGCGGCCATGCAGAAGGTATTGTCCCACCCCATCCCTGGGAGCAGGTGGGCCTGCTCCTCCTGGCAGCAGGCCAGAGCCTCGGTGGGGAAGGGAAGGGGTGAGCCATCATCACTGCTCACGAGTCCCAGGCTTTGTCTCTCTGTTTTCTCCCCCAGATTGCCACCACGCGCCGCCTCACTGTGCACTTTAACCCACCCTCCAGCTGTGTCCTGGAGATCAGCGTGCGTGGGGTCAAGATTGCCGTGAAAGCTGACGACTCCAAGGAGCACAGCAAGGTAGTGCCCCACTCCACGCTCTTCTCATTCCTTCCCTGGCGCTGCTCTGAGCCTGGCTCGTGCCCCCTGCGCTACAGGTCGTGTTTGCATATGAAAATTGGGGGTCTCCACCCCATGTCTGCGGGTGTTGGAAACACCATCAGCAGGGTTGTAGGGCCACCGTCAGGGACCCCCGTGCCTCACAGGATCCCAGCTTTGAGCCACGCCGCCGGCTAATGCCCTCGCAGCTGCCAAGTGCATCGCTGCACTGGGATGCTGCGAGCTGAGCCACACTGGTAATCTGTCAGCTGCTCCTAAACCTTTCTGCTACTATTTTGAGTGGTGTCCTCCAAATCTGCCCTGTAATCTCTTTAGCTGGCTGGGGCAGGCTGCTGATTAGCGTTCTGCATAAGTAGCCTAGCAAAGCATGGCGAGATGCTGGGCAGAGGCAAGCGAGGACTTTGCAGCAGGCTGTTGGGAAACCTCCCCTACAGCTGGGGATGGGAGTACTTCATGGCTTAGAATGCTGTGACAGTGCTGGGCTGGGGTTTCTACAGGTCTTGCCTGCATCTAGAGGATGCCATCAACTTAGCTGTGCTTTAAACTCCTATAAATCAGTTCTCATTTCTGGCTGGGACCCTTTGAACAGCTGGGCTTGAATGACCTATTTAGTTCTAAGTTATACATTCACCTTCTATCTGCTGGTATTTGAGAGCCTTTTTAGCAAGGGAGAAGGGCTGTGTGTGCTGAGTGAACAGCAGCACTGACTCTAGCTTGAGTACAGCCTAACTCCAGGGAAACACCACAGAAGCTGCTGTGGGTAGAGGCAGCGGGCGTGGGAGCCAGCAGGGCTGCCTGGAGGAGCACCCTGCGTGCAGGTGTTCAGGGCCATCCCGAAACTGCTGCTGGTAGCAGCCCAGGATCGGGCTCTAATTCATTTCACTGCTCGGTCCAAGTGCATATTTCCAGGAGCCAGAGACCAGCTGCCCCGCAGGGTGGTGGGGAGGAGAGCTTTGACAGTTTGTCTCTCTCTCTCTCCCCCAGGTAAACAAGTGTAGCCATTTTTTCCAGCTGAAGAACATTTCCTTTTGTGGGTACCATCCAAAGAACAACAAGTGAGTAGCAGGGAGGTGCAGGGCGGCTCTCAACTCTAACAGCTCATCATGGAGGCTTTGCTGCCTTCCTGCTCCCTGGGGGCAGCACAACTGGGGCTGGGAAGGGAAGGGGAGGTTTCAAGCACCCCGGTCCTGAGAGCTCCCCTTCCCCTGTGAGCCCAGTGCTGCAGCTTCAAGCAAAAGCAACCTTTAGACGGGACTTCATCCCAGCTCTGGGCATGGGCCATGGCAGCTGGTGGCTGCTAAGGTTTGGGAGTGGTGCAGGTCCCAAACACCTATGCTCAAGGGTTGGGCACACCTCGGGGCTGCTGGGGTGCCTGCTTGTCTGCTGGGCCAGTCATGCCCACTCTCTCTGCCCTCAGATATTTTGGGTTCATCACCAAGCACCCTGCTGACCACAGATTTGCCTGTCATGTCTTTGTCTCGGAGGAGTCAACGAAGCCACTGGCAGAGTCCGTAGGGTGAGTCGTGGCTGGGCAGGGAAGGCTTGCTCCTGAAGGGCGGGAGGAACAAGGCAGCCAGGCTGAGTCGTGCCATCTCCTCATACCTGGGGGGCTTGGACCTGGCCCCAGCCTGGCACCTCTTCCCTCAAGTGAGAGGCTTGGGGTAAGAGCCAGGGCTGACAAGGCTATGGGCAGCATATTCCTGACAGCACTGGAACAAGTCCCAGTGCAAGGCTTTGCAGGCAGATGGCTGAAAGTCATGCGCTGTGCAGGGGATGAGAGCAAGGATGGAGACCCTGCGGCTCTGAGGGCAGCTCTGGGTGCTAACGCAGGAGGGGCCAGGGGCTGGAGGGTCAAAGTGGCCGCAGGGTAGGGAGCGAGGGTGAGAAGGGAAGCAGGGCTCTGTAAATGCCTCGTGGGGAGTACGCTGCTCAGCTTTGCCTGGTGCTGTGTTGCAGGAGGGCTTTTCAGCAATTCTACAAGGAGTATGTGGAGTACACGTGCCCCACGGAGGACATCTACCTGGAGTAGGGGCTGGCACTGGCACCTCCTGCACAGCCAGGGCTGCAGTCTGGCCCCTTCCCCGTGTCGTGCATGGACAAGAGCTGCTTTGAGCCTGGAGGAGGAGCGGGCCCGGGGCAGGGCTCCCCGGGGCACGGAGCGCCGCCTCTTTTCGTGACTCCCCTTCCTTGGGCTGGGGGGGACGGGAGGGGGGAGGGCTGGACAAATTGTGTTTATTGTACAAAATACTCTTAGTTTATTCTATTGGAGAAGCACCCGCTGGGTGCCCTGCCTGTGAGCGGTGGAGGGGTGGGCAGCACCGTGCTCGGGCCCTTTCCTGCTGCAGGCTGGGGTGACAGCATCTCCTCCTTGTGACCATGGCCCAGCTTCCCGTCACATCCCTCTGGGGTGACTTTTAATGCAGTGGCAGAGTCGGACTCTTGCAGTATGAAGACACAGCAGCTACAGCAAACAAGACCCATGATGTGCTGGCTCCTGCCTGGGAGACGGGCTTGCCCTGGGCAGGCATCACCTCTCTGCCAGGCCCGGGGGACAAGGCTGCTGGGCAGGGATGACAGAGGGACCCCCACTCTCTCCTCTGCCAGAGCCAGTGCCAGGATGAGCTGAGACAGCTCACCTCTGCCTCTGCCCCCATCCCTGTCCCTCCCCTCTTGTATCTGTGCCCTGGGGAGAGAGAAAAATCCCCCCCCCCATACCTCCCTGCAGTAACTACACCCTTAGGAGGGGAGCCTTTCTCTGCCCCTTTCCCCCTCTCCCCTCAGCTGCAGGTGGCAGGGCTGGGCCACCCCAGAGTGGTGGGGCCGAGCTGGGTGCCTGCCAGAAGCAGGGCAGGGAAGGGCTAAAGCCTGCAGGGAGCCGTGCGAAGCACCGGGGAGGTAGAAGAGCTCTCCCGGTCCCTGCAGCCATCGGTCTCTGTGCTTCAGCTGGATCTGCTGTGACGGCAGAAACTATTAAATATGATGGTTCATGGAGCACGGCTGCTGTGGTGTTTGTGTCCCACTGCAGTGGGTTTAGACCCTGGCTCCTTCCTTCCCTTGGGACCCCAAGAGGAGCTGGAGCTTCTCAGGTTTGGCCCGAGACCCTTGCTTGAAATCCCTGGAGGCCAGAGATCATTGTATGATGATCAGAAGGGACCGCTGGAGGTCATCTGCTCCCATCCCCACCCAAAGCAGAGCTTACCCTGACACCGCCCCCCACCGCAGAGGGCAGGCAGGGAGGTCCCCGAGGCTGGGCTGCGGTGGCCACAGTGGCATGCTGGCTCACAGGCGGGCATTGTAGTACTCCAGCAAGTCAAGCTTGTTACGCTTGCTTTTGCCAGCTTTGTGCAGCCACGCCGGCTGCTCCTGGGCCACCCGGGTCCTGAAGTGGGGTTGCTTGGGTTTGATGCCATAATCTGCGGGTAGAGCGGAGAGGCTGGGCTCAGGCCTGCACTGCTCACGGGCCTGGGGACAACCGCCTGGCTGGAGGCGTGAGTGCATGGGAAGGGGGTTCGGAGAGTACTGTACCATCCACCAGGCCAAAGTGCTGCTGTGGAAGCTCCAAGGGAGCAGAGAAATCCTCAGGGACTGAGTAGCTGACCCTGCAGAGGAAAACCAGGGGCAGGAGTGAGCCTCCGGCGCTCGCCCACGCCGGCACAAGAGCTCCCATGTGCCCACTTGCTTGTCTTCACCCAGCCCGGCCAGCTCTTGAGGGCCACGATTACCAGCCCAGGCCTGGGACAGGAGTCCTGGGGTACCTCTGCAGGTACCGGGGCAGGGAGGAGGAAGGAAGTGCCATCACCTCCGGCGCAGGGGCAGCGGGAGGGCAGCCCCCATCAGCAGGGTGAGCAGCAGGAGCCAGCGCTGCATGGCGCACCCGGACGCCAGCTCCACGGTGAGGTCACAGAGGAACCACCGCAGTGGTGCCGGGACACCAGCTGGGTGGAGCAGGCCCCTGCCTGGGTGCTGCTGCCTACCCCCTCCTGCCACATAAGCTCCTGGTCCTGGGCTGCCTGGTCCTGCTGTCCCCTGCAGCCACAGAGCCAGGGCTCTTTCCCTGTCCCTCCAAAAGCAAACCCCTTCCTCTCAGTACCTCTCTGTCCCTAGGAGTGAACCTCCCCAACACTTCACAGACTTTGCAATCTTCCTCATCTTCCTCTGCTAAAAGCCCAGAGGGAGCACAGTCCCTCGCTCACAGCTTTTCCACGCTGTTGCTGCCACATTGCTGCCAGCTGAGGGGGCAACACAGACCCCACACACTGCCAAAGCCCTGTGGTCCCCAACTGCAGCGGCCTGTTACGAGAGCGTGTGTGTGGGGCTCACCCCTTATTTCAGGCGCTGTGACCTCCTGAGCTCTGCAGAGGGCTGGCAGCTGCCTGGGTGGGAGGGCAATCCAGTGCCACCAGCTGGCCACTCCTGGCCAAGGATCCTGAGCAGATTGATGCCTCAACTGTCCCCCAGGCAGCAGAGCAGATGCCAAAAGATGGCCAGGGCTGTCCAGGCCTCTCCTGAGCCCCTTTATTAAGCGTGGCACAGCAGCATTTGCTGAATTAATCTCTTCATTTCTCCTCTGCCCTTGGCCAAGCACTGGCTGGCAGCCATTCTGCAAACCCTTTTAGGACACAGCCTGCAGACTGCAGCTCTCCCTCCCTGCTGGGGAATCCCAGGAAACTGGGGACTGAAGCGGGCACCTGGAGTTACAGAGGCTACAGGCACGGGCTGAGCAACCTGCAGGGCCCTGCCTGACACAGGCCAGAGCAAAAGGCTTCTAAGGACACCCTATCCCAGGGTGGACAACTGCAAAAACTGCTCTTTCTGAGAGAGGCCAGATATGAGGGGAGCCTATGCAAAGAGGGAGAGATCCTTGAGCTCAGTTCTTTCCATTCAGTCAGTTTATTTGACAGACAAGCCTGCTCCAAGCAGAGCAGCCAGGCACGGCCAACACAAGCAGGCTGCAGGTCAACCTCAGCACCATGAGGTGGGAGACAATGCTCTCCAAAAGATCACTATGCTGCCCAGTTTTATTGTAGTGCAGCTGTACAAAAGGAGAAAAATCAAGTGCTTAAAAAAAGAGGTTGTCCCATCACCATCATTGCAGCCACAGAATGGTCCAGAGAAAGAGATGGCCAGGGTCTCGCCACGCATGTAGTGTCCATCATCCACTGCTAGATCTGTTAAAAAGATTACATACACCCCCCTCCCCACCGTGCAGAACAGGAGCTTCTCAGTGATGGTTTAACTGAAAATTAGACATTATCAACATCCCTCCCCCAGCCTGCTTGCCCTCCTTAGAAACGTCCAGCCACGATCTTAGTGGAGAATAATCATCATCTTCTCATCAGCCCCAGTTATAGAAATAGATTTTCTGCCAAGCAGGCAAGTAATCCATCAGTGGCCCTGAAACAAGAGAACAGAAGGATCACACATGTAGAAAGGCAAGAATTTGAAGCTGTATGTATACAGGGTATATCCCCCCTTCTTATGATACCAAACAATCCCAAATCTCCAGTTACACAACTCAGATGAACCCAAGAACAGAACAGTTACTTTTGCTGAGACGGGAGACAACTTTAGGCTGTGGTGCCAGAGATCAGAGCACGACCAAATGGGGTGTGAAACATGGTGTGGGACACTACTCCCTCAGAGCCGAGAGGTCCAAGCTCCAGTGGGAAGGGGGTCTGCAACATGCTGGGGGGAAAACCCGCATGCAGCGAGTCAGGAGGACACCACTGTGGCACAGGGAAGACAACTCAGCAATAACGAGCAGGTGCAGACACAGAAGCAACTGCTGTGGAGTGAAAATGCTTATGTAGCACATGGCTTAATGCAAGCTCCAAAGCTTCTCTGAAATCACCAACTGGAGGAAGCAGCTCCTGAGCTAGCCAGCTTTGTGACCTCCCCAAAGGAAGGACAATCCCACGATGCCAGGCTGATCTAATGCCATGAATCACCCCACGGAAGGCTTCACATCAGCAGGGAAGTGGGGGAGGTGGAATTCTGGCCCATAATAAAGGGATCCTCTGGTGAACGACTAGAAGACAGACCTGGTGTAGCCCTTTGATTTACCACTTGTTCCTGCCTGAGTCAACACCTCTAGGCACCCATTTACCCCTCGTGTCTGTGCTGCAGACTGGAGATCAAGGAAAAATGTTTAGAAACAGGGCTGCAAAGCAGTTCTGGAGCACCAGCTGAGGTGCAGCAAAGGAGCCCAGGAGAACAGGCCTAGGTGGCAGAGACCAACTTTGCGGCCTGGGAGGGCACACGGAGTTTTACCACTGTGGTTGAGCCAGGAAGCAATTCATCCTTTCCCATTCCAGTTTAAAACAACACAAGCGTCAACACAAGGTGCACTGGTGCTAACCATTCTAGGGACTTCTCAATTCCTTCCTTGGGTTGGAAACCAATTGACAAATGTCCTGCCCAACTCCCCTGGTTTTTCTCCATCCAACAGAAGTGGGGATATAGCAGTGGGGCCCACTTACGTGTGACAAAGCCAACTCCAGGCACATAATCAGCCAACAAGCGCAGAAGGAGGAGGATCCTACCCCTAGGAAGGGAGAGAGTATGAATGAGTCCAGCAGGACACCTCCTGCCCCAGCTGCTGAATGCACGAACAGCAACGGCAGCTGTTACGCAAGGGCTCAGATTAACCTGGTCACAGGCACCCAGACCTTTTCAGATCTACTCACCCAGTCCCCTGACGCTACTTCTGTTAAAAGGGAAATTTTCAGCAAAAGCCCAGCAGGGGCCCCTTACTCTGAGTATCGGTCATAGAAAGGAGATCTCAGCAGGTAGTACAGCAGTAGGAGGGTTCGTCGCCTCAGCTCCGCTCGCTCTCGCCTGTTCAGGTCTTTCAGATCACTCAGCAAGCTCAGACTGGAAGGAGAAGAGCAGAGAGCTAACTCACGGCAACAGCAGTCAGAAGGGAAAAGAAGTGGGTTTCTAAATGCCCTCTGTTCTCAGCTCCATGCAGAGCGGGCTCCACCAGCTCAGGACAGAGAGCACTCAAAGTGTTGCAAAAGATATCTGAATGTGTCAGCCTCCCAGCTAAAGACCAGCCCCCTGCGTGTATTTCTCTCAGTAGGCCCTGCCCAGAACTGGGGAACAGAGGGAAGTGTGATGCTCAGCCACCACCAACCTCCAGCACCCACAAAGACTTTTCCTCAGACTGACCTTGAGATGTCCAGGACTGCTGAGAGGAGCCAGGGTTTCCATGATCTCTGGCCCCACACTCCTAAACTCAGTACTAGGAACACACAGTCAAGGAACGGAGAGAACCAGAGATGCCTAACAAGAGGCACGCAGACAAGTGAGCCCCTGGGTACCAGCCAAGCTCTGCTGAGTGCAGGAGAACACCCACTAAGGCAGTGATGGGGGGGTCCATGGAAGGGGCTGGAGGCCTTGCACCCACAACTCCAGCAGCTAAGGCTAGCTGTCAAGTTCTAAGAGAAGGGAGGAGGCGGTCCAAGGCCCCTGCCCAAGCAGAGCAGCAGGAGGGAGAGAAGCCAGCATGGCACTGCCCTGCACCAGGGCCGAGCCCACAGCAGCACCCTCTGACAGCACCAGGGTACGGCGTGAGCCCGCACACAGCCAGGGCAGGATACGGTGGAGCAAAGGGCGGGTAACGTAGAGGGATTCTGCGATGGTTTCTTGGAGACCCAGAGGGGTGGGAGGCTGGTTCATCTCCTCTGCTCTTCGGCTCTGCGACTCCTCCCTCTGCTGGGGGGACCCCCAGTGGCGGGACTGCAGGGATGGGGCTGAAACAAGCTGATCAGGTCACTAACACAAATAAATTCTTCCTAGCACGCTTCCTCACACCACCCCCTGCTTCTTTCTGCGCCGCGAAGGCGTGAAACGGGAAAGCTTGAAGAGCTGCGCACACAGCAACTGCTGTGGCTGACCAGCACCCTCAGATTGCCTCCAGAGGGGACAGAGCAGGGAGAGAGACTTGTAAGGTCCGTGTTCCTCAAAGCGTAACCACACTGAAGGGTTGTCTCCATTGATCACTTAGGAAAATACAATTGAAGTGCTAGCCTTGCAGCACGTGCCTGAATCCCCGTTGCTTTGATATCCCCCCACACACAGGGCCTGGTGACTAGATATGCCCCACTACAAGGTTCTGCTCTTTACTGCCCACACCCAGGTCATACATAAAGGGCACAGAGCAGAAACAGCTCAGGCAAGGACAGAAAACAAGCTCAGCTACTTACTGCTCTGGAGAGAGCGCACAACGCGGCTGGAACGCCTGCCAACATAGGTCTGATCCTTCCCTGAGGAGTTGTCTTCCATGTCTGCAGGAGAAAACAGCCACAGGGGTCAGGCTCCAAAGGAACACGCCTCACCGCAGAGCTGGCAGCACCCTGCCCTACATTTCCATCATGAAGACTAGACTGAAAGTTTGATCTAGCGCAAACCAGAGCATTCTGAAGGGGCTAACGCTACGCAGAGGGTGAAAAGGTCTATCTGCCTGATGTTGCCCAGGTCTAGGATCTCTTTCCTCACCATCAGGCCATAGGACATGCAGCTTGAGTTCAGCCAGTGGTTCCACGCTTGGGCTCCTCCACCCCCTCCTTCCCGACTGTGGGACAACCCTGCCACTAAGTCAACTCGTGCTCTGCAGAGGGCGGAGAGTTCAACGCAGCTCAGCTTTGTGTACTGAAGCCTTACAGTTCCCTGTGCCACCCAAGCCACTGCTCTGAGGAGTATTTCCTAGCAGGGCAAGACACGTGGCCCAGCAAGGCGCCAAGCCAACAATGACATCACCGCAGGCTCACCTTGCGGGTGGAGAGGCTGCTGCTGCTCCCTGTTCAGCGGCACAATGGGAGGAGACGTCTGGATGCCAGCTTTGTACCACAGCAGGAGCAGGAGACGAAGGATGGCTCTGTGAGCAGACACATGGAAGCCTTCAATACCAGGCTACAGAGCTGGGTTCCTGTTGTGTGGGAAAGGTGGCTTCCACAGAACAGGGAAACACTCAGGTCTGCTCAGGGCAGCTGGCAAGGCGAGAGGGATAAGAGTCCCCTTCTGTGGCACAGCATCCAGCACACTATGGGGCTCCAAATTCCCCCAGCCTCAGGGACCGGCAGCTCAGTCCTGCTTGGGCTTTTTCTTGGGGTATTGCTGAGCCCCCTCCCCCACCCCTTTCTGAGCCCACGCTGCCCCTTCCCCTCTGCCCAAGGCACTTACTTAGCCAGCTGGATGAGGACAATGATGGTCCACCGGCCCATCTCCCCCCACACCCTGGCTGTCCCCATCTCTGCAAAGACCTCCACGCATTCTAGCACACTCAGCCAGGTCAGCAGCTTCTGCTGGGGCAGCGACTGCAAAACACAGAGGGGAGAAGGGGGACAGGATGCAGGTTCTGCTTGGGAGTTAAACGGGGCAGAAGCACAGCCCAGTCTGGTGGGACCCTCAGAAGTAAGCACCCGATGGCCTTGGAAGTCATAAAAACAAGAAGTGGTGCCTCCACTGCAGCCAGAGTCTACACAGAAGCCCACTTCTCTACCTCCAAGCAGGGGCAGAGTGACACATCGCAGCATCACACAGAGCTGCTACCCCAGAAACAGGGAAAACATCACAACTGTATCTTGGATTTCCTTCTACCCCAGCTGACACAGCAGGACAGTCTCCTGGGTTTTGGCACCGAACTCCATAGCAAAACTCTCTCTCCTCCTTCTCCCAGAGTTGGGATACACAACAAACCACCCCACCCTCCCCGTCCAGGTTAGCACTGACGAGGGAGTTCACTTGGAGTAGAGGGAAGGGAACCCAGATCTGCAGTCACACCAGAGCAAATGCCTGCTGAATGCAGCATCAGTCCGGATTCCAGGCATGAACCCCAAGACAGTGGGTGCTCTTCCAGCCTGGGTCCCTGCTCCCCACTCGGGAACTTGCTCGTGCTGTCAACCATAGGATTTAACCTGTTGAAAAGCATCAATAAAGACAATACAGCTGAAATTCACTTCGGCCTTAACAACCAGCGAAGCAAGTCTTCCACATTTCTGTTTGTTATGTGCCTGACACTCCAGCCAGAGAGCTGCCTACACCCAAACCCACACAGCAGGCAGGATTGCAACAGAAGAGGCCTGTCTGGAAAAAACCACCACCCTCCTCATTCCCCGAAGGGTCTAACAAGTGCTGGGAGCCAGCCTGAGGCTCTTGCAAGAGAGACATAGAAGCAAGGTGCTTATGTTTGTTTTGCTCAATAACATATGCAAAAGAAGACTCTGAGGGATGGAATCAAAGCTTCAGTGCTCCAGAGCCACTGCTCTGGAAACAGCGATGGTTATTCAGCAACACCTTTGCCTAGCTCAAGTTCGGAGCTACTGGTGCAAGTCAGGGCCTGATTTCTGTGGTCCAGTGAGTGCTCTGGCCACTGCTCTAAGCCACGAGCTAAGGGGCAGGGCTGCTGTTTACCTGCCTCTGGCCTCTACATATCTGACAACAAAGAGAGGCCACAGCAAAGACCTGTTAGTTTCTACAGACACTCCCTGAAAGCTTCTGCAAGGAAAAGAGCATGTGTCCCAAATCCTCCTCCCACACACTCCAGCCTTACCACGGGCAGGCACTGCTGCAGCTCCTTTCGGAGAATCCAGTCATTTAACAGCACTAGGAGGTTGGAGGCAGAGTACACTAGAAAAGGAAGAGAAGGAACACTGCAGTTCAGAATGCACAGAAATCAAACCAAACCGGGGCTGCTGCCTCTTCCCCCGGGAGGGGATGAAGGAAGAAGGGCAGTAAGACGTGCAGATTCCTCACATAGGCTGCCAGAGGATGCAGCCAACCGTGAAGAAAACAAGGGGTCCGGGGAACGGTCCCGCATACGCCGGCGCAAAGGCCCCACCACCAGTCCCACCGGCTGCCCGCTGCCCACCTACCCAGCTCCGACAGCGCGTAGGAGTCCGAGAAGCGACCTGCGAAGGGAGAAGAGCGGCTACCAGCCAGCGCCCAGCGCGGGGGGAGGCCCCCGCTGGGCTGGGCCCCAGTCCCCCGCACAACGCCCGGGGCAGGTGCCGGAGCGGGGCCCAGGCCCCGGCGGGAGGGCCGAGGGCCCGGCCTCCCCCCTCCCGTACCTGGCAGCAGGTAGGAGAGGCCCCGCACGGTGCCCTCCAGCTGGGCCGTGGCGGCCGGGTGCCGCCTCACGTACTCCTGGTAGCGCTGGCACAGCAGGCGCAGCCGCGCCACGGGGCCGCCGCCGCCGCGGGCAAGAACCGGAGCCGCCGCCGTCGCCGCCATGGCTGCCGCGGCCGCGCGCTTCCGGGGGCCGCCCCCGCGCCTGCGCCCCCCGCCCAGCCCAGACTAGCCGAGCGGAGAGGAGCGGAGCGCAGCGAAGCCGGGCCAGGCGCGGCGGCCGAGCACCGAACGGCCGATGGGCGGCGGGGCGGGGGTTTAAAGGAGCGGGAGCGGCGGCGGCCGAGCAGGTACGGTGTGTGCTGGGGGGGGGCGGGGGCTGCGGGTTGCCGGCTCCTGTAAGGGCTGAGGGGGACCTGCGTGGGGACCTGCGTGGGGCCGGGGTGTCGGCCTGTGAGGGGCTGGGATGTTCCGAGCGGGGGACGTGGCTGCCGCAGGGTGGGGAGCCGGGGTACGGGTTAATCTGGGGGGGCTCTGGGGGCCAGACGTTCCTCAGGCGCTGCAGCGGGGCGGGCGTCGGCCCACGCGTGGATCTGGCGCCCCGTGGGCCTAGGAGGCGGCCAGCGCCATTCCGGGAGTGGGGGGCTGCCGCTGGCGGCGGTGTGGTGAGAGCTGGCCGCCCCCCCGGGGAGCTGGCGGCGGGGTTGCTCGGGGGAGCTACCGGGGCTGGTGGTGACACCGGTAAAAAGTTCCCGGTGGCGTTGGGGAGCGGCGTCTGGCACATCGTCACCCGGCGGAGACCGACGTGCGGGGGCTCCGGTGCCCCCGGGGGGGTGGGGGTGGGGGGTTGCTCTGCTGGGCACCCAGGGCCCGTGTTTGGATCTGTCCTTGGCACCCGACGAGGGCTTTATTTCGGGAAGGGTAAGGTGGGACCGGGGGGGCAGGGGCAGCCCCCCTTCTTTTCGAAGGCTGAAGGATCCGTGCCCGCTCGCTGGGTGTGGGGCAGGAGGGGATGCTGCCCCAAGGGGCTGCACACTGCAGGCAGGGGCTGGAAAAGTTGGGGGGGCCTTGGGGACCTGCCAACCTCATGTTCATCTTCTATGGTGCGTGTCAGCATCTCTCCCTGCCTGGGACTGGGGGGGCTGGAGGAGGCTTTGGAGGG
Source organism: Strix aluco (assembly GCF_031877795.1). NCBI lineage: Eukaryota > Metazoa > Chordata > Aves > Strigiformes > Strigidae > Strix > Strix aluco. Next base: position 88,893,099 of record NC_133934.1, on the reverse strand, counting down.
GAGCCGAGGTGTAGCAGGGAGGTGGTCAGAGGCCATGCTGTCAGTGCTTCCCAGCTTGTAACCGGAGTCCACGCAGGACTTGCACAGCCACAGTCACCCTCTAATCTTTACTGCACTTAAGCACTAACCCCCATTTTACAGGTGGGAGACGAAGGTGGGGGACCTGTTTGGCTGCAGCCTGTTGCAGGAGAAGGCTCAAACCCGCAGACCCCTTCCTCCCTGCCACGCTGAGTGGTGCCGGGCTCCACGGACTGTGCTCCAGCTCTGCTTCCCGCTCAGTCGGGGAGCGATGCCCTGCGCTGAGGCCAGCACCACCCTGCCCAGTGTCCCCTCCCTGCCTCCCCGGAGCTGGGCCTGGCCCTCAGCACACCTTGTGGTACAAAGATCGGCAGCGGTGTGCGGGGATTCGGCAGCGCGGCTCCTTGCTGAACCTTTGAGGGTGCACAGGGTGGGTGAGGAAGGCGTTCCGTGGCCTCTCGCAGGTCTCCCGAGTGCAAACAGAGCTCTGCCAAGCTGCCCCTCCTTCCTCCTGTCCAGTTACCTCCACACAATGGACGCAGTGTGTGCCTGCAGCTTCCTCTGCAAGAATTACAGTTGCATGGGCAGGCACTTTATCCTTTCTGATCTCTCCTCTTCTCCCTGCTTCCCATGAGGGTTTGTTTTCCAGCAGGCTGAGTTCAAAAAGGGCACGAGATACCGCTGGCAAACAGTCTGGCGCTAAGCAAACGTTTTTAGTCAGAATCACATGGATTAGACCCAACTTTCCATTCACATGCAGTGCTACCTGTGAGCTCCTCTGAATTTCACGGTGGCTGAGCTACTAGTCTAAGTATCAAGGCAGGTGAGATAGCATGTGAAGCCCATGACAAGAAGTCTGGAGCACTGCTTGCTGGGGGTAGGTGTGTGCTGCTGGTGACTCTAGGGGCATATCCAGTGCAGACTGATGGAGCTGCACTCCTTCAAGGAGAAGCTCTGGCTCTGCCAGACAGCAATCTGAGAGCCGGCTGCCTAGGAGACTGCCAAAGGCAGCTTGTCTTCAGCCAGAGGTGAAGCTTGATGCACAAAGTCCTTGGGCTACTCTGAACAGCGTAGCTAGATAGTGTGGCTCTGTCCCTGAGTGAGCAGCTTTTTGGCAGACGCTTCCTCTTCATCCGTTGCCCCCAGCCTCCCTCCCACCCGCTGTCTGTCCTGTCCCCCTTTCTGTTCATCTCCCTCCTGCAGTGAGTGAGTTTGGAGGACAGTTTGAGTAGCATCATGCTGCCTTTTTATGGTAAATATGCTGCAAAGGAGCGCTGTAGGAGGGGTGGCTTCTCAGAGCAGCAGCGAGCCCATGAGACTGGGCAAGATTAAATTGCCTTGGCTTATTGTGCCCACAGTGGGGGGGGGTGGGTGGGGGCGGGTAGGAAGTGAAAGGCTGGGCTGAGAGGCTAGTTTCTCTCTCGACCGTACCCAGAAAGATTTCTGAGCAGCTACTTTCTTAGCACTTACTGTCAATGTGGGTCCTGAGGGCTCGTGCTTACTGGAAATCCACTGGCTGTAACTGAGGCCAGATAGTTCCTATGCTCTGAAGATGAGGGGTGCAGGCTCAGCACTAATGGTAGGAAAAGAAGCAAACCAAAAAAAGCAAACTCTCTGCTAGTCCATCAGTGGGTACAGTGCTGAAGTCCAGCTTGCTTGGCTGCCAGCGTCTCGCTCTGCTCAGATCCACGAGACCACACCATTTCTGAGGAGCCTGACCCTAGGCGGAGCACTGCTGTGGATCTGAGGCAGCTCATCCTAAGTAAGCCTTGCTCAAAACATACCTTGCAGGGTGCTGGGGTAGGTAAGGACATGTCCTTACAATGCATGCCCGCGTTAGAGCTGGAGAGTGGGATCTGGGAGAACAGACTCAGTATATCAATGTTTGGCTGTGTCTTGGGAGGTTGGTAGTTGTGTGGGAAGTAGATATTCTCCCCAACCGTGTTTTCCTGCTGTCCTTCCACTGCTGGGAGGGAGGGAGCCTGGCAGCGTGAGGTCAGGGATGTGGATCTTTTCGGCTGTGGTTGGAAGGGGGCAGTCTTGGTGTGGAATGAGGTGGCCTTTCTAGCCCTGTCTCCTTGGGGCATCCCCTCCTGCCCTGCTCAGCTCCTGCACTGTGGTGTGGCCGTCTGTCTTCTTTGCTTCTGGATGAGCTCAGCCAGTACTTTGGGATAGCTAGGGATAAATTATGACTCTCTCCAAATAACCTGTGGACTGGCATGTCCAGGGAGTATTTTAGTCCCTGACACATGAGCCCTGCCTAGAATGGAAGACCTGATTCACTCACCGTATCTCACTGGAGGCCAGCACCTTTCAGGAGAGCTCCAAATCTCTGTCCAAATGAGGGGACAAGGGCAATGAGGCACATCAGGCCCTGAGCATGACATTGCTGGTAGTGGCAGCTTGCACCTCTGGTCTCTGACAGCCCTCCTGGGGCCTGGAAAGGCAGCAGCTGGCAGGGGATGTTGGTGGTGTAGTCCTTGAGTTCCTGAAGTATTGCTGGCAGGTCTATTGCTTGAAGCAGTAGTCTGAGGGGAAGGGAAACCCAGGTCAAACAAGCTTAAGGGGCTTTTTAATGTGTGTTTTGACTTGGAGGCATTTTGTTGCTGTTCTCTGTTAGGGTGTCCCTGCCCTTTCCAGCTCAGCTGAGACTTGGCATCTCAGGAGAGAGACTCTTTTTGGCTTTCCAGGAGGAACAACATGTCTGGCAATGTGTCCAGAGCCCTGCTGTGAGATAGTGACCACCTCCTGCCTCCAGATGCCTTTTCCAGAAAGCCATTTAGAGCCCCAGGCTGTTATTTGGATTAACTCCCTTCCCTGATTCATTAGCAATGTGCAGTCTCCTGTAATATCCCAAATCTGCCTCTGCTAAAGGCTGAGTGGGAGAGGCTATATCTTTTAATAACCATGTGATGTAGTTGGAAAAAACTTCTGGACATGCAGTTCTCTGGTGGCCTGAGTTAATGGAAACGCTCCAAGGGAGAGCTGCAGCTGGGCCCTGAGGGAGAGGCTGCTGCAACTGCTTTTGGGTGAGGGGGGCAACTGCTTGTGGTTTGTGATCTGCCTTTGCCCCAGCCTCAGCCTAGCTCCCCTGACCCCACCTGGAGAAGGCAGCAGACCTGGAGATCGTGCTGCAGGTCTTGCAGGTCCTGCGCACAGTGCTGTGTAAGTAACTGCTGGTGGCTGGGTTGCAGCCCTTGGACGTGGGCTCCACCCTGGAGATGAGGCTCTTGAAGTTTGCTTTCCCGGTGACGCTGGCGGCAGTGATGTGGCAGCACTGCTGTGCATGGCAGGCACGTGGCTGGCTCTCCCCACTCAGTATTAGCTCTGCTGAAGGTGGCTTGCTTTTCCAGCTCTTTGCTATTGAAACTACTCAGTCTTGTTGCCGGCAGCTTCTGCTTCCTATCCTGGGTGGGTGACAGGAGCTTGGTTCTTACCTGCTGAACTGCTCCCTGGAAATGCAGGGCTCTGGTAGCACCAGAGGGAGGGTTGTGACTGCAAAAGGGATGTGTGCCAGGTGGATTGGGCATCCTGGTTCGTATCCTGTTCCCCCTGCTCCAGAAGTATCTGAGGTTCCCCCCCTAGAGCCCTTCGGTCTGAGGTGGGAGCTGACAGATAGAACAGGCGGAGCGGGGATGATGGAGGGGATAGGTGTGTGTTTCCTGATGTGTGCTGTAGTGTCCATACGTGTCCTCTCTCACTGGCTGCCACGGTGTAGCCAGATACCGAGAGAGACTCACAAAACAGAAGCAGTGTCAGGCTTTATTGCTGGAGGAGGGTTTTGCTGAGCAGTTTTGGTGCTGTACTACTTCACTGGAGTTGCTGGGTTTCACTGTTCAGGTAGCAGCTGTTGTGAATTATTTCTTGATTCCAGCCCTTGTTGGGATTGATGTTGCCTCCCTTGTTTTGTATTGTGCTGTGCCAGGCTGACCTGGCGTTTGCTGTGGCTAGAGGGGTGCGGTGGGGCTGGTGCCCAGCACACTGCACACTTACTTCTCTGTTTGGGGTTTTAAAACAGGTGGGACAGACCAGAAAGATGGTTTGGGTGGGTTTTGCCTGCTTTGAAGGTTCTGTTCCTCCTGCATGTTGGAGCAATGGTGTGTGGGTAGAGGGGCTTTGAATCAAAACTGCTGATTCCTCTCTGATTCCTTTGCCCCAATTTGTTTGCGTGGCTCTGTGCTTCTGGTTTGGGCTTTCTCCCGATAAGGAGGAGATAATCCCTGTAGCCTCCTGGGAGAAGGGCTCATCCATTCCAGCCTGCACCTGTAGGGTGCGGGTGCCCAACTCCACAGGAGCTGGAGGAAAGGGGTGTGCTGGCAAGTTCCCAGCAGAGGAAGAGGATCTCCCCTTTCTCCCGGGAGGATTGATACATGCAGGCTGCTCTGCTCTCTGCAGTGCAAGTTGCGTGGTGGTTTTTGCCTGCCTTCTCTCTCCTCTGCCTGCCTTCTCTCTCCCTGTTGTGCATCTATCTGGATAGACTCTCTGGACTCCCCTCTTGGGACTGCCCAGGGTATGTCGCAGGGGCTCAGGTTACTGGACAGGATAGTTAATCCCTTCATTGCCTCACAAGCTAAACACTGCTTCTGCTATCATGTTTGGGAGGGGGCCGGGGAACTTGCATCCATCTCCCAGCTCCTTGTCCTGCTGAAGAGTCGGTGTGAGGACTCATGTGTGTTGCGATGGAGCACGGTGGCTGTGGCTTGGCCAGCAGTTCTGGGGACACGTGTATAGTCCTCCTTGCATGGGTGGGAAATGTGCTACAGGACAGTGCAGTGATCTGGGACTAGGAACATGTAGCACGCAGGTGTTCTCCCATGGGCTCTCTGGGAAGCCTTGGGTGACACTGAGTTGTGCTTTGTAACAGGCTGGAGGAAAGGGACAGGACCAAGGTGTTGGGTGCTGCTGATCTATGACACTCTTGGCTCTGCAGGAGCCTGTCCCCAAAGCTCTCTTACGCAGTAGCACTTCATGTGACTGTTTGTCTTTTGGGTTTCAGGTGACGGCAAGCTCCAAAGAAGTGCAGCTGAGATGTTTTATTTGCCCTTCACATTGAGAATCCCTGGTTGAAGGGTGGTTCTCACAGCTTTTCCAGCTGTTCCCAGGTACCCCTGCAACATTGGCAGCCTCCAAAGGTTAGTTATCTTGCTTGTTAAGTAGACGGTTTACATGTGCTCGCTCCCTTCCTGTCTTAGTGGTTCTGTATCTTAATTGGTAAACTGGGGATAATTGCATGGCAGAAAGTCTTGGCTCTGTGGGTTTCCCCTCTACTGGGCACATGGGTATTTGGGACCTGTGGGGAGGATCTGGAGACAACACTGGCACTTGTAAGCCCTCATGGCCCAGTTCTCTGGAGGAAAAGACCACATTCCCTGCATGAATTCTTGGAACAAAGTGTGGTCCCATCTCCATGGCTGTTTCAGCTGGACTTCCCTTGAACGTGCACGTCTGGATCCTTCTCCCCAGACACTACTATGGTCTATTGCTTGTTTCTAGTGTAGTGGGCAGTAGGTGACTGGGACCTGGGCTGAGGAGCTGGAACAAGCTCCCTGGACCAGGGGAGATGGGAAGAACCCCTTCTGAAGGCTGGGATCTTGTGCTGGCGTTGTTCTGCCCTAGCAGCTTCTTTTCCCTCTGTCCCTTACACCAAGTGTTTCTGTGGGGCCACTGTTCTCAGTGGCCACCTCTCTCTCCTCTACCCCTCATTAGTGCAGGGCTTGGCATGCCAGCAGGAGGGAGGCTCAGTGTGTCTGCGCCTTGATCGGATTTGTCAAGGCTCCTTCCCTTTTCTTCCTGTTCATTGAGGGCTGAAACAAAGCAAACAGAAGAGAGGAATTCCAAAGAATAGGAGCGAGGGAAGAGAGGGACGCTGGATTGACAGGCTGCCCCTGCACACACGCACCCCCCTCCCCGCCTCAGTCTGGTGGGGCAGAGCTGAAGGCAGAGCATTTCGGGAGGTGAGGCCCTTCCCCGGCACTCCTGTTCCCAGCTGTCTTGCTCCTGTGCTGTGGGGCCGTGGCGTGCTGCCGCCCAGAGAGCTCCCATCCCCACTGCTTAGGTAGTTTCCGTGGTGAGGCTGTCCCCACTTGTGCTGAAGTGCCAGCAGTGAGAAACAGAGGCTTGGGCTTGCTGCCTCCTCTCGGCACAGGCACGTGGGCCTGAACACAGCTTGAGGGAACTGGGCCATTATTTGAACTGCTTTTGCTTGTCGTGGGCTGTGGTAAAAGGTTTCCCTCTTTACCTGTGCCAGGAAAGCTTCCCCTGCCAGGCAGCCCCAAACAAGCCCGGCGCAGAGCTGAACGTCCTGCCTGGGTGCCAGGGCAGTGAGGCACTGGCCCCTCCCCAGCCTGGAGCCAGATAAGCGCTTGAACAAGGCCCTTCTGTGCAGACAGGTCTGTGGAGACAAACATGGTCTGGTGCTCAGATTGTTTCCCAGGAGGCAGGGGACTCAGGAGGGGAGTCATGGCCAGCCAGGCGAGGCTGCCGCAGGTACAGCTTCGTCTGGTCTGATGGAGCCCCTCGCTCCCTCCTCTGCTGTCCCCCGGCCATTGCACAGATTCCCCTTCGTCCTGCCCTCAGCCCTGCTATGGACTGGATCGGGGGGAGGCAACAGGATGCTCAGCAGCCCTGACATAAGCACTTGAGGTGAAATACATCCCTACCAGTGACCCCCCCCTTTGCATTTAAGCCACAAGAAACAGCCTTTAAGCCACAGCCTCTGTTTCCTTTCCTTCTTCCTCCTTGTTCTCTGCCTTCTGGCAATCTCTGCACTCTGTGGTTTAATTAGAGAGCGGAGTAAAGTGCTTAGACTCCAAAATGTGCAGATTAGGGGGTTACTAATCCTCTTCCTCAACGGGTGCTCACATCCTGCCCAGTCTGTTATCGAGCTTCTGTCCCCAGAGTGGAAACTCAGCCAAACTCGAGACCTCTACCTCTCCTCTTGCTTGCTGCGCAGAGGAGGAAGGGCAAGGGGTGACAGGAGAGCTGGGGGGCAGGGGAGGGAAGTGAGCTATGGGCTTCCGAAATTCTCAAGGTAGGTTTGTAGTCAGCACTGGCTGTCTTTGCTTCTTGTGCCCTGGCTGGTTTTAGTGCTCCAGGAGCAATAAAGGAAGGGTTTGGTGTCTTGGGGTTTTTTTGAGCTCTGTCTTCCTGTTCTGACAAAAAAAAAAACCACCTTTCTGTCAGAGGAAGCAACTGCTTCCCTGTATGTGTGTGTGCATGTGTGTTTATATGCTGGGTGATTCATTTCAGGTCTTGTGCCTTCCCTGGGTGCACACACCTCTCCCCACGTTCCCAACTGTCTCTCCTTCACTCTTATTCCCAGTGCATGCTCAAGTGAGCTGTGCTGCAGCATTGCTGAAAGCGCAGGGCTCCCCGCTGAGAGCAGGAGGCTGGTGCCTGGCAGTGCTGCATGAGGCCGGTCCTACCCTCATCTGTGGAGGCTGAGATCCCTTTATATGACATATGCTGTCAGTGTGAAGGGGAAGACAAAGTATTTGCTGTTCCAGATGGAGGCACCAACAGGGAAGATGGAGTAGGGAGGACGAGTGTGGCGGGAAGGATAAGCCTCTTCCTGGAGGTAGGAGGGAAACTTGACCCTGATGGTCACAGGATGGACTGAGCTCTTATGCCTCTGTCCCACTCCTGGTGCAGGCTGAGTGCTGCACAGAGGTTGCTGTGGACTGCAGAAGACACGAGTTTTTGTCCTGAGCTGCTGCTTGGTTGAGTTGAGGTATGCTGTTTCTTCCCTGCCTTTGTCCTTTGGTGTGCAGTTCAGGGCTTAGCTCAGCAGTGTGAGAAGCCCCAGGGATGGGAACACAAGGAGCAGGAGGAGGGGAGGAGTGCTGGGAATGATCTGTAAGGAGTTGGGGTGCTGGGAGCATTCTTCTTTCCACCGCCTGGCTTTGGGAACCGCCTCCCCTCCTGGATCCACTTCCCCTCCTTTTTTTTGCCCCCATCAGTCGCTACCTCATTTCGAGTGTGCAAAATGCCCTGTATGCTTTTTTGCAGATAAGTTTGCAGTCTCTTAGCCTAGCCAGCAGCTCTTCCTCCATAGTGTTGTCAGAGCCTATTTGCAATGCGTAAGCCTCTCTGCAGCTCAGGTATGGCTTCAAGTCTTACAAAACGCCCAGGGCACCGAGTGGACGCACTATTGCTGCTTGGGTTTTTTAGAGCTTGCCCTGAGCCATCCTAGTTTGCTATTTATAGTGCAGTTGTTCCATTCATCTGTGGACGAGCTCTGCTTTCAGCCTTGCTTGGGCACTGAGGGCACCGGTGCCAGGAATAGCTCTGGGCGAGGAAGACATGGGAGCGGCTGCTTGAGCACAGCTCCCAGTTTGGGCCAGTCCCTGGTGGAAGAGATACCAGGCTGCATCCGTGAGCTCTGGCTCCCGGTGAGCACCAGCCTCCTCTGCAGCACAGCTGCTTTTCATGCCTGGGAAGCGAAGGGATTGCCTTCCCTGGTCAGGTGCCCCGTGTGCGTGCCTGGCTCCCCCATGCTGCCGAGGCTGCCAGAGAAGAGTTCGGCACTGCGAGACACGGCGTCTGGAAGGGTTGCTCCAGTGCCAGGTACCAGTGGGACTAGTGAGGGACCTCGGTGTGATGTGCTTGCACAGTGGAGGGCAGTTTGTACGGGAAGCCCTGCTCCTATGTCCTGGTTTTGGCTGCTCAGTTGCCCTCCGGGCTCAAACCACGACATGTCCTTCAAGCAGTGGCTGTGACCTCTTGGTGGTGTATCCCGAACTGCTGCCCACTGGGCCAGGTGGATACCTTTTCAGCAGAGCATTTGCCATTCCTCGCACAGGGCCCTGCTCTCCTTCCCTTGCTGCTTGCTGGCCTCGAGGGAGCTCAAGCTGAGGTCTGAAAGGAGCCTGCAGCGCAGAAAACACCAACACCCTCTTCAGCACGGCTGCTTGGGCAGAGCTGCTCCGGCCCTTTGGCTCGTGATGCTCGCAGCTTGTCTGGAGAGCAGAGCTGAACAAATAATTAATTGCTTGATTTAGTGCCCAAAATGAAAAGCTGGAGGGGAAAAAAAAACCCCAAACACAGCCGAGTTTGAGAGACCCTTTATGTTTTCTTTTAAATGTAGTGCCGCTCAATTTCAAACAAAACAATGCAAACTGAGACTTTTTGCTTGGAAAACAAAGCATTTTGTTCTTGTCCAAAACTTGTCGTGAAGTAGCAAATAGCTCTGAGCTCTCTGGAAACTGCAGTTTTCAATCAATAACTATTCAGCCAAAAACACTTACCCAGCTCTGCCAGTGACAATGCAGGGCAGGCACCTGAGGGCCTGGCTCACGGCCATGCCCCTGGCACCTTCCCAGAGGTGGCGGGGAGGACGGTGTCGTGCCTCTTGTGGACTTTTCCAGGCAGAGTGCCGGTCTGGGGTTGTTAGAGTCCATTTGCCTCCTTTTTTGCTGTAATTAACCTAATTAATTTTGCATGAGGTGATGCAGACTCCACAAGCATGTGTAGGGGTTAGGTCTGGTCAGATGTGCTGGGATATGGTCTCCCCCATCCCATGGGGAAGCAGTTCCTGGTGTGGGTTGTTCAAGAGTGTTTCAAGGGAGCAGGGAGATTTGGAGGGGGGAATCTCCTGTCAGTCCCTACCTGTGGGCACTGCTAGCTGGAAACTTAAGACATCAGTAGTTGACAGGGTGAAATTCCTACCGGTTTGCTGTGCCCGCTGGGTGCTCCAGCTGCGCTGACGGCAGAGCTGGAGCTGGCAGAGGGCTTGGATAGAAGTTGGAGCTCCCAGCTGCTGCCCCTGCTCAGCTCTGACCCCAGGAACTGCCTCTGCTGCAAGCCCATGGCAGTGGAAGCGTTAGGAAGTGGCAGGAGTGAACAGGTATTGATGCCCGGAGCACATCCGGAGACCGGGACACAGTGAACCTAATGGATTTGGAGCTGGCCATTAGCTGCAGCTCAGACATCAGCAAAAAGGCAGATACTAAAAACCTAATCCCAGCAGAGGGAAGGGAGCTGGAGATCAGCCCAAATGCTGCTCCGCTTCTGTTTCAAGAGGGAGGCGGGGTACTGCTGCCCCTTGTAGTGCTCCTGCACAGTCCCTAGGCTTGGCCCCTCCTGTGCCTAGCTGTGCTGTCCAAGGGAGCATGGGGAAGAGATTTGATCCAGGACTCCGTAGCCTCTGTGTTAATGTCAGGGCAGCTGTCCTGAGTCTGGCTTGTGCTCCATCAGGCCCAGAAGAAGGCCAGTCAGTGTCAATATTTCAGCTGCTGAGTATCCTCCTGTCATCAAACAACTTGTAGTCCAGGGTGGTAAAGCTGGAAGCAGTGTCTTGAACAGGTATCTCCTCCGTGAGCTTATTGGGGGTCTCAGCAGCACATTGGCAGAGTCTCACAGGGGGAGGAGGCACTGGGGTCACCTCCAGGTGCCAGGCTGGAGTGGGGCTCATGTACTCCACCAGGCTGTGCAGGAAATGGGCTCGGTGGGAAAACCAGGGTGCTCTCTCACCCTGAGCCTGGCACAGTGGGCAAAGGGCTGGCTGAGTGCTGGGGGAAGGATGGCTGCTCCAGAGCCATGCTGGATGGTCAGACAGCCCTTGGGTGAGGGGCTTCCTGCTGGCAGGGGATGACTCAGTCCCTGAGAGGTGATTCTTACTTCTAGTGTGGGGTGAGACCCAGCCAGTGGTGTTGGGGTGTCTGGGTGGGTGTCCTGGGCAGCGTGTCTGGTGTGCTGCAGCTCTGCTCACACGCAAGCTTTCAGGGTCCAGCCTGTGGGTCCCCTGCTGCAGTGAGGGACAAATGCAGCACGTGCAGAGGAGTGCAAGCCAGCACCCTGCTTTCTGCAGCCCTGGTGTCCCCACAGACGTGTTGAAGGCTGTTGCTAGCTGGATCCTTCCAGCTGCTTCTTGGGCCTGACAGGAGTGAGAGCACTTAAGGCCGGTGTTGCTAGCTGGGTGGCCCCCTCTTGTCTTGCCTGAGAGCTGTGGCAAAATGCAGCTGCCCAAGTTGAAAGCGCTGCAGGATGTCTGGTGGACTTAAGCCTCCTACAGAACACTTGCACGCTCTGCTGTGGCACTGGGCTCCCACCGTGTCCCCTGCACAGGCCTCTCCCCAGCCAGGGATCTGCTGGTCAGCTGAACCCAGTGCCCGGTTGCGGACAGGGAGACTGGCTGGACTGCTGCTCTGCAAAAGTGGACTGTGTCTAGCAGGGCCCCGTGACTGGAGTCCTTGCCAAGAGGAGTTGCTCCCTGGTGCATTCCTGGGGTTTCAGACATGGAGAGGTAAGCAGCGAGGCGTGTTCCTGTGTCAGACCCAGCCTGAACTTGCTTGTTTCCTCTGGAAACAAGGAAACAGTCTGGTGACGAAAGTCCCTGATCCAGCCAAGCTCAGAGCTTCAACTAACACCCTTCAGAGACTGTTGGCTCCTCTTCCCCAAGCACTGTGCTTCTGTCAGAGAAGAGAAAATGGCTTTTCAGTGTGACCTTTGCAGAATAAAAAACTGAACTCTCAGAGCAGCAGAATTGTGTGTGGTGATCCTAGAGGCCTGAGGAGAGCTTGATGCACAAGAATGAGCCATAACTAGAGGCACAGCTAGAGGCATAGCTGACTGCTGTCCCAGGAGGATCTTCATGTTTTGGGGATTTTCTGTGCCGCTTGGTGGTGTTGGGGGTAGTGGGGAGATAGGGACATTGGCTTCTTTCACAGTTTATGTGCTGCCTAATCCCATCTCTAGAATACAGGGCTCTTTTGCCACAGGTTGCTTTTTCCAGGGAAGTACGAAGGTGAAATTCTCACTTAAATTTCACTTATCATGAGACTGGGGAGGGAGGGATGGCGTGGTAATCCGGAGCATGGGGTTTTAATCCTGCTCTCCTGGCCAAATTCCATTCCGCCTCTGTAAATTCCTGCAGCTGCCCCGCTCTGTGCTGCCTGTGTGGTATCCGCCGGCTGGCACAGCCCCCCTCAAGTGGCAGCGTTTCAGCCATGGGGAGGGCGACAGGGAGGTGACCCCAAATCATAACGGACTTTGTCAGATGGACGCTGCAGTACGTGCTTTAAAGGTGACCTGCCGAACTAGAAACTGGCACCTCCCATCTCTTTGTAAAGGCAGAAGAAATCGTCCCCAGTTGCCTCTCTTCAAAGCGTGGTGCCTTTTCTCAGTTGCCAGTCTCACTGCGCAGCTCTCACTGCGGCTGTCGGGCCCTTTCTCACCTCCCGTGAGCCTGGGAAGCTGCCGTGTTGTGCTCCTGCTGAGGAGTCTAAGCAGGTCAGCTAAACTGTTGCTGCTCTCCCAGCTCCAAAAATGAGACCTGAGAGATTTGCAGTTTCTGTTGCCTACAGCTAGGTAAGACAACAGTCAGCGCGGCTTCGCGAAATCACTCCTCTCCCGGCTGCCCCTCAGCTCTTTAGCGGGAACAACCAGGCCACCTCTTCACTTGTAACGCCTGGGGCTACACAGGAGGGAGGCAGCAAGCCTGGGGCTCTCCCTGTGCCCTGCAGGGCTGTTTTCCTGCGACCTGCAGACAGCCGTGCTTTGCCTCAGTGTGCCCTCCGTGGGTGCACGTTAGCTCTAGGAGAGACAATGGGCTAATACACCCACCCTGCCGTGGGCCTTGCTACCGGCTGCGATGCTGTGGGAAAACGGGTGCTCCCCTCTTACTTGTGGGGCTGGGGGAAACATGCTGATGTGATAGGAAAGCTCCCACTGCCAGCTCTCCCTAAACATTAACTGCTCACCTGATAATCACCGAGCCAGGGAGAGCAAAGGTGATCTTGGAGGAGCGGAGTGCCAGCACACAGGCAGCTCGGGGGGGAGCGTGGGGCAAGCAAGGTGGGTGCACTGTCCTGGGAGCACAGAGGGGTGGCCGGCAGGCAGCCAGACTTGGGCTCCTGCCCATGCCTTGGGGGTTGGTGTGAGCAAGCACCCGGTGTTTGCGCAGCTGCCCGGCTCTGCTGGCTTGACCCTCCCTATCCCCTGGCTGTCGCCCTGTCATCGCTGGAGGCCGGGGTGTCCAGGCTTGAGGCGAGACCAGTGTCCTGCCTGCCCCTTCCCTGGTGTCTGCCATCAGCCTCTCCTAGAGAGGGGACCCGGGTGCCTCTTTCTGGCCTGTTTGCCATGTCCCCGATCCCTGCCAAAGCAGGAGCTGCCCAACTCCCAGGGAGAATGTGGGGGAGGGAGGATAACCTGCTGTGAACAGCACTTCTGCCCCGCACCCTCGCGCTGGGGTCGGAAACCGGCAGTATTGGGAAACCTCTCATCTTACTGCTGGCTGCGCTCGTCTGGCGCGAGCAAGGAGACTGAGGAGGGAGGGCAGAGAGGCCGAGCGCCATGGCTGCGGGGACGGGCAGAGCCATGGTGCCTGTGTGCCGCTACCCACTGTGCCCCTTGCCTGGGAGCTGCTCCCAGCCTTGCCCTCCACTTGCTGTGCCTTTAACGTTTCACGGGGGAGGAGAGGCTGTGTAGCTGCCTTCCTGCTTGCCATCTCCTCCCCACCACCATAAACATCCTAAAACGCCTCCGCCTCGCCTGCGCTCCCCAGAAGCCTACCTGCTCCTGCCCCGGCTGGCCAGGGCCTGGCGCTGGGCCCTCGCGAGCAAGATAGGGAGGCCAGGAAAAGCGTGCGGAGAGGCGGCGGTGGTCAGCCGGAGCAGGAGAGGGTTTCCTCCCCCGGAGCAGTGCTGTTGGCAGGAGGCTACCCAAGGTCTGGGCTTCTCCCAGGAGCGTGGGTAAGCCCTGCGCGGCTGCTGCCTCCGATGCCGCAGCTGGAGCACTTGTGGCATGATGGATACCCCGGGACAGGGACAGGACAGTCCTGGGGGCTGAGCTCCTTGTACCCCTGGGCCGGGCACAGGAGCAAAGTGAGGGGTTGTGCTCAGGGGAGCAGTGGGGCAGCTGGGGGGTTTCCTCTCCCTGCGGGGGCTGGCCTGGGCAGAAGGACACTGCTGGGGAGCGACCAGGGCTCTGCAAGGGCAAGCAAGAGCTGCCTGAGGGGGAGGTAAATGCGTCTCCCAGGGCAGTGACTGCAGTGCTGCCTGGGTGGGGATGCAGCCTGCCCCTGCCCTGGGGCCCGGGGGCTGCCTTTGCAGGCGCTGCTCTGCCTTTGCCAGGCAGGCTGGGGCTCGCTGCCGCAGCTCGCCCTCGGGTTATGGGGTGGGGGGCAATTTACGTTTCATCTAAATTGCTATGCAGGCAGTTTGCATCCTAATCCCTCAGCCTGCTGCCGGCGGAGGCCTCCTCCCACTACACCCTGCCTTCTCCAGGCATCTCCCAGCAGGTCCCGCCAAGGCCAAGGCAGGCAGGAGGGTTGGGGGCTCCTCCATCCGCTCTGGCCCCAGGCAGTGGCCGGCCGCCTCTCCCCGGCCCTGGGGGAGCTGCAGATAGAGCCCATCTCCGCATAGTTAGAATTCCCAGCCCCGGCCTCCCGCTCCTCCTGCTGCCATCCTGCTCGCTCCCGGTGAGCTGGGCAGGTCTCGGGGACGCTCTGCTCTCTGGGGAGCCCCGCACTCCTGGGCTGGTGGGGCTGAAGCAAGCCTGGGCGATCGGGGCAGCTCTTCTTTCCTTTTCAAACCTACGGTGGCATTTGTACCCTGTCCAGGTGAGGGGCTAGTGCTCAGATGGCAGCTGATATCTCTTCTCTCTGGGTAGCGAGGACTGCACCCCACCTTGCCATATGTGCACCCCAGGCTAGCCGTGCAGCCCCTTTCTGCCAGCCAAGGGGAGACAGCATGGGCTCTGCTGCCTTCCAAAGCCCGCCGCGAGTATCTCTCCATGTGGACAAAGCCTCCGGCACCTGCCCCAGGAAAGAAGGAGGCAGGTGCTGGGTAGGGGATAAATAGTCCCGATGCTTCCCTTATCTCAGCACAGGAGGGATATCTGAGGCCTGGGAGTGGGAAGGGGGCTGGAGGGAGGGTGGAATCCTCCCGACTTACTTTGGGCAACTCCGTGCCCCCGGCGCTGGGGGCTCTTGAGTAGAAAGCGAATTTAATCTCTTGTTTTGTTCATTCTTTCTTCCTCCGAAAGGGGGGCCAGCGCAGGGCGTGCAGGGGGAGCTTGGGTTTGAGAGCGGGGAGGAGGGGGGGAAGTGTCAGATCTGAAAGGGAGGAGTAAAGGGAGGACAGGGAACGGCAGACCCGGGAGGGAGCAGCAGCACTGGGCTGCCAGCCGGCTGGGAAGGAGGAGAAGGGGAAAGGCAGGTAAGGAAATCGCCTCCTGGGGGGCAGGCGAGCGGCCAGGTGAGGAGGGGGAGAAGGGGTGGCAGGAGGGTTGGGGGTGCTACGGGGGGGGGATGGATGGAGTCTTTGGGTGTCTCCGGGAGGGTCTTGGGCAACTGGCCTGCTGCTGGTCCCATTCTGACCCCAAAATTGTCATCCTGGTAGGGTGCTGGGGACAAAGTGCCGTTCCCTGCAGCAAGGCCCCACCCAGAGGGGCCACGGGGGCAAGTGGGAGCAGAAGGGGTGCTGCTGTGTGCCACCAACTTTCCTCTCCTTCATTTGTGCTAAAGTCCCTTTCCTGTCCCTCGGCTTCCCAGACTGCTCGGTGCCAGGTGACCTCCCTCATCTTGCCTCGCTGCCCCCACCGTGAGCTCAACACAAAGTTTGGTGGATGCCCAGGTCAGGCAGGAGAGGTGGAGATCGGCTTGTGGGATGGGAGACAGGCTGGCAGCAGCATGCAGAGACCTCATCAGGTCCAGCAAAGCTCACGGCCGTGGCAGGGAGAAGGGGCGCCTGGGCCTGGTGTCCTCCATGGGTCAGGTCCCTCTTCCCCGCCATGCTGGTGCTTGACCTGCTCTGTAGAACAGAAAAGCAGGGCAGTGCCGGTCCTTGCTTGCAGGGGGCTGCGGTGCCGGGAAAAGAGGTGCAGCCCTCAGATGCTGTGCCTGCTGCCATGGGGGCTCGGCTGCATCCCCCAGTGGGTTAGGGTGGCCGTGCTCCCTCGGGCTGGCCTTGCCCCTGCCCTCGCAGCGCCTGAGCTTGTTGCTGCGTGTCCTGGTGATCTTGCCATCCACCCTCGGCAGGCAATTCCTGCAGCAGCGGGCAGGCGTTTGCACCCCAACCCCAGGGGCTGCTCAGAGGGGTGTCCTCCTCCAGGGCTGCCCATTTCAGCCCCCAAGCGCTGGCGGCCCCATGGGCATCTGCACATCAATGGGCTCCAGAGGGTTCATGCAGGCGGGAGCAGACCCTAATCCGGCTCATTCATCCCTACCACGGCTTTTGTTGAGGCTCCAGATGTTGCGCCGAGGGCAGGGGCTCAGTCTCGAGCTGCAGCAGGCAGGCAGGCAGGCAGGCAGGGGCACGGAGCGAGGCCAGCCTGCCCTGCTTGGTGGGGTTTTTGTCAACCCAGGGCACCCAGCTCTTTGGGATCTCGGGGCAGGGCTCTCTGGAGATGGACGGGCTTTCTGTCCCCATGCTGGGCCTGGGTGCAGGAGCAAGGTGGCGAGCATGGGGCTCTGCCTGGCAGGGTCAGGGGGGATCCCCCCACATGCCCCCTTGAGCCAGCAGTGCCGGGAAGTGAGTTCCACCGAAGCGTTTGGGATTTTCCCACCAAACTTCGTCGGGGCAGGTGGCTGCGAGCGGCGGGGGAGGCATGTGGCCCGCGGCAGGGCTGGCTACAGGAGCTGCCCCCACCCGAGCCCGCCGGTGGGAGGGCTGGGAAGGAGCTGGCGTGCTCAGCGGGACTCCGTGCCTGGCCACCCGTGGGCTGTGCTCCCACGTAGCCCGCCGCGTCCTTGAGGCCGCGTCTCAAGAGCAGTCTCGGCCCCTTCGGCCTGCGGAGGCGGTGGGGGAGGGCCCTGTGCTCCCTCTCAAGGGCAGGCGCCATTAACCACCCCGTGACCAGCCACCCAGCTCGGGGGGGGGCCTCTCCAGCACAGCCTCTCCTCCCCTGGGAGCGCTTCCTTCTCCCACCTTGGCCTGTGGGGTGACAAGGGGCAAGGACCAGAGCTGGAGTGAAATGGCTTGAAGGACACCTTCCCTCCTCCCATGTTTGAGGGTCCCCACCCCAAAGGGCTGTTGCAGCCATGGCAGGGTGGCAGGGCAAGCCCCCGGGGTCCAGATGCCCCAACATGGGGTGGGAGGGTGCCGGCCGGGAGAGGCTGTTACTGGAGAGGTGAAGGGTGTCTGTCTCGCCCAGGCAGTATCCTGGAGGGAGCAGGGGACGGGGGATGTCCTGCAGGGGGATGTTGAGGTGACACCGCTCTCTGCTCCCCTGCCCCTTGCAGGCTCTAGGATGCGGGGACCAGCCGGGCTCGGGCTGCCCACCTGATCCTTGCCACCTGCGTCCCGCTGACACACCATGTTGCGCTCCTGGCGCATGAAGCTGAAGCTGCTGCTCGCCACGGTGACCCTGGCCGTCCTCCTCTCCTGGCTCTACCTCTTTGTGGGCAGCCTCGAATGTGAGTGGGTCCTTCTCTTTGCATCAAGGGACAGTCCGCAACAGAGGGTGGGCAGGGGAGGCCGAGGCCTCGGGGTGCTTGCTCTGTGGCCGTGCAAATCGCTGCAGGTGTATCTGAGCTCTGCATTTCCAGGGGCATCCCTGGGGATCAAGGGAGCAGAGCTGTGACATTGGCTGGGCACATGTGGGGTGTGCTGGTACCTCTCAGTTGGGGCTCTGCCCCACCACCCACACCCGGTGCCTCCCGGCCGAGCTCTGCCTTGCCATGCCCACCGCGTGTCCCCGTGTCTCCTCTGCAGACGGCCGCTTCCTCCTGCTGCCGGCCTGCCTGGGCGAGCAGCCGAGCCGGGACATGGAGCGGGAGGCGCTGGCCTCACGGGTGCGCAGGGTGGAGGAGGAGAACCAGCAGCTCCGCATGCAGCTTGGCCAGGCGCAGGCAGAGGGCAGCGACGGCAGCCCGCAGTGGGGGACCTCCGCCGAGGATGGGGACCCCCCCGGGCACGAGAGGAGCAACCGCACCGCCTGCCCCAAGCAGCGGACGGTGCACAAGTGTGAGGTGGGCCATGGCACCGGCACCGCAGCGTGGTGGGTGGGGGGTGTGGGATGGGGGGCTGGGACCCTGGCTGGGCATGGATGTGTGTGCAGCCCGCCCAGCACTGCTGCCCCTGTGTTCTGGCCGTGCCGGGGCCTCATCCTGGCTCTCCGTGGTGCTCAGCAGGCCACGGTCAGTGGGTGAGGGTGTCTTGCTTCTCCAGAGAGGGAGGCCAGACCTCTGGTCCTGGCTTCTGAGCCTCCCACCTCTCTCTAGGGCTCCTTCCCCAGGGGAGGGGCTGGGTTATGGAGTCTCTCCCCATAGCATGGCCCCAGGGAAGAGCTGACAGACCCCTGTGGGGGGGGTGTCCAGTCTCAAAAAGGCCTCATTTGTCTCTGGGCAGCTCCTGCACGTTGCGATTGTGTGCGCCGGGCACAATGCGAGCCGGGATGTGGTCACCCTGGTGAAATCCATCCTCTTCCACAGGTAATGGGGAGGTGCTGTGCCAAGGCCCACTGGTTTGGGGTTCCCAGTTGAGCTGCTGCAGGCTGCAGGGGGACCAGTGCTGCAGCAAAGGGGCTCTAGGGCCTCTCTCTACCCCCTGTGCCACATGTCTGAGTGTCAGAGGGGGATTTGTTTCCCCCAGATGGCTGATTTTTTGCCATCTGCCCCCTCAGTTGATGTCTGTCCCCTGGCAGGGGTGGGAGGGATGGGGACCATGTCCTCTTCCTCCCGCTGTGGCACTGAGTGCTGCTGCGCTTGCCCTTGGCAGGAAGAACCCCCTCCACTTTCACTTCATCACGGACTCGGTGGCCCACCAGATCCTCCAGACACTCTTCCAGTCCTGGATGGTGCCCTCCGTCCATGTCAGCTTCTACAACGCCGATGACTTGAAGGCAGGCACTTGCACCCCCTTTGCCCTGTCCCAGCCTGGTGGTCGGAGGGTTGAGGGGAGCAGCAGAGAGGGGGGAGCAAGCGGGAAGGGGTTTATTAACTTTTTCTGCTGGTCCCTCACTCACCTGCTCCCCTTTCTGGACTTGTTGCTGGCCCAGCTGAGAAGAGGGGCACAGGGATGGTGCTGGAGCGGTGGGGAGGCCCCTTGGGGTAGCACTGCCTCTGTGGCAGAGCTGGGTCCCCCACTGAGCACTGAAACTGGGGTTCGGGAGGGGTTCTGGTGGCTGGGGGAAGAGCTGTGCCAGGGTGAAAGCAAAAGAGGAGATGCAGCCAGCAAGTGCCTGAAGGGCCTGGGAAGAGAGGTGTGTGGCTGCCAGCGTTGCAGCTGGAGGAGATGCCCCAGGCTCTGTTGGCTCCATGCTTTGTTGTGCCTCTCTGCTGGGCTCCTGCCTGGGCAGGGGAAGGGCATGGCCGTGCCCAGCCCTGAGGCTGCGTCGCCTTGCAGCCGGAGGTGTCGTGGATCCCCAACAAGCACTACTCTGGCATCTATGGGCTGATGAAGCTGACGCTTACCAAGGCGCTGCCCTCCAACCTCTCCAAGGTCATCGTCTTGGACACTGACATCACCTTCGCCACCGACATCGCTGAGCTCTGGGCTGTCTTCGGGAAGTTTTCTGGTGAGGACAGGGTGCTCCTGGGGCCCTGGTAGGGCCCTGGGTGCTGGACTCAGGGTGGCAGTCTCAGGCCCGCTGAACCTACAGTGAGAGGGGCTGCATCCACGTCCCTCTGTTTCCTCAGACAAGCAGGTGATTGGGCTGGTGGAGAACCAGAGCGACTGGTATTTGGGCAACCTGTGGAAAAACCACAAACCGTGGCCGGCCCTGGGACGTGGCTTCAACACGGGTGAGCGTGGGCTGCCGGGGTGGGCCCTGCAGCTGATGGTGCATCCAGGAGAGGCGATACTTGGCATGGGGAGGCTGGGGAAGGCTGAGGTGAGGCAGGAGAGTCTGGTGGGCACAGGGGGGCTGCTACAGCGTCCCGGGGTCGTGTGGGTGGGCACAGAGAAGTGGCATGTCCCAGGGGCCGAAGGCTTGTGAGCTGCTGTGCTCCAGCTCTGTAACGGCTGGGTGCTCCCTCGGTGACCCAGCGCCCTCCTCCCTGGCACCCAGGGGTGATCCTGCTCCTGCTCGACCGCCTGCGTCGCCTGGGCTGGGAGCAGATGTGGCGGCTGACGGCGGAGCGGGAGCTCATGAGCATGCTCTCCACCTCGCTGGCTGATCAGGTAACGAACAGTGCCTCCTCCGGGGTGGTTGGCCCTGCTGCGTTCCTGTAGCGCTGCTGGCATGGCGGCGGGGGGACGTGCTGTCTTCCTCATCCGCCTGTGCGCTCGCCTTTCTCTCTCCTAGGACATCTTTAACGCGGTGATCAAGCAGGACCCGGCCCTGGTGTACCGGCTCCCCTGCTTCTGGAACGTGCAGCTCTCTGATCACACCCGCTCGGAGCAGTGCTACACTGAGGTCTCCGATCTCAAGGTGGGTGGGTGTTGTGTCTTAGGCCCAGCTGGCAGCTCAGCGCCACGCAGCCGCTCGCTCACTCCTCCCTGATCCCAGTGGAATGGGAAGGAGAATCGGAAAAAAAAGTAAAATTCGTGGGTTGAGATGAGAACAGTTTAATGAATAAAATAAACCAATAGTAATAGAATAGTAAATAATAATAAAAGGGATATAACAAAAAGAGAGAGAAATAAAACTAAAGGAAAAATAAGCCAAACAAGTGATGCACAACAGAGTTGCTCACTACCCACTGACCGATGCCCAGCCAGTCCCTGAGCAGCAATCCACCTTCCTGGCCAATTTGCCTCCAGTTTATACACTGAGCATGATGCCCTATGGTATGGAATAGCCCTTTGTCTAGCTGGGGTTGGCTGTCCTGGCCGTGCTCGCTCCCAGCTTCTTGTGCACCTGCTCGCTGGCAGAGCATAGGGAACTGAGAAATCTTTAACTTAGGATAAGCACTGCTCAGCAACAACTAAAACATCAGTGTGTTATCATCATTATTCCCACACTAAATCCAAAACACAGCACTGTACCGGCTACTAAAAGAAAATTAGCGCTATCCCAGCCGAAAACAGGACAGTGGGTTTGCTGCCTTTGAGGCAGGGGAGGGCCTAAGGACAGCGCTGGCCCTGGAGCTCTGGGGGAATCGGCGTTGGGGTCTGGGGGCTTGGGGAGCACTGGGTGCTGCTGGCTTCCCCTCCGTGGGGTGACACACCGCTGCCTTCAGGTGATCCACTGGAACTCACCCAAGAAGCTGCGGGTGAAGAACAAGCACGTGGAGTTCTTCCGCAACCTCTACCTGACCTTCCTGGAGTACGATGGGAACCTGCTGCGCAGGGAGCTCTTCGGCTGTGCCAGCCTCCCCAGCCCACCCAGCGACCAGGTGAGGGCGATGGCGGCTCTTCCCCCAGCCCTGGAGCGTGGGGTGGGCAGAGACCCCCACGCAGCTGCCCCAGCTCCCCGCAGGGCTCCTACTCTCCCTCACCTTCACGGCGTTGCAGCTGCAGCAGGCGCTGGAGGAGTTGGACGAGGACGATCCCTGCTACGATTTCCGCCGGCAGCACCTCACGCAGCACCGCGTCCACCTGTTCTTCCTGCAGTACGAGTTCCTGGCCCTTCCCAGCCCCACTGATGTCACCCTCGTGGCCCAGCTCTCCATGGACAGGTACTTGCTGGTGGGGCTGGTGGGTGGTCGGATCCTGCCTCCACTCCTCTGGGGTGGCTCCACAGCTTGGGAGCTACCAGGAATCCCAAAACACGGGTCCTCACACCAGCGCTTTGCAGTGAGGAGCAACACCCTGAGCTGGGAGCAGCCGTTCCTCCCGCTCCACCCTGAACTGGGCTCAGCTGGCACGCGGCTCGCTGGCAGGCGCCCAGTTCTGGGTTTGGGGCAGGTCTCCTGCTCATGCAGTGCCCTCTGCTTCACAGGTTGCAGATGTTGGAGGCCATCTGCAAACACTGGGCGGGCCCCATCAGCCTGGCGCTCTACATGTCGGATGCGGAGGCTCAGCAGTTCCTGCGCTATGCCCAGGCCTCGGAGGTGCTGAGCGCCCGCCGCAACGTCGCCTACCACATCGTCTACAAGGAAGGGCAGTTCTACCCCATCAACCTCCTGCGCAACGTGGCCTTGGCCAACACGCAGACGCCGTACGTCTTTCTGACGGATATTGACTTCCTGCCTATGTATGGCCTCTACGATTACCTCAGGTAAGGCTTTCTCCAGCCGGCTCTTGCTCAGCCTGCCAGGCTCCCCAAGCAGCGGGGTTTGCAGGAAACACCCTGGGCAGCAGCTCTCAACATGCAGAAACTGTTGCCTTTGTGCTCAACCTTGGGGTCCTGCCCTTGCTTTTGTCAGATGCCATCGGATGAGGCAGCAGCCATGGCTGTGAGGGCTGCCCCGTTCCTCCTGCCCCTGCGTGGCACCACTGCAAAGTGTCCAAACTCATTACTGCCCTTCTGGGCAGGCTGGAGGAGCTGAGGAAGGAGGCTGTGGCCACGGCTGGCAGCCAGGGAGACCTCATACCCTTTCTACCGCCCTAGGAACTCCATCCAGCAGCTGGAGCTGCCCCGGAGGAAGGCAGCTCTCATCGTGCCGGCATTCGAGACCCTGCACTACCGCTTGACCTTCCCCAAATCCAAAGCAGAGCTGCTCTCCATGCTGGACATGGGCTCCCTTTACACCTTCAGGTAGGGTCTGGAGCTGCCCCGCCATCCAGCGGGGCCACCACACCCAGCAGAAGCCAGTTTTGCACCCTTGTGCCTTGAGGCTGTGGGGCAGCCGGCTCAGAGGATCCCTTGCATCCTCTGTCTGTCTCGGGGAGCTGCCGGCTTTCCCCACTCTCTCAATTCCATCTCTCCCTGTAGGTACCATGTGTGGCCCAAAGGCCATGCCCCAACCGACTATGCCAAGTGGCGGACGGCCACTGTGCCGTACCGCGTGGCGTGGCAGCCAGACTTCGAGCCTTACGTTGTAGTGAGGCGAGACTGCCCCAAGTACGACCAGAGGTTCGTGGGCTTCGGCTGGAACAAGGTGTCCCACATCATGGAGCTGGATGCGCAGGTGGGTGAGGGGCTGCTGAGGGGCAGTGGCCCGTTGGTACCACCAAGCCGATGCTGACAGGGCCGCTGCTCTTCCTCCAGGAGTACGAGCTGCTGGTCCTGCCCAACGCCTTCATGATCCACATGCCCCATGCCCCCAGCTTTGACATCTCCAAGTTTCGCCTGAGCGCAGGGTACCGGGGCTGCCTCCAGACGCTGCGGGAGGAGTTCCACCAGGACCTGTCACGGCGGTATGGGGCTGCCGCGCTCAAATACCTCACCGCCGAGAGGAGCCTGTGACACCTGGGGACAGTGGGTGTGGGGTGCTAGCAGCACGCTGGAGAAGGGAGGGCGCAGGGCCTCCCTCCTGCCCCGGCCCACTGCCGCAGCCTGGCCCGGGGGAACCGAACCGGCAGCGCAGCCTCTCCAGCCCAGCAAAGGGATGCCCGGAGATGAGATGGAAGATGGCAGCTGCGAGAACATGCATTGCCTGCGGGTCAAGCTGCTGCGGCGTGGCTGAGGGTTTTCCGGAGCAGCAGCCTTCCTGCGTTACAGGGGAACTTCCCCATGCCAGGGGCCAGGGATATTGTTAGTCCCCATCCGTATGGATGCAATGTCTCCAGTGGGGTTGGCCCAGGAGCGGTGGTGTGGGAGTCACCCAGAGCAGGACGGGCTGTCCGCTGTCCCCAGCAGTGAGCTCCCAGAACGGCCCTGCGCCTCACGGCTGGGAGCAGCCGTGCCGCCGGCAGGCCCCGTTCGCAGGGCTGCAAACCATCGCGACGGGCAAAACCACAGCCTCGTGGGCCAGCACGTGCTTGGAGAAATTCCTGGCAGGGCACCACCCAGCTGCTCCCCTGCTCTTGGCAGCGCAGACGTTGCCATCGACAATCAGGGATGTGGTTGACACTGGACAAGACCGTAGCTGAGCACTGTGGTGGGATCCCCGTGCCGGGAGCAGCTGGGCCGGGCACTGTTCCACCGCTATCACACACTGGAGCACAGAGGATGCATTGCTTTCCTCACGCTATTTAAATTATTTAATACTTTTCCCATAAGAGTTAAATGATTAGGGTGCCTGGGTTGTTTTTTTTTTTTTTATTCTTTCTTCCTCCTGGATGATTTTGCTGGTGGCCCTGGAGGCTCTCCAGGCCAGTTGCTGCTGCAGTCACCGCTGTTCTGTCCTTAGCGTTACTCTGGGCTGCAAGAGCCAGCTCTGTGCAGGTGTGAGGATTTCCGTCCATGAGGAGCCATACGAAGCGCGGGGTATGGAAAGGGCACAAGCGCCTCTTGCTTATTCTCTCTTTTTAATTTAATTTTTAAATTAAAGCTTTTTTATTCTTTTTCACATCGTTGTTAGAACTGCCTGGTTATTAATTTTTTCTGCCGTGAGCCTGCACATGTCCTCTGAAGGGAGAGCAATACAGGGGTAGCCTGAGCCTTGGCTGGGGAAAAGCATTGCTGGCCTTGCTCTGCCCGGCGTGTTTGAAGCCTTTTCGCTTTTCTGGCTGGCACAGCAGGAGGGCTGGGGAGCAGGGAGCAACAGCAGGCAAAAGAAATGCCCGTGTCACTGAGTGGCAGGCACACCGGTGCCCTGCCAGCTCTGAAACAGCTGGCGGTGGCTGACTGCGGCGGGATCGAGGCCACCGGGTCCCAGCGCTGCAGCGGGGCTGGCAGCCCGGGCAGCGGCGCAGCCTGTCTCTGCTGCCAGCACCCTTTAAACGGAGCCTGGGGCTCCACAGCTTAGGCATCACGGCTTAGGCATGTAGACGGTTGAATCACATCTGAGGAGGAGAGATGTGGTTTCTTCTTCTGGCAGTGCTGCAGCTCGTCCCTGAGACTGGCATGCCGAGCTGGCTGCTGCGCCATGACCCGCAGGGCCTTCCCCTCGCCTGCAGCTCTGGCCATGACACGCAATGGGACCAACTGGGGCTCCCCCTTGGCTTTACAAGACTGTTGGGAATAAAATCTGGCTCCTAGGCCACATGAGCTGCCAGCCTCGCATTTGCAGGGCGGGAGGACAAGGGTGGGATGCAAGGAGCAAGTTGTTGAAGCTTTATTTGGGAAAGGGCTGGGAAGACATTGCTAACCACCGTGAAGGCAGGCGCAGCTCCACCCGACCAGTCCCTAGCAGACAGCTTTTGTTTAGCACAGCCGAAGCTCGCTGATATCGCTCTGCTGCTGCACTAAGCGGCAAGACAGGTTTAGATCAGATCTCAACACTAGTTTAGCCTGCTCTCTGCTAGAGACATGGTGGTGGAGCAGAGCCAGGATGGAGCAGGCCTCTTCTGGGTGTTTCTTTGATGGCTAGGCAGCTACAGAAACGCTGGCTCTGCAGTTTTTCGAAGGTGTTACTGCTGTGACTGTAGCAGGAGGACCGTGTGCCATCATTTGCAGATAATCCTTCCCACCCTTGAGAGTCCTTAGGCCAAAATGTGCCAGGCCATGTAGTAGGTGCCTGGCATAAACCCAGCTCAGTATTGGTCTCCATGTGCCCTCTGCCGGGCAGCGTCAGCTGGAGGCAAGCACTGAGTCAGAGCCCCTTTTAAAGCTAAAGTTTGTTTCTACAAACACAGCACCCTTCTCCCTGCCAAGCAAGCAAGCCTGGAGCTAGAGCAGGCTGTGGCCATCACCTAAAGCCACGCTCAGAAAGCCCTCCTGGGGCTGGGGGACTTTCTGCAGGCACCGCGCTGTCCCTTGTGCCTGTGGGACCTGCTGTCCCCACCTGGTACATACAGCTAAGGAGACAAGAGATTTTATTGTGTTTTATTTAGTAAAATGTTAAAATAAATAAATACAAATTGATCAGATGCTCTGTACCCCCTCCCC
The DNA here is from genome assembly GCF_031877795.1 of Strix aluco. NCBI lineage: Eukaryota > Metazoa > Chordata > Aves > Strigiformes > Strigidae > Strix > Strix aluco. The sequence goes on along the minus strand of NC_133934.1, from coordinate 88,867,383 downwards.
CCCCAACTTTAATTTGCTAAAATCTAAACACATTTGTACCAAAACTGAAACCACAAGGGACTTGAAGGCAGCAAAGAGACTGCAGATCACTATGAGCATCAGGCTAAAAAAAATAGAGATATTTAAAAAACCCAAACCAGCTCACGAGTCGGCGTTCTCATGATGTGATTCTGTGACAACAGAGCAGTACCAGTCAGAAAGGGCATTTTACACCAGGGCCTGCGAGGACGGGAGATGGGTGGGGAGAGGGGCAGCACAGGCGGCACCACCTCACCGAGGGCAGAGCCGTGGCTTCGCCGTGTGGAAACCTGGCCAGGAGACAAGCTGCCACCGTCCCCTCGCAGCACCAGGCCCGCGGCTGCAGGGGGGCTGCGCTGCCAGAACTGGGGGCTCTTCACCAAAAGCACCTGGAGAAGTTGGGCAGGCTGGGGAGGGACCGGGGCTTGGCCACGGCACCCTTCAGCATCAGCTCCTGGTCCGACCCCAAGCCAGGGCTCCCGCTTTACAGCTTGGTCTTGGGTGAAACGCTGGGGTGTGGGGGGACGGGACGAAGCATGACACGCAGGCGGGGTGGTGGTAGCAACAAGTCTACTGAGGTGGTGCCAGCACGATGGCAGGAACGTGAAGCTGTGATTGAGGCCTGAGTATTTTCTCTATACAAGCAGAGCTGCCTTCACAACCCACCTGCCCTCGGCTGCGGACGACATGGTGGGTGTTTGCAGATTAGAGCCAGTCAGCCCCCAAAAGACAAAACACCGCGTGGGAAGCCACCCCACTGCTGCACCAGACCTCCCAGGCAAGCAGCAGCTCATCACCACTTCTCTGCGCCACGGGCTCTGCTGCTGTTGATGCAGCAAAGTTGTTTCCTTCCTCTGCAGGAGCCTGAACAGGTTGGCGCTAGCAATCTCCCCTGTTATCTTGCTTCATCTTTGCTTACTGGAGTTTGCAACCCGTGCTTTGCTTCTGTGGGACTATGAGAGGCGGCCAAGACACCTCTGCCAGCATAAGAGGGTTCTTGGTGGGGGCCCTGCAGCTGTAACTGGAGCTAAGCAGCTCATGGGACACGGCTGCCTGTTGGCCCTGGTTGTGTGGGGCTGCCGGGAAGCTGCCCCAGCCTCAGGGGCTCACACGGTAGCAAAAACCCTCCTTAAGGAGGGTCTTGGCTGCCTGTCACATGCGGCATCAGGAGCGACTCCGAGACAACGTACCTTCTGGAAGGGAGAGCTGACGGGTAAGACACTACTCCTGGCTCTAGAGTCAGTCACTGTTTTGATGCCAGTGATAATTAAAGAAACGTATGAGACTATCATTAGAAATTACACATTAGCCCAGAACAAGCAGAAACACGCAGCCTCCTGCCGCACCCACCACGGAGCACGACTGTACCTCTTTCAACAGCACCTGCTCCCAGGTGCCCGCAGCCCACAAAAAACAGCTCTTGCCATGCCAGAACTGCCAGTACCCACTTTACAGAAGGGAATGCAAGGCACGGAGGGCTTGCTTGCTTTCTTTTTTAAATAAATGCCCTCCCCTCCTTTCAATTTTGGCACGCCCCACCTGGGAGGCCAAGATCAGGACAAAGAGCAAGGGGAGCCCCTGCCCTTGCTTGCACGTGCGCAGCATCTTCCCAGTGCTGCTGCAGTATCAACCCTCAGCGCCCGGGATCCAAAACCAAGGCTGGCACTAAGCCTGTGCCAGTGCTGGACCTGCGTCTGCCACTGCCTCCCTTCCCCGCCTGAGCTACACCTCCAGCACCGTTCTGGTTGCTCACTAAGAAAAGGGCTTTCTCGAAGCTCAGAGGCAACAGTAGTTCATTTCTTTTCCAGCGACGCAGCTAAAAGGAGGCAGGTGAGAAAGGGGC